>NC_062287.1:35688578-35991608 GCF_902655055.1 Lutra lutra | reverse complement strand
CCTCTTTAATATATGGAAATAGTTGATGGCAATAAAGAAAGAAAGAAAGAAGAGAGAATTCAGAGTTCAGAGTAAATGTGCAGTATCTTCTAATGTGATCTGGATACCGTTCCTTGAGGTTAACTATCTACTATTTTATAGATTATATTAACTGGATATCAGTTAGAACAAGTTGTAAAATAGACAAGCACATTTTCCAAATAACCTGTACTGTGAAAATTAAGCCACTAACCAACAAATGGTAACACCATGATTATTCATGTAATATTGAGTCTGACTCCTCATTAACCTACAAACTGAATTTTAGCTATGAGGCTGGTAAATATGTGGCATATACACACTTGGGTATTATGAATTTAAATTGGTTTTATGATCTGCAGAAAATTTGGCAAAACTCAAAAGCTTTTCATACTATACATGTAAATGAAGGTCTTTTTGGAAGGATGATACCTAAATGCAGAATCAAAATTTCCTCAGTTAAAAATATAATTTTCCCACTAGTAAGCCAAGCCAGCACATGTTGAATTCTTGATATATGTGTTTTGATAATTAACTCTGTATTTTTCCAACCACATGGCTCTGGTGGTGCCCTTAGGGACAGAAAGTTGTCATGGGGAAATGTGGAAGTAATATGGATAAAGCCCGTTTCATTTTCTAACCATCTTTGAGACCTACATTCACCCTGAATACTTCAGTCATGAAATGGCAGAAGCATAGAAACAGGCTTGGAAGGATAGGAATGTGCTCAGTTCTACATGAAACTTGACTTTCTAAAACCATGATGGGGAAAAGATTGCTCTGTGTAGACTGAAACTTTTTGGTGAACTCTATGCAGAACCTAATCTCACCTAAAGAACTTTGTTTTGGTTTAACTGTGAGTCGATTAGGCACGAATAACTGCACTTTTAGACAAAAACTGGAAAATATTGATTCTTTGCATCAAGGAACACATCCTTCTACTTACATCGCCTAGGATCTTAGTAGGCATTCCTAAATGTCTGTGGCCTTCCATATAGCTCACGTGTGAATGAATGAAATCATTTGTAGTTGTTGATAGACTGGAAATATAGAATCCATATTTTTAATATATCCATAAATGTAACCCTCTTAATGCCTTCAGAAACCCCAAAACATCAAACTTTTCTTAAAAGCAGGTTGTACTTCTAGCCATAGAGTCATTAAACAACTTACTCTGTGTATTTATTTAAATAATTAGAATTCATTAAAACCTAGCTAACCTGGGACAGTTTGGAAAAAACTGCAGAATAGAAAATGTAAGCAGAACAGGGTAATATGGCTAGATTGATTTTATTCATTTTCCAGAGCACGTTTTTTATTTGACCTCATGTACTTATTTGGTGTGTCTCAAGTTCTCAGTGAACTGTGTACACGCATCGTATATTTGAAGGGGCAGAACTTCCTTTCCGTGATCATTTTGAAGGATTTTTGTCATTTAATGTCCCTTTTATTATGAAAATGACTTAATGCTCAGGAGGAAACTGGGCATAAATCCAAACTAAATTAATAGTTGGGATGAGGGAAAAAGTCCTCTAACCTTCCTCACTTTTCTGAAACTTACAGTGGTTTTTTATTCCTTTGTTAGCCTTTAGCAAGGAATGAAAATCAAGTACCCTCCGACCACCTCTTCTTGATGGCTGATGTCCATTCTGTCCTATAAAATAGTGGGGAAGTGTTGGTGCTTGGGGCAATATCTTACACCCTGGGGGTACTTAATGGCCTTTATTCTCCCCAAAGCTTTTCTGGTTCTCAGGTAATAAGTTGAACTCTAGGGGAGATGCCGTTACCCTTTTAGTCCAGTAGAGTCCCATTTGATTTACCACTCTACTGCACAAAATGGTACCCTGGTGGCTTGAAAGAGACAGTGGGGAGAATGTGGCTCATTAAATAGTCATTGATGCGGCTGCTACTACTACTGTTAGTGCTGCTGCCAAAATAACTGTGTGGCTCCCATTCTGCCTCTGGTAGGAGACTGAGAATAAGCACAGTTCATCCCCATAGATGGTCCATTGCCAGACTCGCCCGATGGAAGCAGGGCGACCAAGCTGACTTGTGAGACAACCAAGATTTCAAGACCCTCGTGTGCCCCCCATTGCCTGAACTACACGCTACCTCCTTGATCCACAAATGCATTATAAATCTTCACAAATCCTAATGTGATACCATTTCCAGTAAGTACATTTTAAGATATTTGCTATTTACCCTTGAAATGCCAACTTTTCTCACTTTCACAAATTTGTGAAATGGTCTTATATACTGCCTATTTTCTTGAGGAGTATCTTGACCACAATACAACCTATGTCTAAATAACTCAGAGCCACTGTTATTAACAATAATTATTGTAACGTGTCAGAAAATGGCAAAGCCTCTAGAGTTCACATATAATGCCATGTTTCTGCCTACTGGGTTTTTTGGTTTTATTTTGCTTTTTATAATTTTTCTGACTCCTTCTATCTTACCAGGCTTGTCGCTTTTTGCTGAGGTTGTATCACAGTATACTTTTTGTGGGTGAATTCATCTAATTTCTGAAGGCAAGAAAACATGAAATAAAAATTTGTTAGGTAAATAAGGATTTAGAAAATAGAACTAGGTTTTCTGATAACCGGCTGGCTGGCATCTATGTTAGTTCATCTATGTTACTGGCTGTTTCTTAGCTATATTTTATATTGTTGAGGTTTTAGGAAACATAATGTCCAGATGAGTAAAATCTTTGTTCATGTGACTTAAAACACTGCTTTTAGTATATTATCTTTCCCTTTCATTCTACAGTTTTTATTTTAACTTTTATTGTCATTAATTTACCAAAGACCTCTTTCTGGAAGCAGATATTTATCATTAATATCTGTCTTCTGCATCTTGTCTATGTATATATGTGTGATATTTGTGTGTGTGTGTGTGTGTGTGTGTGTGTGTAGGGAGCACGTGCATCAACTTTTTATTCAGAAAATACTGCTCACCATTGTCTCTTTGAAGGGTAAGGCATGTCTGTCATTATAAAAGACAATTACTTGCTATTATGACCTTTACCTCCTGGATGTAGATCACCTTGAATCCTGGGATGGCTGGCTTTCTCCTAGCCATAAATCTGTGTGAAGAATATTTTTATGCAGCGTGTGAGTCTCTATCTGAACATTTATATATCAGGAGAAACATTCTTCTTAGGAATTTTTAGGACTACCTGAGTACAATTAAATGCATATAACAAATGATGTCCCGCATGCTGGTACCTTGCATCATCTGGTACATTGCCCAAAATACTGTTGTCACCCTCAGAAGGAACTCATCTCAATCAGTTCCTTCCTCTTCCAGCTGATCATATGTAGTTCAATAAGGCTGCATATGATGGAATGGGTCCAATGGAAACAATCAGCTTTATCATGGAATCACATGAAAATTTAGCACTCCAAGAGGCCTTAAATATAACACTTTGGGTAGCAAGAATATGGAAATTCCATAAAAAGAAGAGAGTTTTGTGGAGGAAAGGAAATGACTTTTCATCTTCAGAGTGTTCCCTATGCCCTGGGACTATGGGCTATACCTTTTTTTTTTTTTTTCCTCCATTTAATCCTAGCAGCAATCATGTAGAGTGGATATTATTATTCCATTTAGTAGATGAGAAAACTGAGGCCAGGAATAGTTAATGTATCTTGCCCGAGTGTATAACTATTAAATAGAGCAGTCATTATGTAAACTCAGGTCTATTTGACTCTGACGGCCAGGCTCTTTCCACTGCTGTATTCCACCATGCCTCTCGTAGAAATTTCCTTTGACATCTGTTGCCAAAAACTCATTTAGCTGGGTTAGTCATTCCCAGCAACATCAGCCCGTTCCTTTGCAGTAACAACCTAATCTTTTTCTATTCATCTATTCTTTTCAGTGCATCAATACATGGCTATCACGATGGTAGGCAAATTCATAAATAAATCTGCTCTTTTCACAGCCCAGTGTGAATTTACGGGAATGGGATATAAAGACAAGAGGAGAAATGGGGAACAAAGTCTAGCTGTCTCACAGAAGGCAGCTCCAAACTACAAAGGGGGCATCCCTGGGTCAATTCAAGTTAGAGAAAGCATATCCACTATAGGACTAGATCTTTATTTGTGGATTTTCTATTTTACATTAGATTTTTTCCAATACTACACTGCCTTTCAAATAAAAAGTGAAAATTTACCATGTATAGTATGCTTGAAAAGGTTCCCCATAACTTAGGATATGGACATTTTTTAAACAATAGCTATGAAGTCATATGCGACCATCTAGTCCTTAAAAAGAATCTCTCATGAAATTGGACATGATGTGACTTTTGTCATGTCCTAGCTAGCTACATTTTTACTATTAAAGCATCCACAATCAACGTTTCTGCCCAGTTCACTAAAAGAGTTACACATAACTAAAAATCTGGAGCATGTCCATTTTAATCCACTTATTCAGTGTTAGTGTGAGCCTGTGGCAGAGGGTTTTTATAAAACAAACAAACAAAAACCCCCACTGTAATCATATCTTGTAAAATTACGTTCTATCTTTGAAACCACTCAACAGAGTGAATAGTTTTCCTCAGTTTCTCATCTGCTGAAAGGGGAGTCAGGGCACAGGGTTGCATTTTTGGTCATCGGAGGCATGTTAAATCATACAACTTTCTGGATGCACATTAAGATAATAACTATAAAAATGTGCAATGCTTTACTAAAAAGAGCAAGTCTGAAGCATAGCAAACTCAGGAAATAGCAAGAACAGCAGAACTTCAACCTTTAAGATTCAAGCAGTAAGGACCCTCAAAAATGTCAGGCTGAAAAGATGAGACCCAGCCTCCCAGCCCGCCAGAACATTCTGCAGAACAATAATCATTTCGATAACATGCCATTTAGGTGTGGCAGCCCTCTCTGAGGACTTAAAGTGAAACAGAGGTCACATGCGAACAGACTGGTCAACGTTTCAAATAAAGATGAAAATGTTGCAGATTTTATATATGTAACAGAGGAGCTGAGAAGAAAACTGTGGAAAGATCCAGTGAATTCTAAATGGCCCAAACATCCACAGTCTAGAAGTGTAAAGTAGAGTGGCCAAATACTTTCTTAGCTCTTTATTTAACCTTGGCTGTCCAGGCAAGAGCGGACTATCCAGTTGCAACTAGAAAATAAATGCTGAATGCCCAAAGTTCAGAAATTACTCTGGAGGGAGACCAGTGAATTTCAAGTATTATTTTCAGCATTAGCTTAGCTTTCATTTTTAAACAGTTCTTCAAAAGACTGATATGTTCATTCTTAATTATCCTCGCCCCAAAGCAGTTCTGTCCCCTAGAAACAAGTACATCATAAGGGAAACTTACACAAATGCCAAGCTCGAATATTTTTCTTTTGCAAACAATGCCAGTTCCAGAAACACGTTACAAACAGCTGAGACTGTGAATTTTCTCTCCTCTGGAACAAGGATGTTCTCTTATCAGACATAACCCACTATAAGAGAACATTTACTGATTTTTTTTTTAATGCAAATCAATCAGTTCCGAAGATGTGGTTGCCCATAACTCCAAAGCCACATGGTAAACTTGGGATGAAAGAAAAAGAAACAAATTCATCATTTTGTGAAAGTCTGCACATTTTCATTAGTTGTCGCTCAACGATCAACGTCTTATGATGAGCACCTTCTGAGTTTTACAAGGAGAATGATAGGAAATTCCAAAGGAAAGAGATGATCTCAGAGGTCACTGTTCTTAAGGAGCTCACTCTTCATTCAGAGGTATGGCGAACAAATATTGCACAGGTCAAGAATTTTAACTTCACCTAGTTCTAACACAGTTACGATAAGAACAGAATTTCCTCTAGAATAAACAAAGAGGTAGCACTGACTGAGATCTTACCATATTTACATACATTGTCTCGATTTATCAACGCTATAAGGTAAGCACGCTAATTATCTCCACTTTACAGATGAAAATGAGGCTCGGGGCTAAGGAAATTGCTATGTGTCACAAAGCTAATAAATGGTGGGTTAGAATTTGGGAACCCAGGCTGTCTGAGTCCAAGGTTTCGTATATTTAATCACCAAGAATATATACTTGGAATTGAGGTATTTGAGTAACAAATTAACTTTGTTCCTTCCCTTTGGCCAACACCGAACTCAATGAGAGGACCATAGCTTCATCAGAAGGGCATATTTAGGAATCTCTCCCAGCTATAGAAATACATTTTCACGTGATCTTGTGCAGCTAAAAGTTAGTCAGAAACTCCACTAAAACCGAGGTAACACCAGGTGAATGAAAGTCCTACTTAGTTTGGAATTAACTTTGAAATATGCAAATGTAATTTCTATTATGAATTCACTTCTGCAATGGTCAGAATTTTTCTGCAAACACTGATATTTTAAGAGAGTTTGAAAGAGTAGCAGAAAAAAACCACAGGTGAATAAACTTTGAATAAAAACAGAGACAGGATTAAAATGCTTTACTATCTTTAGAAACAAAAATGAATTGACATTTTTTGAATTCATTTGTAAGCCCAGATTCACACCAAATACATTCAAAATTGGCTTCCTGCTTGCCCAAGTGAGATGAGCTGTAAATAGAACTCAGTACACTAAGATACACCGCTGAAGGCCTCAGAAGTCTCTGGAAATACAAGCCCTGAGAACTAAATGCCCATCATCTGGAATCTGTTTTATTCCAAGACCCTCAGAAGCCTCTGTTATTACTTAACCTGGCAGCACAATAGTAATTTAAATGTGCAGTCATGTTATTTGATAAAATCCCAACTGAATATTAAACTACATTGTGGTTCAATCAAATTACCACTGTTCTGCTATTGAAACACACAGACACACAAACACAAACATGTGCAAACATACATGCACCATAGGGCTGTTTGATAATGGTGGTAAAACAAATCATAAAACAGTAGTTTCAATACTAATACTCAAGTATACTGTTAATCATTCATCTGTAACGTTCATCTGTAACAATTCTTCTTTCTAGGCTTTACATCCCCTGCAACAGTGGTTTTCAAACTGTTTTGACTATAACTTACAGCAAGAGATACATCTTATATCATACCCAGAACACACACATACACACAACTGGAACAAATTTCAGAAAATAATACTCTTCCTATATGCAACACATAATTTCTATTCTCTTTCATTTTTTTAAATGTTGGTTATATCTCACAAATTTGATTTCATGACCAACTAATGGGTCATGACGAACACGTCAAAAAACGACATCCCAAGGTGCCTAACAGGTAAAAAAATTCATGGTGAAATATAGAATAAGAAAGAAGGCAGAAGGAGAAGAAGAAAAGAAGGGAAAATTTTACTCACTGATGAATTGCAAGCAGTATTTAAAGAATGCAGAACCATGAGCCTTGCTAATTGTTCCACATCTCAATGGGCAAAGGGAAAAGAATTCTTTGGATTGGTAGCCAAGAAAGTATTTGAGATATCTGAGTTGGCCCTTGGATGATAAAGGAAAAATAGCATGACCTCCACTGGACAGATGGGAAAACTGAGGAAAAAGAGGGTAAATGCTTCCTTTGCTTATTCTCTAAGTTCCCAATAAAATCCTCACATGAACTGAATCCTTATTGCCCAGACAACATTGTCAAGCTTTTCTATAACTAGAAGGAATGAGTCTTGTCCACCCGTCTACACACATAGCAGGCTCTATGAGCTTTCTTGGCAAAAGTATCACTGATGTCGGCAACCAATGCAACATGGGGAAAGGCTAAGGCTGGGCCAGGACCCCAGCTGAGATGTGGTGTCAAAGTCAAGGAAAACACTTTCCAGAGTAGGCTTCAAAGGCTTTATTAGAATACCTTTTCATTTCAAATGCTAAACATTTGAGCCTCTAATTAAAACTAAAAAGTAGACCTATATTACTGACCATGCCCTTTTTTGAAAGATTCATATAACATATTTCAAACATACATGAAATAAAGAGAATGCTAAAATAAACCTCCATACACCTATGAGCCAGAATCAACAATTTATCAAGATTTTGTCACACTCTGATTAATGCTCTGTATTGTTGGTGGTGTGGAGGTAAATCCCAAATTTAAAGCAAATCCCAGATGCAATTTCACCCCTACTTACTTAGCATGCATCTCTAAAAATATATTTTCTTTATATAACCACAATGTCATTACTGTACTTAAAAATTTAACAATTGTCTGGTGTCCTCTAAAATACAGCTTTATTCAAATTTACCAGACTGTCTCAAAGATTGTTTTGTATTAATTAGTTTCCTAAAATCAGGATCTAAAAAGGGTCTACACGTCACATTTGGTTAGCACATGTCCTATATTTTTAGAGTCTAGAGCAGCACTCCCCCTTCGATCCCAATCTTAATTTTATTATAAACATTTGGCTTACAGAAGAAACCAGGTAATTTTCCTATAAAATGTCCCACATTCATATTTACCTGTTTACTTCCTCAAGGATCATTTAACTTACCCCTCTAACTCCATATTGCCCATGAAGCAGAATTTAATTTCAAATGCTTGATTGGATTCCAGTTCAACTTTTTGTTTTGGCAAGAATATGTTATAAGTTGTGCTGTTTCTTTTATACCATGTCAGGAGGCACCCAATGTTAGGATGCCTGACTGTCTGTGAAGCTATAACTGATCAGTGAATTCAGATGGCAACAGCCTGATCCAGCCATTGGAAAATTATCAATATTTCATATAACAGTGTGACTCACTGGTGATTTTGTTTGAGTCAATTACATAAGTGTTGGCAAAGTGGTGGCTTTCTAATTTCTAATTGCTCTCCCTATTTATAAGTATTGGCAAAAAAAAGTCTGGGAAAAATTTTCTTCCCAACTAAATCGTTCAGATACTCAGAAATATGGTTACTAAAGGAAAGGTAGTACAGATGTTTAGGTCTTTCTCTTTAACTGCCAATTTCTGGATTAATAATTTGGAAACCAATGAGATTTTTTGTTTTGTTTCATTTTAAACATATGGATTTTTGTTTATTCAGTATGTTTCAAATACCTGTAACCATAACTATTCTTGATAGCCTTGGTTATTTGATATCTTGATAACCTTTGGTTTCTGTGTCCATTTAGTAAGGTTAGTCTTTAATGTCTTTCTTGCTTACTGGTAACACGAGATGACCCATGCACATCTTGGACATTTCTGGCCACATTTCTGGAATGGCCCCTTCTTCCAAAAAGCTCTGATTCCTTTTAGTGAAAAAGCCCCGATTTCTTTTAGTAAAATGGTATTAAGAGACCACAATTTAGGCAATAGGAGTGCTCATTGTTCCCCTCTTAGGTGGACAGAATTATGTTTTTGGAAAAAATAATCATGAATTCCAATTCGTATTTAACACAACAGGATTTTCTAAGTTGATATTGGCCTGAAAACATGATTCTCAAGAATATTAACATGGGGGTCACCTGGGTGGCTCAGTGGGTTAAGCCTCTGCCTTCAGCTCACGTCATAAGCCCAGGGTCCTGGGATGGAGCCCCGCATTGGGCTCTCTGCTCAGCAGGGAGCCTGCTTCCCTCTCTCTCTCTGCCTGCCTCTCTACCTACTTGTGATCTCTCTCTCTCTGTCAAATAAATAAATAAAATTAAAAAGAAAGAATATTAACATGGGTATTTGCTTTATCTTATAACATCTTCCTGAGAATATTAACATAGGTATTTGTTTATGGCCATACCACCCTGAACGCACCCGATCTCGTCTAACACAGGTATTTATTGTATCTTACAATATCTGCAAATAGCTTCAAAATAATAACAATATTACTACCAAAATACAACTATTGATTAAAATTCAAGATTTCTCAGCAGCTTTTGATTTTGGACTCTATTCCACTATGAAGGACACTTGAAATATGTCTCTTCTCTGTTAAACATTTTCTTTAAAAACAGTGAAGAACACTTCCCACTTCTTAAAATTGCAAAGCTTATCACCAACGAAATTACAGCAATTACAAGTCTGGTCAACACTGGAGCCCAAATTATCAGAAAATGCTTCATTAATTCCCATTAAAGGAGAAACAGTGATATGACCTTGCCTCTAGCATCTGGGATATCAAAAGAACAGGTTTGAGCTGACCAGTTACTCATTGTATACATGGTGTAGTCTAATATTAACTTCTTCTTACTGTTCTTGCCTTTTCATAATCTATGTAGAGCACAGCAGAGCATTAATGAGAAAGCACACAGGTACCTACTCAATAAGCAACTGGAGAAAAAAAAGAATAATACTAATGGTAAATCAGCATGTAACAGGAACATATTTTTTTCAGTATATGTATTTACTATAGAAAGCACTCTTACAAGTTTTATGTATACTCTGTCAGCCTGTTTTTTGTTTTCACCATCCTAAAGTCTAAACATTTTATACAAAATATTTTTGGTATGCCAATGATGTTTTTTATAATGGAAGAAAATACAGAAATACCCCACATGCTAAAATTTCTTTCTAAGTGCACCTAACGGATTTTTGTTCCTTAATTTTTAAAGATGAGCTTTAAAGATAATCTTACCTGCTGCCCTAACTCCCACCTTTTACCCATCACCTATACTCCATCTTCATCTCCTCATAGCTTCTCCCAGAAACCTACTACACCCAGGGAAGAGAAATGTTTTAGTTTTCTGTCTCTCAGGTCTGTATGATCATGTTGAAAACAACATGACTTTCTGCAACACTGCCATCTTGGCAGCTATGTGATGGAAGGACATCTTCTGCTTCGACGAACAGACAGTATGCTACATATTCTGACTGGGTTAAAGTAAAAATGAAAATGTATATACAAGCCAAGTGATTATAATACTTTAAGGAAAGTCCTCTGAGGAAAAGTATTGAACATGGTAAGGCTGAGGGTTTAGCAGGGAGATGCTGGTAACTGATGATAGGAAGTTCTGGAGGAGTAGGAATGAGTGGAGATAAAGGTTAGCCTTGAACAGGAAGAGCATCCCTCCCTGTGAGACTCAAAGAATGTGTAAACACAGGATAGGTATTTTCTGTTGGGAAGGTGTTGAAAGTTGGGGGGTTAGGAGTAGATGGTCTGTTTCCTCTGTGAGCTGTATGAATCAAGGCTATTTGCTAAGAATATCGGGATTGAATAAGAGCAGAGAACTAAGCAGATAAAGAGCTAATGAGTTCCTGTTATGTGTTAGTCATTGTGATAGGTTTTATACACACACACACACACACACACACACACACACACCTATACCTATATCTATAGGATATAAAATGTTTATGTTATAGATATTATATCCATGTCTTATTATATGTACTTTTATTATTTCACCAAATGACTCCTCACAAAAATCAAGTTGACGTTAAAATCCTGATGTTCCAGAAGAGGAAAGCGTGGTTTGGAGAAGCTTGATATCTGCTGAAACTCACAACGTGGCAGAGCCAGAATGTGAACTCACCCTAACTCTAAACATAGAGTTTTCTCTTTCATGGAGAAATGAAAGGAAGGCAACAAGTTAAAAGATCATAGAAGGTCCGTGATGGGTCCTGCCAAGATCAGAAACCATATATTAATAAGAGCATGAAAGTCCGGTCAGTAATCAGAAGGCGGCTTTCCAGACCAGTCGGGTATTGCGAGGTTTGCACGACAGATGAATAGAGTAGATACTGCCAGGGCCTCATCCATACATTCCCGGTGCTCACATTTCCTGTGTATGCTGACAGCTTCTCAACGCAAGCAGCTAAGTGTTTCCACCTGGGGCCTTTCTCCAGCTTTGGAAGCAGGCTTGGCCCTCATACAAAAGGGAAGCAAGGAATTCTAGGGAAGAAGTTCCCCTGGAAGAACTCCCAGCCCCCGCGGCCCATGGATGATGGTGGATAAACACCTTACCTGCCTTGCCTCTGGTAGAAGGGCGATTCTGAGACGTGTTCACAATCAGGTTGAGCTCTTGCAGCCCAACAGCAGCAGCAATGGGCTGCTAAGAAGCAGCAATCTGCTTCTTAGCACACCCTATGGGGGTGCGTCCTTCCCGTCTCTGTCTCACTGGCCCATGCCTTTACGTGTGCTTCCCAGAATCACCTCCTGAGTGAATTACTTGTGCTCAATCCCTCGGGAGCCACTTCTGGAGGCTCAAAACCCAAACAATGAGAAATGGGATAAAGAAGTCAGGAGATTGACAGCACTGGTGAGAGAGGTGTAATCCCAACTGCCAACCCAGAGATTCAGTTTGGTTAAATCAAGAACAGAAGTAAGAGGATATGCAGAAAGCAAGGGACAGCAGAGAGGTCAAGAGAGTTGAGGTCTTCATGAGGTAGGACATTGGGGTTTAGTGGGAGTGAAGAAATGGGGAAGGTAGTAGATAAGAGAGTGTGATACCTGGGTTTGAGATTTCACTGGTAGGAGAGTTTGAGGTGGTGATAAGGTCAAGAGTGAGGTCATGTGAATCCTTCCTCAGTGGAGATGAGGTGAATGCTAATGAAACTTGTGGTCAGGAAGCTAACATCTGGAGTGTCTGAAGTGTTTCCTTCGGGAATGCTGAAATCTGCTGGGAGGATGGCAGGAGCTGGGATGAAGAGAAGAGTAGGCAGCTATCTGGTGTGGAAGTGACCAGGATACAGGAAGACAGCCATGAGAAATCACGTCGAAGACAAGAAAAGCTAAGTGGTGCAAATGTCAAAGGAGGGGGTTTGGAACTAAGATAATGCTGACACTACTTCCCAATGGTTTCAAGGTACACTCCCAGGGCTTCTCCATCATTTACCTGAGAGAAATAAAAGTAGGAAGATGTTCTTAGGGAAGAACTGGGTTTCAGGAGGGCCTGAAGGGTTTTGTTTTGTTTTTAACAATGGAAAAGAATTTCCAGTGTGCACAGTGGGAAGAGCTGAAAGGGAAGTCAGCAAAAGGAAGATAAGTATTGGAAGAAAGGGAGGATCCCTGCACTGGATGACATCATAAGAGAATTTATGACCCCAAAAGCTTCTGGGGGTGAGTAGGAGGGGGCAGGGAGGGGAGGTGAGAATAACTGGGTAAAAGGCCAGGATGATGGCAGCAGAACCCTGTGTTTAAGAACACACACTTTGGAGACAGACCCCAGACTTAGATCCTAGATCTGATACTGACTCTGGGATCTTGGTCATGTTACTTAAACTGCTATGTCTCCATTTCCCTGTCTTTGTAACAGGAATAGTTACCTCATAGGCTAATTTTTAGGATTAAATATAAAATGCTTAGTTTCACTTCTGGCTCAGAGTCAGCATGTAATAAATGTTATAATATTTTTTTTTCTGATAAGAACTTTTAATATTTACTCTTAGCAACTTTCAAACTTGCAATATAATATTGTTGACTATAGCCACCATGCTATATATTGTATGCCTATGACTTATTTATTTTATAACTGGAAGTCTGTACCTCTTGACTCCCTCACCCACCCCACAATCCCCCTCAC
Organism: Lutra lutra; assembly: GCF_902655055.1. NCBI lineage: Eukaryota > Metazoa > Chordata > Mammalia > Carnivora > Mustelidae > Lutra > Lutra lutra. Next base: position 35,978,210 of record NC_062287.1, on the reverse strand, counting down.
CTCTGGCAACATCCAGTCTGTTCTCTGTATCTGTTCATTTTATTTGTTCATTTGTTTTTTTAGATACCAAATATACCTAAAATCATACAGTGTCTTTCTCTGACTTATTTTACTCTCAAGGGGTAAAATGTCACAAAAGACAAGACTTCATTCTTCTTTATAGCTGAGTAATATTCCATTGTGTAAGCATACTGCATCTTCTTTAGCCATTTATCCACTGAGAGACACATAGATAGGCTGTTGTCACATCTCAGCTACAGAAAATAATACTGCAATGAATGTAGCAGTGGATTTACCTTTTGGAATTGGTGTTTTCATTTTCTTCAGATAAATACCTAGGAATGGAACTGCTGGATCATGTGGCAGTTTTATTTTTAGTTTTCTGAGGACTCTCCATACTCTTTCTCATAGTGACTGCCCCAGTGTATATCCCACCAACTTCCCTTTTCTCTACATCTTTGCCAACACTTGTTATTTGTCTTTTTGATAAGAGTCATTCTGACAAGTGTGAGTTGATGTCTCATTGTGCTTTTGATTTGCATTTCCCTCATGATTAGTAATGTTGAATGTCTTTTCATGTGTCTGTTGTCCATCTTATGTCTTTTCTGGAGAAATGTCTGCCCATTTTTAAAGTTGGATTGTTTGTTTTTTCATTATTGAGTTGTGAGGGTTTTTTTTTTTTAATATATTTTAGACATTAATCCCTTCTCAGAGATACAATTTGCAAATATTTTCTTCCATTTAGTAGGTTGCCTTTTCATTTTGTTGATGGTTTCCTATGCTGTGCAGAAGCTTTTTAGTTTGGTAAAGTCCCATTTGTTTGTTTTTGTTTTGTTGCCCTTGCTTTTGGAGTCAGAGCCAAAAAATCACTGCCAAGATGGATGCCATTGAGCTCACCACCTATGTTTTCTTTCAGAAGTTTTACAGTCTCAGGTCTTATATTCAAGTCTCTAATCTACTTTGAGTTAATTTTTGTGCATGGTATAAGGTACTAGTCTAATTTCATTCTTTTGCATACTGCTGTCCGGTTTACCCCACACCATTTATTAAAGGCACAGTCCTTTTTCCACTGACTATTCTTGCTTCTGTTGTCATAAAGTAATTGACCATATATGCCTGGGTTTAATTCTCGGTTGTCTATTTTGCTCCACTAATCTATATGTACGTGTTTGTGCCAATTCCCACACTGTTTTGATTATTCCAGCTTTGTAGTGTAGTTGGAAATCAGGGAGTGTTATGCTCTACATTGCTCTTCTTTCTCAAGATCGCTTTGGCTATTTGGGATCTTTTGTGGTTCCATACAAATTTCAGGATTGTTTGTTCTATTTCTGTGAAAAATGCCATTGGAATTTTTTTTAAAGATTTTTTATTTATTTATTTGACAGAGAGAGAGATCACAAGTAGACGGAGAGGCAGGCAGAGAGAGAGAGAGAGGGAAGCAGGCTTCTTGCTGAGCAGAGAGCCCGATGCGGGACTCGATCCCAGGACCCTGAGATCATGACCTGAGCCGAAGGCAGCGGCTTAACCCACTGAGCCACCCAGGCGCCCCTGCCATTGGAATTTTGATAGGGATTGCACTGAATTTGTAGATTGCCATGGGTAATATGGACATTCTAACAGTTAAGTATGTTTTATTATAACCAGCTGCATGGTTTTGAACCAATCCTTTGGTACAAAAGATTTTAATACCATTTGACTGAGGATCCCAGGTATCATCAGGATCTGTGGACTACACATCTGACAGGCAAAAATTGCACGCACGCACACACACACACACACACACACACACAGAGCTATCAGTCTAACATTGATTCCTTTTCCTAGAAATTAAAAATTCTGCATCTTAGGTACATGCCAGCTTTTCCGCCACCAGGCCCAGGACGAGCGTGAGGAACAGGATGTAAGCCAGTCACACTCACTGAGTGCCTGACTTGAGAATGCGTGCACCACACATGGCTCTCTTGCCTTGCTCTAGTCCTAACCTTGTCTGTCAGTAACTCTGTTTAGACTAGGCCAGTTGTTCCAACTCTAGTGTAGAACTGGCATACATCCAGACCCTGATCAAGCCAATCACTTGTTGTCCATGGATATGTGGTCAACGCAGAATGACTATTTTGCTACCGTATGGATGGCCCATGACTAATTGGCAGAAACAAATGTTACATTTCTTGGAGCTTTTCACTGAAGTTTATATATACTAAGAGATCCCTATAGTATATGGTGCAACCTTTAGCTGTTCTAAATTAAAGAATATATGTCATGACCAATGGCATCCTAATAAATCCAAACCCAGGCAAATTAATCAGCTCCTTTGTGAATTATGCTTCGTGGACTCAGACTCAGATAATGCATTCAGGTGTTGACACTTTTACTTATACAAATTAATAGTACTGGCAAAGAAATCTAAATTGAACCATAATTCACACATTTTACAATCATTATCACCTGCCACTATATATAACTTAGCCATTGCTTTTTGGCTACGCCATAAACATTGAAGAGCTATTGCGACCTCATTCTTTACATCTTTTAGCCTTTACTTGAGTTTAATATGCGCTTCTATTGCATGTGCTAGTCATTGTGCAGACCAGCTTTCCCGTATGCTACTTTCTCATATGCTACTTCATTTAATCCTCCTAGAAGCCCCACCAGGTATTTCCATTTATTAAGATATTAAGAAACTGCTATTTAGCTCAGTGGATTTGTTTCCAGGCTACCTGTGTTGCTTCTTATGGTCAGTATTTGCAATAATATAATGAGAAATGTTTCTATGTCTATTCATATTGACTTTCTCCGATGTACATTGTTGATTAAAATTCATTGACTTAAAAATGTAAGAAAGTTCAGATTATATAGAGGAAAGAAGAAAACCCCACTATGTACCATACATCTGCTGTACTGGCCTCCTAGGTATCTATTCTCTCTCCTTTGTGCATGTCAACCCTCCGTTTTGCCCAGGGAGACCACCCCTCCTTCTGTGTCTGCTCTGGGTGGGACACTTGATCATGGTGCCTGCCCTCTTCTCCTGTCACCGAGTGGGTATGTGATCCAAGACTGACCAAAGAAATTTTCATTCCAGCCAGGTGGAGCTGGTAGTCCTCTGAGTCCTACAGACAAGATTTTCCGGTTCCTGCTACCTGGAACCTCAGGGCTGCCCTGATTCCTTCCCTTCCCAAGGTCTGGTTTTTCAGACCTTCTATGCATTCTACAAACAACCCCACATCCTTCTAATAAATTATTTTGTTGGTTAAATTAGCCAGAGACCATGTCTTTTGCTTACAACCCCAAAATATATATGATTACACACCATCTTAATACTTACATTACGATTTATGTGTAGTACTCCCCAGGTTTTTTTATATTCATATTTTTACATAGGTAAGATTCACTTACTTTGGTTCCTGTTGTACACATGGGTGTTTCTGGTGGTTTCTATTATTATTATGAACAATCCTACGATGATTATTTTCATGCATATTGCTTTTTCCATATTTTGGATTCTTTCCACTGAGAGATTCCCAGAAGTGAAATTACTGAGTCAAAGGGCACAGATATTATTATGGCTTTTGAAAGATATTGCCAAAATGCTTTCTAAAAGGGCTCTGCCAATTTATAATGAATTCAAGGACCCATTTTTATCAAACTTCCGGTCAATGTCGACCATCAATGTCGTTTTGACATTTTTCAGCCAATGTTTTCTATACTTTCCTTGAAACAATGGAGCATATGATTCACACATTCTCTAGGAAAGATAATAATTTCTACTCAGGCATCCTGAAGCATTTCCTCAAAGATTGGTACGTTCTTTAACTTTTATGTAAGTATCACATAATATACCAAAACATAAGTCCAATTGATGCTGTTTCCTTTGCTAATCTTACTTGAAATTTAGTTATCTCTACAGTAAAATAGCAATTTCTTCTTAAGGAATGGGCCATAGAACAAGGAGCCAGTAAGAACCAGTTTTCCATGAGGGCTGATACAAGTATATACTAATACAAAAAACTGAGGACACAGCCCTTCTGACAATTTCTTTCAGTGCACCTAAGGATTTTTAAATAAAGGAAAGTAGAGGGGTCTATTTTCCTTTCCTCCTTTGAACTATTTCCACGCCAAGAGTATACTTTAGTGATAATGACTGTATGAGAGGCCTTTGAACAAGACAGGCTGAGCACCAAAAGACAAAATGTATGTCTTGTAAAAATAGATCCAAGAAAACCCCTTAAAGGGACCCATAATGACACCAATTCAGACATACTGCCCAAGCTATCCTGGTGGGTACCCACAGATGGGCAGAGTGCTTCTCTATGACTCCTGAGTTTGCCCTAGCTCCATTCTAGAGCTGATACCTTCCCAATCCCACCTAAACTCTGACCTAGGTATCTGAGAAAGGAAAAAAAAAAAAAAAGTCTTGAGAACTGCTGTAGCGTTCAGCCAGTCCCAAGGCAAATGCTTCCTGTGCAACGACTGTGTGCCAGGAAGTGGGTGCCAGGACCTAGAGGGGTCTTTGGTCCCCATTGATGTGAGCACCTCTTTCTCTAGTCCAGGGCATTCGATCCTCATTGGACCCACCCATTCCAGTCTTCTGAATCTGTGAAAGCTTCCACCCTAGTTCTTCCAAGTCAGCTCCAAGCCTTTCTTTTTTTTTTTTTTTCTTTTTAAATATTTTATTTATTTATTTATTTGACAGAGAGAAACACCACTAGGTAGGGAACACAAGCAGGGGGAGTGGGAGAGGGAGAAGCAGGCTTCCCGCAGAGCAGAGCGCCTGATGTGGGATTTGATCCCAGGACCCTGGAATCATGACCTGAGGCGAAGGCAGACACTTAAGGACGAGCCACCCAGGGTCCTCATTTCCGAGCCTTTCTTAATCACAGAATCTCATTCTGAGGAGGGCAATCTGGCTCTGTTGGGCCGTGGAGAAAGGATTCACTCCATCACCCCTCAGCATGAAAAGTCTAGCTGGCTTCTCTCACAGTTATATTTCCCTTAACAAGCCTAGAATCCTCCTGACTCAAGATCCACAAAATTCAGGATCAGTTAGGGAGTTCAGAATTTTTCTAGGCAGAAGGTATCATTTAAGTAGGGACTTAACACAAAAGGAGTTTGTTTTAAATATTTAGCTGGTGAAAGGGTAGAGGATTTGTGAAGGAGTAGGAGGTCAGTTAGGAAATACTGCAGTAGTCCAAACACAGAGTAGGAGATGGGCTGAGTGAATTCAGAAGAGAGAGAAATGTCTCCTCCCCCAACCATCCAGCACTGAGATGTGGCACCAAGGCTTGCTTTCAATCCAGATCGTCCTTTTACATTTTATGGCATCCACTTCAAAAGTTTTTAATGCTTCCTATTGGCTCTAATTTCCTTAATAACCTTTTATAGATCTGTGAGCAATTAATGTATTCATAAAAACTCTTCTTGGAAAAGACAAAGGAGCTATGGAAACCTGAATAGCTTACTGCTATAGTTCTCCAAAAACACAGCCAGATCACAATGAAACTACCCCATGGTCATCCCAGACGAAGGACTCGTTCAAAAGAAAAGGCTAAATGCATCTGTGCCATGTGTTATAGTCTTTATGTTTCTATTCAAGGAGCTACTGACTCAATCACTTTTTGAAAACTCCAAAGTCCCAGAAAGCTGCAATTTCTTTGACTGAGAATAGCATTTGGATATATTATTAGGTCAAGGAATTCTCACTTTGGTGAAGGAATTAGTCTATTTGTAACAAATCCTGAATGCAAACACAGGGTTCTGAGGTGTTTTGTTGTTGGGGTGGTGGTGGGTTTTTTTTTTTAATTATTTTTAATTTTATTTTTTATAAACATATATTTTTATCCTCAGGGGTACAGGTCTGTGAATCACCAGGTTTACACACTTCACAGCACTCACCATAGCACATACCCTCCCCAATATCCATAACCCCACCCCCCTCTCTTCACCCCCCTCCCCCCATCAACCCTCAGTTTGTTTTGTGAGATTAAGAGTCACTTATGGTTTGTCTCCCTCCCAATCCCATCTTGTTTCATTTACTCTTCTCCTACCCCCTTAACCCCCCATGTTGCATCTCCTCTCCCTCATATCAGGGAGATCATATGATAGTTGTCTTTCTCCAACTGACTTATTTTGCTAAGCATGATACCCTCTAGTTCCATCCACGTCATCGCAAATGGCAAGATTTCATTTCTTTTGATGGCTGCATAGTATTCCATTGTGTATATATACTGTTGTTGTTGTTTTAAACCATGCATCCATTTTTAAGCAACTTTCAAATTTTAGTGACGTATTTTAAAATTAAAGATACTGCATTCTAGAATAATAAGGGAAAGGCCAAACTATGAAGACTACAAAAAATCAGTGGTTGCCGGAAGTTAGGAATGAGAAAAGGATGAACAGGTGGAGCACAGAGGATTTTTAGGAGAGTGAAACCATTCTGCATGACACCAAAATGAAGAACACGTGTCATTATATGTTGGTTAAAAGCCATAAAATGTACAGTACCAAGAGTGACCCCAAATCATGTAAACTACGGACCTTGGGTGATAACAAGGTGTCAATGTAGCTGCATTAATTGTAACAAATTTACCATTCTGGCGGGGATGTTGATGGTAGAGAAGGCCACGCATGTGTGGGGTCAGACAGCACGTGGGAAATCCTTCTACCTGCCCCACAGTTTTGCCCTGAACCTAAGAGTGCTCTATAAAATAAAGTCTACCTAAAAGTCCATAATGATGATGATGATGATACAGGATGTATCATTAAAATACCTACAAAACTGTACTATATGGAAAACTTCTGGGGGGAAAGTCTCATCAATTTCCTAATTCCCAAAGGCCTAGATATATGTAAGTTACTATTTGAGTCATCTGGTACACAAAGCAAATTTGTTTCTATATTAGAAAAAATGTCCACGGCTTATATGGTAAGTTATTCTGAATGTTACCAGAACTTGGGAATCTAGTAACTGAAAATTAAGGCAGACAAAAACAGCTGCCTCTATGTAAAGTATGTCTCTCTAAGGTCAAAGTGGGTGAAAATAAAGAGCCAATCTGGCAACCAAATAAAACTACAAAGCAACAAACACAAGTATAAGCACTCTGAAAAGTGTTTCCAAAAGAGAAGAGAAAACAATCCTGGAAAATGGACATTTAAAAAAAAAAAAAAGTGTGTTGAGAAGACAAATCATTTTCTACTAATATCTTGTGCTTCCTTTATTCGTCCACTTAATAAAGCCCTTAATTTAAAAAAAGAAAATGAATATTTAAAAGGTATCCCATGCAACTTTTACTCCAGTATTTTGAAATATGAAAAATACTTTTCTTCCCATTAGGCCATAAGACATAGCCGCCTCACTGATCTGCAACACATGTGTTTCTCACAAGTCTCTCACAGAAAATCTATCTGGAAAACATGGGGTCATTTCGTTGTGCCTCTGTGATCCTTACACAGGCCCAGGCCCACAACACTGAATGAAGAAGAGTTAACATGTTGACATCTGTTTTAGGCTAAAAATGGAAATTGTGAAGTTGTTCTCTCTTCTTCCAAGAGTTCTCTGGAATGGATCAAGAGGCTTCAAAAGACTTGGCACCAAGGGAACTTCTAGGCAATGTCTACACAGCACAAAAAGAAATGGAGACTTGGCACCTTCCTAAAGAATCAGGGCTATGTTGACTACTGGCAAAAAGAGGGTTTGTGGCCAGTCTTTTGTGACCTGAAAGGCCATGATCATTCACAAAGCTCCAGAGTTTTCCTTTCTATGCATCTAGATAGCAGCTTTTCCTCCAACCCCAATGAAAACTTGTCTTTGGTATGGCTAGACAATGACTAAACTTCGAGGCTAGGCCAAGTGCTGTGCCAGGCACAGGACCCCGGGTGGGGGAGTAGGGTGGGAGGGGCACAAATGGCTGAATCTCTCTAGAAGCGAGGCAAAGTAGTCTGGAGTCTGGAGTCTGAATGTAGAAGCAACCTTCCCAATCTCCTCCCGTTTTTTTTTTTTTTTTCTTCACACCAAATCGACTTTATGCCTGTACAGTTCTGCCGTTCTTGAGGCCGAGTCAAGATGAGCTAGCATTTGTGGGCAGAGCTGTTATTTGAGAACGCTCCATTCTTTACAAGGGGTCTTATATGTAAAGCAGAAGCATTTTTGTTTTGCCTTTCAGCTGGGGTGAGCAGGAAGAATTGACTTGTTTTTCCTCCAGAGTGAAAAGACCAAACCTAGAGACTACCAAAATGTTGGGTTTGTTTATCAGTTCCAAGTTGAAATAAAGCATGGTGTGGATACTCAGCGCTCTATCTTTCCCTGATTAAAGCACTCCTGCCCTTTGAATTGCTACACAGGATACCATTCTGTATGGCTCGCTCACTTGCATGGCTGTAATAAGTCACAACAGCTTGGCACCTCGCCCAACAAAACACAAACTCTCCTGAAGTCTTGAGCTTTCCCATGGCAACATCACAGTCATCAACACAGCAAACAATTGCTCCAATCCCCACTCCCCGTTCCCCTTTCTAACAGCAAAGGATATCATTGCAGCCAGCCTCCTAGAACCGGGCTAATTATCCTCCATGAAAGGAGATAGCGTCGGAGATCAAGTTGCCTTCAGTGCCTAACTTAAAATGAGATCAAAGGCAGGATAACTACAGGAGCACAGGGAAGTTTTACTGATGCTTTCCCTTTAAGAGAAAAGAGAGGCTGTACGTAAAGTATATTCCTTAAGGATTAATGTGCCTTGTTGCCCTGATTACCAAGTGGCTCTGGCTCACCAGCAACCTTCATACAAAACCCCCATTCAAGTTAGCCCCGGGCTCTCTCCACAGCAGCTGGGTGGGGGGGGGGGGTTGCCATCTTAAAGCTGCAGCTCGGACACATTCCTGAAACTGCAAAATTGGAACTGTTTTCCAACCTCAGCTGCTTTCTCCAGCGAATGAGCATTCTGCTCCTATGGGAAGGCCGCCTCGCAGTAGAGGGTGGCTGCTTCCTACAGCAGATTAAAGCTGAGCTACTTCCTTTATAACCACCTCTTTTCACATTCAAATAACATCCTTGGGGGTGACAGTCTCTTCTCACAAAAAGTGTCTGGGCTCCCACAAATCCCCTGCCACGATAATCTCTCCTTGTGTATTAATTTGATTTTCAGTCCACGGATGGCCCATGAGAGCTCAGGAGCAGGAGGAATAGGGAATCCAAAGGATGAATGGTCTATGACTCATGGGTGGGGATCACTTTATTGGGGGGTGGGAGGGAGCAAGGAAGAGAGTCCTGGCTTCCTGTGGTTCTGAATGCTGATTGTTCTGCTCTGAATTATGGTGAAGCCTGAACGCGTTCGCGGAAGGTTTCATAATTCTAGACTCAAACCTTATACGGTGCTATCGATTAGACTGGGGACCCCCGTCCCGGTACCTCATAATAAGAATCAAAATTTCAGAGGAAGTTTCATTTCAGCACAGCTACAATTTGGAGGGTTACTTCATGAAATAAAAGAATAGAAAATACTGATGACAAAGTATGGAAGTAATTACACCAAGATATTTCAATGATATCCTAAACCAGGAGGCAGACAAAATGAAGCGATTTGGTGAAGGAACAGCAGCCGAATTCAGAAATGTAACTGGAGTCTTTTACATACATACAGGCCACTGCTGTGTCATTCCAGACTCTCTGTGTGTTTACAGGCTGGCCCACAGAATCTATTCTAATGACAATTTAAATAATTATGGTATTACTATAAATTCTGATATCAACTTTTCACTTAGTACACACTCAATTATGTTTTAGTCCCTATTATCCAATCATTTCCAAACGCCACAGTCTATTATGTTGTAATTTTTATCAGCAAGAAACCTAACCATAAACGTAAAAGTATTTAGGTATGGATTGGAAGAGCTCCATCACTCCAGAATGTACTTTCCAAAATTAGTCCCATGGCTACTTCCTACATCTTTATGTCTCAGCTTAAGTCTAAAGAAAACTGGGCTCCGTGGTCAAAAATTACTTGCTACTATAATACCTTTTGATAGGTTTGCTTGTTTTTACTCCGTCTCCCTTTTAGAATCTCAAGTCCTTCAAGTCAGAGATCATGTACTGATCCCTGTGTCTTGGACACAATGACTATTGAGCAAATATTTGTTGAATGAATGAATCTTTATTTATAAACAGTGAGCACCACATGTGCTGCTTTCCATCCTGCGTACTCCTGTCCAAATGTAATAATGCAGCAACGTAAAGAGATAAAAGAGAACAAAAATAATTCGTAGGTTAAGTTCAGTAAAATATAGAGCCAAGGGAGAAAGAAATAGAACCTAGTGTCCCTGGTGGAGTTAGCTGGCAATGTCTTCATCAGTGTGTCTTGAAATTTCTGGATGAATGTTTTTGGGTTTTCAGAGAGAATGAACTCCCACTGAAGTGAGTAATCCATTGTGTCTGACATCATACTGAGATCTGGAATGCTATTGTATTTTACTGTGAAATGCTTGACAATGCATTCACACTCAGAGGCCAAAGTTTCAAACTGCCCTTTGGTTTAACCCTATCCATGTGGTTTTGTAGAAAGACTCCATACTGCATGATTCAAGTTCATTGGACGTTATTCTGTTCATAATTATGAGTGATCTGTTCTTGTCTACAACCATGGAACCTGTCCAAAGAGCTGTACCTGACCCAGTATCTAGATTACTGAGATGATCTGGAGGATGAGTGTCTGGGTGACGGTGGCTAGGCACCACTGAGCACCATCACTACACCTTCTCTCTTCATCCTCACACCAGTCCTGTGAGGCAGGTTCTATCATGTCACAGTCCCATCAAGGGGGGAATTAAAGCCTTAGAAGGAAATCATTTCCCTCAATTTGTTCAGTTAACCAATGGGAGAGCTTGGATTCCAGTGCCTAAGGCATTAAGTTTGATGATATTTTACCTCCCAAATGGATGATTTTCAAGACTCTTAAGTCCCCCAGATTTATATGATGACAAATAGGGAGAACACCTGCTTCTTGCTCTTTAGAAAACTATTGCCACCTGTGGAGCCAGAAAGTTATAACAAGGGTTCAGCTTGTGCTATGACTATGTCAAAAAGGAAATTCTACCATAGATATATCAAGAACCTATAGGCAAAGGAGATGTGCAAATCCAGAGAAAATCGCCAAAACTACTATCGTGCCAGAAGTATAAAGGTGTATTGTTTTTCTTTTAAAGCTAATCTAGAAACCAGGATGTGGAAAATCAGAGTCATTTAGAATGATAAAAAATATTGAAACCACCTTTTAGGGTTCATTTTGCTTAAGAACTCATCAGAATGTCCACAATCTCTCGTCAACCTCAGTGTTCCCTTGGGAATGACTAGAGTATGTCAAATTCCACCCCCATGTGAACCTGACCTGAGACTGCAAGAAGCACAACCCTGGAAAGAGCTTTCAAGTTACCACATTGCTGCCCACGAGTTGAAAATTTTAAGGACATGGAAGAAAAACAAACATTCTAACTCTGTTCATAAAGCATAGCTTCTTGGACATGTTTTCTAAAAAGCGAATGATTGAAGCAGGAGACACCTAAGTCTTCCTCCCTGGTCCTTGGGTTGGCAATACTATAGAATCAGTAATTCTAAGACCCTTTCTCCTATATAACAGAAAGCACTGACCTAAAGAGTTTTGACTCTGGTCTGACTCCTTGGTCTGCCAAAGCCAATCTAAACCAAGTCCCTACCCCTTTCCCACATGTGTGAAAGAAGAAATATCTCTAGCTCATTGGATCCCATAGGATTGTTGCAAGGATCAAACAAGAAATTGCTTTATAAACTATTACTTGCTATGCAAATGCTTGGAATGCTTAGGACATGTATTTTTCATTATCATTTACATAAATGAAGATGAGTATATTAACTATAGCCAGAAAAATAGCAATAAAGAGCCTAGGAAGCACATAACAATAATAGTGGCTAACATTTATGAAATTCCAACTATGTCTAGGCACTAGGCTAAGTACTTCATATGTATTACCTCATTTAATTATCACAATAACCCTTTATGAGTTATTATTCCATTTTATATATAAGGACACTGTAGCTCAGAGAGATCAGATAATTTGTTCAAGAGTTCACAGCAAAAGGAAGGTTAGAAGCTCACATCCAGGTCTGAAGAGCTCACTCCTCTATTACGTTTCACTATGTTTATTTCTGTTGGCTAGGAGTTTGAGAAATCATATAAGCCCACTTCTGGCATGCAGGAGAATGATAAATGAAACCAAAGAAGCAGCTGAAGAGTGAGAAGAAATAGAAGAAGCTAGACAGTCCCAACACACTTTAATTCTTCTTTAGGAAGCCATCAGAAATCCTTAGTATCTAAGATAGTTCTGCAAAGTGTCTTATAAAATCAAATTGTGATTTCTGGAATATTTCCAACCTTCAGTTAGTCATCCCTGAGGTAGGAATGCACAATTTGCAACATTCCTCCCATGGGAATGGCAGCAGTAGATAGCTAGAGACTGGAACTTGGACAGGACTCTCATACTGAGGCCTGCAAAGACAGCCCTTCTTGACCTTCCAGGTACCAGGCTGGAGCTCAAAATATAGTCTTACATGTAGAGATGGTGCTAGAGGAAAATGCATGCCACCTTATAAACAGCTTTTAGAATCCAGCTTGCTCATGGTAGGGGGACCACCTCTATGATATTGAGTTTCACTTGAGCTGGGCAATTGAAAGTTGTCTACATTTGCTTTTCAAAATGATTTTTCCCAGATCCTTCTTATGCTTTTTATTAGGAGGCCTTTTTTCCCCCATTGGTATAGTATTTGATTTTAAGAACAAAGGTATCCTTCCTTGACAGGTTAGTATTGTAGCCATCAAAAGAAGGTTCAGACACCAGATAAAGGCCTGTATAACTAGAATGAGGGAATGGCCTATATTTTCAACCAAGTTCATCATCTCACAAATAAAAAGTTCAAAGCAAAAGATAGGCTGTTTTAGGCCAAGTCCTCCAGGGTATTTTCTTTTTCAATTACCCAATGAGAATCCAGAAATGTGGGGTTTGTGCATGAGAGGTGATTGTAATTCAACATTAGGACCTTAAAAAATCACTAGATTCATCTTTAAAATTGATTTATTAGAGAATGCACTGATAATGGCAGGCCCCGAGAGCTCACCCCAGAAGATATACAATATATGTTTTAAAATAAAGTCACCATTGAAGCTAAGTAGGTTGATTTGAACAATAGTTGCTAAATTACACACTAAAATGAATTTCCCTACAGGAGATCACCAAGGAGAGAGCTCAAAGTAATACTTGGGCCATCCACTTTTGTTTTTATTGTAGTAAAACACATATAACATAAATTTACCATTTTAACCATCTTTAAGTGTTAGCTCTGTGGCATTAAGCATGTTCGCCCTTTTGTATAACTATGACCACCATCCATCTCCAGTCAGGCCATCTCCTTCTACCCATTGCAAAAATTAGCCCTTGGGCACTTCCGTATCAGGAGTTAATTTTACCTGTTGGCTACTATGTTGTGGCACGGAAATAAATAGCTTTGTTGTACTGGAATCTGAACTAGTCATCTTCTTATTAAATATTATGCTGGTTCTACAAAGCTCTATCTCTTCTTTCATTGGAAGAGCAACTATATTATTCATTTCCCCCTAAAAGTTACAGGGGTCGCACTGGACGGAGTATTATTATTTTTTTTTAAAGATGCATTTATTTGTTTTAGAGAGAGAAAAAGAGAGCGAGCCAGCACGAGCAGGAGGGGCAGAGGGAGAAGGAGAGAGAATCTCAAGTGGATTCCACGCTGACTGTGGAGCCCCGTATGGGGCTCAATCTCACCATCCTGGTATCTCGACCTGAGCGGAAACCAAGAGTCAGAAGCTTACCAGAGTGTGCCACCCAGGTGCCCCAAAGTAATGGTTTTTAAGACAGTAAGTGCTTGGATGTGTTAGCACTTTGCTGAATAGTTCACATGAATCAACTCCGTAGGCGTTGCAACACCTAATCGTCGTTATTATCCCTATTTTACATGTGAGGGGAATTGAGATCCAGAGGCTAGATAAACCATCATGGTCCCACAACTTGCCAGGCGCAGAGCTAGGATTCATATCCCACCCCTGCAGGCTGCTGAAAGCAACAGTTTTTCACAAGGCAGGTTTCCTACAGCATCGGTGTCACTGGGAAAACTGTCACAAATGCAAATCCCCAGGCCCCACCCCAGACCTGCTGAATCACAGACTCAGGGTGGAGGGGGACAGTGCTCAGTGGGCTAGCAAGCCTCCCAGCGTATTTGGGGGGCTCACTACAGTTTAAGAACCATTATTCTAAACACTGCCTCAGTGCATTTCCCTTTTTCTTCAAGCTTCTTTCCTCATCTGCCAAGTGCTGCCCAATGCCCTGTGGCATGAAGTCTGTTTCATTGCCCCACCTAGGCCTAGTCTCTCAGAAATTGCCCCATTCTTCAAACTGACTTCTCTCCTTCCTCGTTCAAGTCTGTTTTCCTCCCAATAAAGACTCCTCTCTCCTGCCACTGGTTTCTGCTACTGTTTAGTTGAAAAGCAATCCTAACAAATTCTATTAGGCTTTGGTGCATTCATTCATTCCCCAAATATTTACAGAGCCTCATCCTACCTCGGGTGTTTTTAGGAAGTGATCTAGATGTTTGGGACACATTCATGAATAAAAGGCAATAGAATACCTAGCCTCACACAGGCTCTTGTACGTTCTGGAAAAGGCAGGTATTTGAGCCCTACGCCAGAAATGCGGGTTTTCAAGGTCTGAGATAGGACCGTTGGACCTGCATTTTATGAAACACTCCAGGTGATCCTGCAGCCTGAATCAGGCCATCTGTGTACCCTGAAAACATGCTCTCAAGTCCTCCGATTTGGAACACACAGGAATTCACCCAGTTTTTCTTTTCTCCTTCTCCTTCTTTCTCCTTCTCCTTCTCCTTCTTCTTCCTCCTCCTCCTCTTCTTCTTCTTTTTTTTAATTTGCTTGTTTTCCTCCCACAGTGGGGTTTTTGGGAGGCAGGAGTGGGATGCAAAAATTAAACGGAAAAAACTTGAGGCAAACTGAAGTAGAACTTTATGAAGAAAGGACACCTTCTAAGGTCTTCGGGGACCAGTTCTTCAGAGGAGATCTTCCTCAGCTTTGCCTTGACTGACAAGCTTTAAAGATGACAATGAATGCCACAGAAGGGCACAGTCAAAGGTGACCTCGTACCCCAGTACCCCCCCCGACCCTAGCCAGGCCACGGAGCTGACTGTTAGAGCCTATGGTCTGCTAGGCCCCCAAAAGGAGCCCTTCCGGATCGTTTCAGAGACAACACCTTTAATGCCTTTAACTCTGAGTGGTAGTTTGGAATCATTTTTATGTCATCTTGCCATCCCCCCTTGTGTCATCTTGTTATCCCCCTCTTTCCTAACAAAAACAAGACCAGTTTGTTTAACATTTCCTCATACCACAGATTTTTTCCCGGGGCCTCACCCACTCCTAGACAATGACAGCATCCTCCCCGTGGGTTGGTGACCAGCGCCGTATCAGAGAGGCATAACGAGCATTCCGTACAGTGGCACTGTCACCGCCTTCTCTTTGTCTCAGCTCCCGCTGAGATAACCTAAGACACAGGGAAACAGGGCAGCGGGCAGATGATTTCAACCTTTTTCTCCCTTTTCCAGGATGCCTCCCAAATTCTTGCCCCGTGTCAACTACCATTTCATTATTCTGTCTAGAAGATAACGGAGACACATTTTGTACCCAAAATAAATATTTGGCACAGTACGGTCTACAAGGGGAAGTTGCCAGAGGAGTGGCAGGGGAAGGCATGGCTCCATCCCAGCCCCTGATGTCCAGACTAGAGGCCAGAGGACAGACGAAGTCAGCAATCTGAGCTGGAAACAGGTGTCACAGCAACCAGTGAGAAACTGGGTTCTTATTCATAATTGAAAGGACCAAACATGTGTCCTACTTAGATCAACAGGTGCCAATTCTAGAAGTTCTATCAGAGTACGTAGGAGGCAGTAGGAACGTTCCAAAGTATTGGTATGGCATCCTTCACCTATTTTCAGCAACCTGGGGTACCTTCCTCAGTCCTACCAGGTATAAATTATAAAAGACATTCTCAACCAGACAGGTTTGCCCCCCCACCCCCAGGAAAACTGGCTACATCTGATTCTGGTCATGGCCTGTTTGTATAGAAGGTGCCATATAAACGTTTATTGAAAGGATAAAGGGCAAAACGGTACCAAGGGATGTTCTGTGGAAAAATGTAGTTGTCCTTGCTACAAACTGCAAAGATCGGAAATGATATCCCCAAACACTCCCTAAGTAACCCATTATGATTATTTCTGTATTTATATACTGATGTGTGTTTCGTCCATGTATATGTTTATATGAATGTATTCATGCTTCATCTAAATTAATTCACACTTACATTTTCATCCACCCTACTACCTCTAGAGATTAGATATCCTATAAGCTTATTATTTATTATATAATGCAGAACTACCTTTTATTTATTCAAATAATTTCAAACTTTAAATTTAAACTAGGCCTTGTACCTAGGATCTTGTGAAGGGCTTCCAAGCTTTTAGTTCTTTCATATACCCTTTTAAGATTTTGCTCTTTGAAATCAAAAAGTTTTAGGGCACCCAGGTGGCTCAGTCGGTTATGCATCTGCTTTCAGCTCAGGTCATGATCCCAGGGTCCTGGGATTGAGCCCTGTATCAGGCTTCCTGCTCAGTGTGGAGTCTGCTTCTCTCTCTCCCTCTCCCCACTGCTCCTGCTGGCTCTCTCTCACACAAATAAATAAAATCTTTAAAATAAATAAGTTGTAATGTTCTTGGTTCATCTTCATGTAGCATTCACTCACCTACTCTGACAGGTCGAATGACTCACTCTCTTCCTCCCTGGTACCCAGGAGGCCTAAGAGAGAAGAGAGCAATCCGGCACATCCCTAAGGACATATGGCACAAAGCCTCCCTGTCATTCTGAGCAGGGCTGTGCTTCTTGTCCTAAGTGTCAGCATGTACTACAGGGATGACTCTGGGAAAATCTATGGTCCTGTTGATGCAAACTTTAGTTTCCCACAACCCAGCTCCAGAACTCCTCTCCTCCCAATAGTCAGATCAGCCACTATAGACGTTAGCCATGAAGGCAGCCGAAAGCGCCAGCAAACTGTGGGGTACCAGTGTTCCAGCACATGGACCCGGCCCGGCTCTCACCTGGGCCAGAGGAAGCCTGGAAAACAGAATGAAAGGATCTCTAGTTCCTTGAGTTTCAGTTTGGGTTGAGTGAGTCACTAGTTGCATACTCCTCAATTTCTCCCATGTCTTACTCTAGAAGGGTGAATTTGTTTGGGAGACAAGAAGCTATTCCTACCACTGCTTCATCCCCTACCTGTGGAACGCAGGAGGTTACAGTACTTGTTAGCTCATCCAAGGAGCAGCCGGTATGCGCAAATGCCCGGTGGGAACGGTGGGGACGCTGGCGACAAAGACAGCAAAACGGATTTCTGTCCTAAAGAGGACGAGGGGCCCAAATGGCCCAAATATAGGTAAACAAACAGAGGCAGTGCACATTGTAAAGAGTGTCAAGAAAACACTCATAGGAGACCAATCTCTTTCAAAGAGGCGGTTAGTTGGGCTGTCACTTAAGCTGAGACGTAAACATAAAGCAGGAGCCAGCCAGGTGACGAGTTAAGAAGCAACACGAGGAAGGGCTCTGTGGAAGGAAAGACCTTGACTTGTCCAGGGAATCGGGTGCTCCCATGCAGGGCTGGAGCCGAGCAGGCAGAGGCATGTGGCTTGAAAAGCGGAGCAGGACACGGCCTGTGCCGGACTTACAGACGCGGAGGAACTCGGATTTTAAACACAACGGGAGGCCACGTCAACTCTAAGCAGGAGTGTGATGTGAGCAATTTTACGTGCCAAGAAGGCAACCTTTTTTGCCCCACACGATATGTACTAGACGGAAGCCAGGTTAGGCAGCTGTTGGTCAGTCGAGGGGACAGCAGGTACGACCCGAGCCA
The DNA here is from genome assembly GCF_902655055.1 of Lutra lutra. Lineage (NCBI taxonomy): Eukaryota > Metazoa > Chordata > Mammalia > Carnivora > Mustelidae > Lutra > Lutra lutra. Next base: position 35,960,210 of record NC_062287.1, on the reverse strand, counting down.
AGGTAGTGACCAGACAGGGGATTCAAGCTGTGTCTTGAGATGGAATTAAAAATGGGTCTCCAAGCCCCCTGCACCCTGCTGGGCGGTCACCATCATTTCCCAGGTGAGCCCTCAGCGCCTCAGCATTCAATTACCTTCCCAAGCCCTCCGGTTTTACTTGTCCTTCAGCTTCAGGCCTGCATTCCACACATGTTCTTGGGTATCCTGTTCCTGCTTGTGTTCTGATATGGTGCCTGTGGAAAGGAGCAAATCGTTCCATCCAGGTCACACGTGAAGTCAGCAGATGTACCGCAGAAGGGAAGGTGCACCCGTGCAGATCTCTGCTCTCATGCCTTCCAAAGCACCCAGATGGCACGTGGGAGTACATCGGTAGTTCTAAAACATCTTCAGTGCCTTCAAAGTTCAAAGGTTGTGTTTCACATCTGACCTCCACAAATGTCCAAATGTTTGAGCCAAGATGATTTCAAAACTTTCCAAGACTTGGAGTTAACTCTCAAGTCTGTCTCCAAGTGTGACCTAAGAATCTTCTATAGGAATTCCCAAACTCCGGAGCTCCTGGATTTCTGCGGGAGGAGCCCAGCAATTTAGCGCACTCCCCAGTGACTACTATATACAGTAATGTTTGAGAACCCAAGCCCCAGTGGCTGCAAATGTCTTCTCTTAATAAAAACAATGTGATGTGTTAACTTGATTAATTTAGAAAATTGTTAAGAGTTTAGAGGTAAAGAAATGCTTCCTGGGACTGACGTCCCCCCCCCCCTCTCCACGTGCTATGTGCTTCTCACAGACTGGTGTATCATTCCACCCTCTATATGAACCGGCCTAGATAGGTTTAAGAAAATGCCATCCATCAAGATCACAGAGCCAACAATGTTACAGCCAAGGTTCAAACTCAGGATTGTTTGTCTTCAAAGCACCTGCTCCTTCCTCCTCAGCCCTCTCAACCCCTTGTCTTCAGAATGCTTTTCCTCTTTTAACAAATCCAGAGCCCATGACTGCCTGGAAATCGGTCACATTTGTTCATGTCTTCCAATGATTCAAGGGATCATATATCACCTATGCATACACTTCCTGCCCAGTGGCGGCAAGGGGAAATTAGGAGGCTATGTGTATATATATATATATTTATTTATTTATATATAGAAATAAAATGCACAGAGCTCCAAACTGCCAGGTACCTCTAAAAATATACTGTACCGCCCTCCACCAAAACATACCGCCGGCTCAGTCTGTATATTCTTTCTGGGGCTGGTCCCTAAACCTGTCACTGGTGATTTCTCTAATGGTACCACTCCAGGTAGGAAGACGAGAGAGGAGCTGAGAGCAGGGCCACGGGCTTCCCAGCCTCGAGAAGGCAGGCACCTCCTTGACAGGAAGCAGCTGCCTGTTCAGTGCTGGGCTGAGGAAAATCAGGGGCCTTTCTGGCTCAGGTACCTAGGATTGACCAAGACAGAAGCCCCAGAGCACATGCGTCCTTCCTATCCAGGCCCCTATGCTGACACGTGACTTAGCAACATATTGCAACAGAAACGGCATCAGTAGGAAACCATCAGGTAGATATCGAAAGCACTTTCAGGTATCTAAATCGTTAAGTTCCTGATGATAAATCAAAGGCTTCCACACAAGTCGTGAACCCCAGATTGAGCTATTCTTCCCACTTCCTATACACACTAGAGGTAGGGTTGGGGAGTAGGAAAGTTGCTCTGGGCACCTCCACTTGGATGGTTTAGTTTGGGTTAACTAGGGGTCATTTCTGGTAGCCCTCTGGTAAGGGCTGGTGAGAGGCAGTCAGAATGATGAAAAGGCAGGTAAAATTGAGTGGTATCCATGGAGCAAATCCTATAAGTGCTTTCAGTCACTCACTGCTTAGGACTCTAAGATAGGTGCTACGGTTACCACTGTTGTATAGAGGACAAAGCTGGGACTCGGGAGTCACACAACAGGCCGCAGGTAACACAGTGATGAAAGCAGCAGAGTTCTGACTCAAATCCAGGAGGGTCTGACTCCCAAACCAAAATTCTTAAGTAATGGACTTTACTTCCCTTGATTCTTAAGTAATAGACTTTACTTCCTCACTTAGCTATCAAAGACAGAGAGGTAATCATTTAAGACAGTTAACAGAAGAATGTAATCACTGGAGAGATTGTATTGTTACCTCGCCTTTCAAAAAGCCTCCCCTTATTCTTGCAGATAAGGAAAATAACCCTCCGGCTTCCTGCTGAAGTTGGTCAAACACAAGCCAACATGAAACAATGGTGTGAGGTCCCCGTACTTACCCCAATCACGTGGGCCCTTGACCCATGCCATTTGCTACATGAAAAACAAAACAGAAAACAGAATACAAGACTCAGGAGGGTGAAGATCTTTGTTTTACTCCCTGAGGTATCCTAAGTGCCTGGAACCATACCTGTTATATAGCTGACACTCAATAAATACATGTGAAATGAACAGATGACCTTATTTTAGAACAGTCAGTGGTAAAACCTTCTTCAAAATCACGGTAGGGGACATGGTAACCTGGGCTTCCGGCCAACGTCTATATATTAGTATGTTCAGTAGCCTCCAAGATGGCCCCCAATGATACCTACTCATATCCTTGTTCATACCCCTTCCACACTGTGTCAGGATTGGCCTATGTGGTCAACAGAGTACGGCAGAAGCAAAGGTGTGTTGTTTCTGAGATTGGATTGTGAAAGACTGTGGCTTCCGTATTGGTTCCTGCTCTCTTGGATCACTGTTTCTGGAGGAATCCAGCTGCTATGACTTGAGAATACATAGTCAGCCTAAGGACAGGCTAAGGTGGCAAGGAACTAAGGCCTCTGCCCAACAGCCAACCGAGCGCTGCCAACAACCATGTCAATTAACTCAGAAACAGATCGTCCATCCCCACTCAAGTCTTGAAGTGACTGAGGGCAGCCCCAGCCAATGACTGGAGTGCAATCTCATGAGAGACCCTGAGCTAGTCTTTCTGAATTCCTGACCCTTAAAAACTGTGAGATAAGAAAAACTTAAACTGTTTTCAGTGCTATGTCTTGGGGTAATCTGTTATGCATCAGCAGATAATACAATTACTTAATCTTATCATCTTATTAACATGGCAACTGGCATCTAACTTTTGAACAAAAACCATAATAAGGATTTTTACAGGAAATTCTAAAAGCTCAAGTCTGCAAATTTCTCTCCCTCCTGAACGTTCTGAAAATATAAACATGTGTTCTTTCTTCTGATGCACTATGGCCCCTTTTCTTTGCTACTCGCGGAACAGTTACTACAGGAGGGCACAGATGCAGCATTATAGTTGTGTTTATTCTGAAAAAGGTCCAGGGTAGGGAATAGTATCAACCTTCCCCAAGGGAAGGAAGAAATATTCTTACTATTTTTTTAGAGAAAAAAAAATCTTCCTGCTGACATGAAATTAATTTTGACTCTATTTTAAAAATTTAAGGGCTTATATTCAATAGGGGAGGAAATACAACCCATAAAACAAAACAATTAGGCATGTTTTGGGTTGAATAAGCACCACGAAGTCAATGAACAAGTAACAACTCATACACAGGATAGTCCTGAGACAGAACCAGTTGAGATTTTTCGGAATGTGGCCAAGCTCCTACAGTGGTACCTCACTCAAAAAGTTGTGCAAGAACATTCATCAAGAATAATTACCAGCTCATCCTACAGAAGCTACAGGGAGCTTTCTGGGATGGCCCAGGGAAATAAGAGACACGCAAACTAGGCAACAGGATTTCATGGCATGATGTTTTCCATCAAACGGCTGCTTGTAAGTTAGGATGTTATCTATGGAAGTCCTGCAGCTCAACAAGGGGGAAATGGAATAAAATGGAATTAACTCCTTGTCATACTGATTGGCAAATGTCACCTGTCAATTAATGCCCCACGACAAAACTAACAATGAGGTACAGTCAAGGATCTGATGACATACTGGGAGGCTGAGAGAAGGGAGCCATTATGAAAGGTACTACTTAGGGTATCACCACCACCCCAAAGCAGTGCTATTCAGCTGATTTAACAGTGGGACTTTCAGAGTCTTGAATCACAAGAGGAAGATGTCAACGTTCAACCCCTCCTTTTGAACATTTTAAATTCTTGAAGCTCCTGTAAGTCACCATCTCCTCAAAAGGTTCATATGTGTTTTGTGGCACAGGCCTAAATTCCTCCCTGAGATAAAAGAAATAGACATGTTTGTGATGGTCTTTCCCTTCACCCAATTTTTGAATACATCTCTGTATTTACAAGCCAGTGAGAGTTTGGGATATTATTTATATTCTCCTGCTGGAACTAGGAAAGTCTCCAAAATGTAGCGTGCTCAGGAGATGTGTCTATAGAACACTTTTATTATAAACATAGAAGACTTTCAGGGCATAAACAATTTCCTCAGCACACTGGGCTGCTTTTCTTTGAGCTGTTGTGGTCAATCATGGAAACATCTGTAGCAGCCATCGTTCCCTCCATGCGTGTTTGATGGGCATCTGTCAGAGTAAAATGACTTAGCGGTTCCATTTCTTCTCCCCCTCAAATTACCAGTATGACTGGACCATCAAATGAAGCAACTAAATGCCAAATTTTCTTTTTTTAGATCATGCATAGTTTTGAGTTAGATGAGTGGAAAATAGTCCTGAATCTGAGCTTTTTTTTTAATAACAACTTTTCAACAGTTAAACTGCTCTTGGTAAATACGAGTAAAGAAAGTGATCCCCAGTCCCAGCACATGTTTACAACTAAGTTAAAGGCTCTTAAAAATAGGGTGTTTGATGGTCCACTGCCAAAATATGAACTCTAGCAGCCTGGAGTGCCCAGCTAATAATAAAGACTCAGTGTTACTATGAAAATCCCCGAGACGGAGCTCCAATTCAGCTTTATCCTTTTCACCAAGAGGTTCCCCACAATGACACGGGAGACATAAATTTGGAGTTCGAGGTCAAGGTGGGAGGGGAGGAAGCCTCAAAATGGTGGGAGGTCACTGAAAAACAAAGTAACACATTGCTTGACTGGGCTCGAAACTAAAGTGCAAAACAGAACAAAAAGAGTTCAGCTGCTGCTCCAAGGACCGCTTGCCTTTGAGAAAAGAGGAAAATGCTTAGACAGCTAACAAAATAGGTAACAGAAGTCCAAGGTGAAAGAAATATGTTAGGCATGAAGAAAGCTACATGTGCTTTCTCTTCAGATTCCCAAAACCAGAATGAACGGATATACAAAGAAAGGAAATACTTGGATCTCCTACAACTAGCGGCTCTGCGTGGAATGAAGAATTACACTGGGGCTAGTTTCAGTGGATTCTTCCTCGCGCCACCACAAACCTCACCATCAGGTTCTTCGGCCCTTGAGTGTTTGGAGAACCTGACAAACTATGAATTTGTCCACACTGAATGCCGTCACACAAAAATTTGCATTTAATTCAGAGAACTGACATACTCGAGATGCTGTATCACTGACCTTCTAGGGTAAAAGGAATCTATTGATAAGAAAGTATTTCCCAAGAGAGCTCAGAACTTGCCTTATTCACTACTCTATTCTGGTACCTAAAATGGGGCTAGGACATCATACCTCAATACCTATTTGCTTTTTTTTTCTTTTTCCCCAAAGGCAGCTACCACAGAATTTGATTCCCAAAAGAAAGTTCTGGTGATCTCACGTCTGGGGCATGATTTTCCCATTTCTACCTGTTTCTGTCTCTGCTTCTACCAAAAATGGACTTCCCTTAGAATACTGATCGTAAGTAATGGTTTCTCCAGAATTGGCTTTGGGGCAATCTTATTCAAGTCAGGGAGGCAATGAAGCTGAGTTTGCACTACACTTTATAAAATACTAAAAAAATAAATAAAATTCAGTCACCTTCTCTGAGCTCTGAGAGAGAACACAGGTTATAATGTCTTCAAGGAACAAAACAATCTTCAAGGCACTTAAAATCTAAAGCTACAATTTATATAACCTATTTAAACCTAACTTTATAAAATGGTATCATCAGATCTTGAATTATTCCTCCATGGAAAGAGTTAACATCTTATCAGGAATCTCTATTCAAGATTTCCCCAGATTTGGATTCCTGGGCCTAAAGAATAAATTCTAGGGGCTTGTCAGCATGTTGCCTTCTCTCTGCCCACAGCAGATAGCAATAATGAACCACCATGTCCCTCTTCCCACCAAGCTTGGATATCACCTCAGAACCCTCCTCACAGCCCTCCAGGTGGCTACTACCAACCTCCCCTGGCATGCAAGTCAAAAATTACTTGTCACTCGCAAACCCTACGTGTTCAAGTGTGTTCTACCTCTTGAAAACCAGGAGGTTGGGAATGGTCTCAAAGAGTCATCTGCAGCCCCTAGGCATTCATTCTCAATTTCATATGCACCTCAGATAGTGAGTTAGCTCTAATCACTACTGACTTTCCAATGTCTTGTTGCACTTGGGCTTCCAAATTGCAGGCCTGGGTCACGCGTGAGCTGGAGTCTGATATTACCTGTGTAGTGACCTTCTCCTAGATGCAGTAGGAAACCATACTAAACACACAGGTAGTGGCATCCCCCTGTTTTGTTCAAATCCTGACTCCACCACTCGTGGCTAAGTGACCTGGTCATGTGCCTTCCTCATCTGTCAAATGGAAATAAGATTGTACCTACTTCATCATGTGATTATGAGGACACTTGAGTTCATATTCTAAAAACACTTAGAAGAGTGCCTGACATGTTAAACACTTAATGACTGTGATTTAAAAACAAAACAAACACTGAACCAAAATGGTCTCTTGGAGATCAGTGTCTCACATCAGGTATATTGGACATTTAGTCACAGAAAGAGAGAGGACTGGGGTCCTTTAAAAATTCAGGCTCACCACAGTTTAATTTCAACACACATTTACTTATGAGGTATCTGGCATTGTTGCAGGCCCCAGAACTACAAAGATAAATAAGGTATATTCAACTCTGAAACAAAATCCCATCAAATATGAACTCCTGCATTTTTCCCAGGTAATGAGAAAACACCCATCAGCATGAAAAACAGATTCAACTTGGATCTGAATGGATTCAAAAATCACTTTTCAGCAAGAGCTGCAGGTCTCTTCCTTAAGTTCCATCTAAGACATTCATTCCAAAATAAGCAAGAACACTGAGAAAAACTTAGACCAATCTCAGTCACACAGACAAATCTGCTTCTTTGATTCCAGATCAAGTTTCTATTCATAACAACTTTGTAGCCCTCTCTCCCCAGACCTGTGAGTTGGCTCACTAGATTCCCAAGAAATATGGAGAGCAAAGTGTGGGCTTTCACAAATTAAAAAAGTTTTCATACCTTGCCTTGTATTCATTCTTAGAAATTAATAAATTTTTTAAAAGAAAAAGAAAAAAGACTCCCTTTTCCAGCCTCCCTTATTCTAGATTTGATGTGCCCTGGGTGCCTGACATCCTCATTCCGTTCATGATTGACATTCTTTCTCGGAGAGTCATTGCTTCAAATCCTGTGTGGGTATGCTTCTGGAAGCTCATCTTTGATGCAAATTCAGTGATGTATTTGGGACTCAGCTCCTCAACTTTGCCAGCTCTGCACCCTGCACAGACAGGCCCAGGGGTCAGGAGGGTACATCTCTGCTCATACTGGAGTTAGTGTAGGCCAGTGTGAGTCCGTTACCGGTCTCTAAAATGGGCATAATAATACCCCAGAGAACAAACTGAGATGATGTGTGTGTCCATACTTTGCATACTGCAAAATTGTTATTCAAAAGTAAGATATTATTAGTATCCCTCAACTTCTCCAAGTCTGTTTCCCATATGTAAAATTTTAAAAAGCTACACTTGGGGGCATCTGGGTGGCTCAGTCATTAAACGAGTGACTTCTGATCCCAGGGTCCTGGGATCAAGCCCCACATCGGGCTCCCTGATCGGCGGAAGCCTGCTTCTCCCTCTTCCACTCCTCTGCTTGTGTTCCCTCTCTCGCTATGTTTTTCCCTGTCAAATAAATAAAATCTTTAAAAAAGTAAAAATAAATAAATAAGCTACATTTGCCTTATTTATGGTTTTTGAGGGGAGGAGGGACAGAGGGAGAGGGAGAGAGAGAACCCTAAGCAGGCTCCCCACCCAGCGCTGGGCCCAACAGGGGGTTCCCTCTCAGGACACTGAGATCATGACCTGAGCCGAAAGCAAGAATCAGACGCTTAACCAACTGAACCCCTCAGGCGCCCCGTACACTTACTTGCCTTATTTATAACATAGGATTTCTGTTCAGGCAATATGGGTTATGTACATGTAAGAGGGTATCATTATAATTGCAAATACTAGTTACTGCTTTGGACTGCCCCCTGAGAAACTACTATGCCTCTACCTCCTTTTGATCTGATGCTAATTTCCTATTTGTTTGCCATTGCTATGGAGGGGCAATATTTTTCTTCTCCTCAAAGGGCACCTTTCCAGAGTTTGTCTTAAATTCTCAAATCTCAGTGACTTCTAACGGAATGATCATAACAGCTCTAAGGCACAGATGACGCTGACAGCACCACCTTCCTCCCTAAAGAGCATCGGGAGTCGCACTACGTACAGACTGGCCAACGCAGCACCCCTCCTGGCCAGGGCAGACCACGACGCAGGCAGCTGTCCAGGCACTGGCAAAGGAGCCCATCTCCTATTCTGAGGGTAGCTGTTTGTTTATGCTTATCACTTTCTACTTCCTGAAGTGTTTCCCAGATTTGCTTCCGTTTCATTAATCCAAATCAATCTCCAATCAGCCGCTTGAAGGAACAAAGAGCTGTGTACTGTATCACTAGTAAAATTTATCTCATTCCTTTGTTTGTTTTATGCTCTGTCCTCCCCCTGCCCGCCATTAAAATGTAAACTCCATCAAATAAGAACTTGTTGGCGCAAGGGACTAACGCAGGACCCAGCATATAGTGGTCACTCAGTATATGTAACTTCTACTCCATCATCCTTACCTCGTACCAATGTTTTCTACTGAGGAGATGCTGGGCTTTGGAATTTCAATCTGGGAAAAATCTTAAATGATCATCACACTCCTGTGTCTTTCAAATGGCTGTAGCACTGGTACCATGTTTTTAACCACATTAAAGCATATCTATACCTATACTTCTAAATACACTTTTAGATACATACACACACACACACACACACACACACACACACACACACACACACACACTTCATTGTGATTTAAAACTTGGTGTTTTATAAGTATAAAATGCATAATCAAACAGGAGGTGGGGACTACCGAGGCCCACCACATGTTCTTCGTTCTCTCTTTCGTACCTCCATTCCTGAAAAACTCTAAGACATCTCTAGTTTGGGGCCTTGGGTGGCTCAGTGAGTTAAGCATCTGCTTGTGGCTCATGTCAAGATTCCAGAGTCCCAGGATCAAGCCCCACATCAGGCTCCCTGCTCAGTGGAGGGCCTGCTTCTCCTTCTGCCCTTCGCCCCACTCATGTTTGCTCTCTCCTTCTCTCAAATAAATAAATAAAATCTTAAAAAAAAAAAAAGAAAGAAAGAAAAAGAAAAGAAAGACATCTCTAGTTTCAAAGCCATTGATCTGACCATTCATTCAATAAATATTTACTGAGGATCCAAAATGCTCCAGGAATTACTAAGGGCTAGGACACATGTAGTGAACAAGACTGACAAGCTTTCTGATCTCACTGAGCTTACCTTCTGTGGCGAGAGATAGGAAGTGCACCAGCAAACAAGTAAGTGACATAAATTCAGGTAGTGATAAGAGTTAGGAAGACAACACCTCCGTAGTGAGAGGGGAGGAGGAGAGAGAAAGAAATCAATCGTGTGTGTGTGTGTGTGTGTGTGTGTGTGTGTGTGTGTGAGTTAGGATAACCAGCCCTGAGGTCTCTCCAAGCAGGTGATATTTGGGCTGAACCCTGGATGACAAGGACAGTCGTCCAGCCAAGCAAAGTGCTGTGGAATCCAACATTTTGGGGTTGCAAATAGAGAAACTAAGCAGCAAAGGAGGGGTGATGGGCCACAAGGTCATGCTGTTAGTTAGCCGTAAAACTTGGACCAGAATGGAGGTGCCTTGTCATTCTACTACTTACCACTGTGATACCATGTTCTCTTTCCTAGTTCCTACAATCTGGCATTCTCTTGTCTTTTGGAGCAACTTCCTTTAAAACTGATCTTCTTTCCCATACTTTTTAATGTATTTCTTCATTCCATTTTCTTGATAAGTCACCTACATAAGCAATTTCTGTCCATATATACTAAAAATAATTATGGTGAAAAAGGGTGTATGTTTGTGTGTGTGTGCGTGTGTGTGTGTGTGTAGGAATGGCGTGTGCGTAGGGATGGCGTGTGTGCAGGCATGTGTGTGGTGGGGATCTGGGATATATTTCCCAAGCAAAAGTAAGACTCGATCTATTGGAAAAAAGACAGCTTGACTTCCTTTATCTTAGTATTTTTAAAAAGAAAAAGCAATGTTGCATAGCATAATACCAAGACATTTTCATCTAAAAAAACAAAAACAAAAACAAAAAACAAAACCTTAGAAGAAAAGCTAAGGAGTTTAAAAGTTACTAGAAAAAAGTCGTCATCTCTAAGGCTCTAATCTAACAGACAATGAAGCTGAGTGTGTCTACCCTTGGAAACAAAAATGAGATGACAGCCACAACCAAATGACCCTTTTGGCTTCCTTCTAGTTACATCTTGTTTTGTGAAAGAAAATGCACTATACTGTCCAAGAGCCTCAGATGGGATCCACAGACCCCAAAGATTCTAAGAATCATAAAGATGCAATTTGCAGAGCTGTTCTCTAACCAAATCAAGAGACAGGGAGGGAGGGAATGGTGCTATCAAAGAAATCCTCTAGATTTAATATGCGGTTGGGTAAATTTTTCTTTGTTGATTTGTCTGGAGCAGATCCTAAGCATTCCTTTTTTCCAGTTCTATTAAATCCCCAAACAGATCTGAGTTTTAAGGGCTTAGGGCTGCCTTGGGAAATAGGTGATTACACTCTCTGCTTAGGGTTTTAGTGATAAGAAAGGGAAAAAAAAAAAAAAAAAGAAGAGGCAGTGGATTGAATTCCCCTCCCCCAGACCAATTTCTCAGTGACTCTCTTTTGTAGTTCCTCTTTAAAGCAAAAACATATTTTTAAAATGAAGTGATGACACGTATAAAATCCCATCCATTAATCTGCACTTCCAATTGTGTGTGTGAGAGAGAGAGACAGACAGACTAGTCAATTCCCGAGGAAAGCAGGCTCCATAAGATTGTCTTTTCCTTTTCATTTCACATTTTATATTTCATGAATTATTTCACAGGGGTACTCATTCGGGAAACTTCTTTACCCACAAAAATGCCCTAAGTGTGGCTAGGATAATCTAGGCAAACAAAAACAGTACTTCCTCTAAAAATAAATGCAATGAATCAAACGCCAGGCCTACAACTGTGTTTTTTATACTGGAACCCTAAGCTCCAGCAAACAAGGTCAGCGATGGAGTGATTCGTTCATGACTCCCAGGAAGAGGGTTAAGCAATTCTTAGGGCTGTGCGCTCGGCCTTTGCCACAGCTGGACCTTGCTCCCAAGATTACTTCAGAACCTCCTCACCAGTATTCCCTTTAAAAAGCAAAACACCCTCCCCACCTTGTCACCTTTCCTTCTTTCAGTTCTTTCTAACAGATACATTTAAAGGAGAGACTGAAATGTGAAAAGGAAAAGTGAAGTAGCAGGGAATTTATTCAACCTGTATCCACCCAAAGGGGGCCTCTGGGGTGATCCAAGCCACTCACCAGGTGCCCCGTATTGTTTTTCCAAGAAGGAAACTACGTACCAAGGAGCTAAAAGGACTTGACTAAGTTGCTGGACTAGTTAGTATCACTAGGCCTTCAACATCCAATTCCTAGGCCAGGACTCTCTTACCCTATTACAGGTAAGTATAGTATGTAGAATACAGTGTCCCTGTATCGTGTCCTCTTGGTCTATTCACTTTTTGGGAAGTGTAAGGCGGGAAAGATGAGGGACTTAGAATAATGTGCTACAAAAAAAAAAAAAAAAAAAAAAAGAAAAAGAAAAAGAAAAAGAAGAAAGAAAAAGAAAAGGTGAGTTCAGAAACACTGTTAAGATGGAATATGTTTACTTTCTCCCCTGCATGCTGTTTGTAGCTAGCAAAGTCTTTTGTGACCTAGAAGATCGAATGCAATTACATTGCCCATCTATATTTGCTATGCTGTTTGACTCTCCCAAGGGCAGCATAGCAGTACAGAGGGGAGTGACATCTTTATGAGGTTAACCCTTTTCTATTTTAAGGGGAGACTACCGAAGGCAGATGTGTTCCCTGGAGCGTAACAAGAATGCTGGAAATTTGGTAGTTAGGAGGAATGACACCACCAGGCCATCATCTAGGAGGGAAAAAATAAATTGCTGTTGGGAGGAATGGCGAGCTAGGGAAGCCTCTAAGAATGTTGATGCACATGAAGTGAGAGTGACAAGGATGACAAAGACAGGGGGGATCAAATTAGAGCCCAGTGAGAAGGGACAAAGGAGCAAGCAAGGAAATGAATGTTTGGGAGGCTCCACCATGGGCCAGACCATACGCTAGCTGCTCCCACGTATTATCTCATTTAATCCTCACAAGTTCTGGCACCATTTCTACCACTGTGAAAAGCGGAAAATGAGTCTCAGAGAGGGTTAAGTGACCAGTGCTGGGGTTGGTGGGGTGAGGGGGCCACGCATTTAAAGAGTTGGAGCGGTCGTCGCTGCTAAGGCTTCCCAGCTCTGATTCCCTTAACCTTTGCTAAGTAACCAAGCACCCCCAAAACTTTGTGTCTGCAAACCACGATGCGATGTTTCCCATGACTCTCGAGGTTAGCTGGATGGTTCCTCTGCCGATTTCCCCGGGGCTCACTCACTCGTCTGGCTGCACAGAGCTGGAGAACAGGTTGGCATGAGATGGCTTCACCCTCGTGTTGGCAGCCGGTGCTGGTCCACTCTGCGTGTGGACACTCCGCCTCCAGCTGGCTACACCAGCTCCTTTATATGGCGGTCTCAGGGCTCCAAAAAGCTTCTTTTTCTTAACCACTTTACTGAGGTATGATTGGCATCTAGAAAGCTGCACGTATTTAATATACACAGCTCTGTAAGTCTGGGGTAAGTGTACATCTGTGAAACTATCACCACCAGCAAGGTCATAACCATGCCTATCACTTTCCGATGTTTTCTCCTGCCCTCTTTATTATTTTTACTATTACTTGTGGTAAGAACACTTAATATAAGATGTTACCTCTCAACAAATGTTAAGGGAAGGAGGGCCTTTTGGGACACCTGGATACTTCAGTTGGTTAAGTGTCTGCCTTCAGGTCAGGTCATGATCCCAGAGTCTTGGGATCAAGTCTTGCATTGGGCTCCTTGCTTAGCGGGGAGCCTGCTTCTCCCCATGCCTGCTGCTCGAGGGCAGCGGAGTCTCTCTCTCTCTGTAGCTCCTTCTCTGACAAATAAATAAATAAAATCTTAAAAAAAAAAAAAAAGAAAAAAAAAGGAGGGCTTCTTAAAGGCCATCCTCGCAAATAGCACGACGTCATTTCTGTCATATACTACTAGTTAAAACAAACCACAAGAGCATTCAAGATTCAAGCGGGGGGGCGGTGATAGCATCTTGTTTTTGAATGGGAGGAGTAATAAAGTCACATTACAAAGGGGCATGTGGGATGGAATCACTGTGATCATTTAAAAGATAATCTAGTAGGTTCTTGCTCCTTCTACTATCAAAATGTTAATAAAAATTCCCAAATTGCCCCTATTGTTTTTACAGATTTATAAAAGGTCCTTAATAAGAGATACCTAGGTGGCACAGCTGGTTAGGTGTCCAACTCTTGGTATCAGCTCAAGTCGTGATCTCAGGGTAGGGGTCTCAGGGTGGTGAAATCGAGCCCCACCATGCACGCTCTCCCTCTCTCTTAAATAATTAAATAGTCTTGGGATGCCTGCGTGGCTCTGTTGGTTAAATGTCTGCCTTCGGCTCAGTCCTGATCCCAGGGTCCTATGATCTAGTCCCACATGGGGCTCCTTGCTCAGCAGGGAGCCTGTTTCTCCTTCTGTCTGCCACTTCCCCTGCTTGTGCTCTCTCTGACAAATAAATAATAAATAAAAAAATCTTTTAAATAAATAAAATCTTTTAAATAAATAAATAAATATTCTTTTTTAAAAAGTCCTTAATAAAAGGACAACTCCTTATAACCTGGAATAGAAAACTTGGGTTCTAGTTCGGCCTCTACTATCCTTTTAAATGGGCTTTAATTTTTTTCATCTGTGAGTAAAGAATTTGGTGTGTTTTCTCTCTAAGGGCTTATGCTACCCTATAAATTGATAGAATAGTGTCCTATTTTCAGATCAGTATGAACTAACCCTCTTGGGGGCTGGGTAGGATGGAGATGAGAGATGACTAGAAATGACATTGCTTGTATGTAACATACTCCCTTTCATTGCTGTGGGACAGAATTTGTGAGGCAATGAGCAAAGGAATTACTCCTTCCTGTGGTTGGTTAAAATCTTCCATGATCTGGGGGGTACTCTGACCATTTCCATTTATTATATGCTAAGCCAGCGTGGGTCCCTCAGCATTCTACCAAGGATTAGAGTACAAGTCCTTGCTCCATGGGCTTCTAGACCTGGTTAGCCTTAACAATTCCTATGCAACGCACACTCACACCAGCTAAGCAGACAGTGGAGGTGAAAAGGCTCCAGAGCTGGTCTCTTCCTGAGGGAAATGTTTAGATGGGAGCTCTCTCAGAAAGATATTGTTGCCTCGTCTCTGGAAGATCAAGTTCCCAAGGAGAAAACTAATGTTTAATTTAGCACAAAGACACTTCAGAATCTCTCTCTGGGGGACTGAGCCTGCAAACAGATCTACATGCAAAGAATCTTAGCGAGAAAAGGAAGCTCTCTTTGGTGCAGTGGCTACAGGACGTGGGCGCAAACTTCACTCAACTACTGCCTCTGCCCGTTGTTTCTGTCAGGAGGATCAGTGCTCTTTCCAGTTTACTCTTCTGTCTGTACTTTGGTCTCTTTCAACACTCTGTGAAACAACCAAATGGGACCATACCACTAGCACATGCTTTTGCTGTCTGAAGTTACATGGTGCATTGTGGCAGTCAAATGCGCAAGCCTTAGCCGGTTGGTCCAATGAGGTGAACAAAAACATCAACAAAAAAAACTTCGTTTCTCAGCTACTTAGCCAGAGAATGCTTTCATTTTTTTACCTAATTGAGACCCCAGAGAGCTCCAGAAATGAGCAGTGCACATTCATTTAAGAATGGCAATCATCATTCCAAAGACACGGTACAGGTACATACTGTATTCAATTAAGCCACGTCTTTGCACTCTGGTTACCACGGCGTTAAGAGATCATACTGCTATCTGAAAGTCTCCTGGTAAGTTATTAGAAGTTGTAGCAAACTTCTGCCTGAAGTAAATTTTCTGAAAAGGAAAAAACCAACACAAACAAAACCAAACCCAGGCGCGTAATTAACTTTCCATTCAAATCCATCCGAACCACCTGAAGAGAACTTTGTCGCGCAACGAGGAGTTCAAGGTGTTGGGCTGCATGTGTGTGACAGTTATCGGTGTTGCTGGGACAGAAGAACATTTTAAAAACGACAATGTTAATGACTCTCTATCAACATATGAACTGCCATGACGACTCAGGAAGCAAGAACACTGTTAAAACAATATAAAACAAAACAAACCCAACACAAGGTTGACTCTACATTTCCTAAGAACATTTCACTTCAAGAGGAAGAGGGGGATTAAGTGGAAACATGGGAAATAAACACACTAACAAAAAAATTTTGACTACATTCTTTGCTGAGTTAGAACCAATAAATCCATCCCTGCCCAAACATCATCCACCCAACGAGACTATTCCTAGTCTTATCCTGTCCCTTCTTCAGGGAAACATCATGCTTTTGATTAAGAATCATCCTCAATAAAACTTGCTTTGAAGCCTTGGCAACATTTTCCTCACATTTCTTTTGGCATCAACTTTTAGGTGATACTGAGCAAGGAAGAGATTCTAAGCTAAGAAACACATCGATGGCGTGAAATTTTCCACATGCCCCAGGTCAGGGGTGGGAAGAGGACAAACTCCTGTTGCTGTTCATTTGCGGTTACAGTGAGTTAACTGATTCCTTAGTGACTTGAGCCAGGGATCTGACTTTGAAAAGCATAATTTGAAATCTCCACAGGAGGGAACTTCTAACTCTTTGTGACTCTGTGACCAGATTCACTTAAGAATTATTCAGCAGTCTAAATTAATAATTCAGTTAAGTGGGTAAATTTGGACTAATCAGTTATAATGATTTCAAACGCTCAATAAACAGTTTAAGTTTCTCACTTACCCACAACTTGCTAGGCAACTGAATGGAAAGCCAGCCTCTATTCCAGAAGTCAAATAAATACTCTACTCAAGTTCTAGATCAGAGGTCCTGGAATCCCAGGAATGGAAGGGTTATTCATTGATCCTGTTCTCAAGAAGAACACTATTAAACCCACGCCAGGGAAAATGTGAATCTATCCCAGATGATATCTCCATATTAGACAATTTTGGGAAACTGGATAATATGGGATCCATCACTAACCATTTTAATAGATATTAAAAAGAAAAGCCATGGACGCCTAGGTGGCTCAGTGGGTTAAAGCCTCTGCCTTCGGCTCAGGTCATGATCCCAGAGTCCTGGGATGGAGCCCCACATCAGGCTCTCTGCCCGGCGGGAAGCCTGCTTCTTCCTCTCTCTGCCTGCCTCTCTGCCTACTTGTGATCTCTGTCTATCAAATAAATAAATAAAATCTTTAAAAAAAAGAAAAAAGAAAAAAGCCATGCCCCATGAAACATCTCTCACACATTCTGAAGATGGAATCCTGAGCCGGAAAAAAACATGAATCTGACTCAGGCAGGTCACCTTTCACAGTAACAACAGCTAAATTGTACTGAGCCTCTACTAGGTGGCAGGCAATTACCTCATTTAATCAACAACCTGGACTAGTTCTATTACTATCACTCCATTTTACAGCTGAGGAAACTGAGGCAGGAGAGTTCAACTAACTTAACCAAGAAGACACAGCTATTAAGTGGTAAAGTTGTGATCTGAAACCAGGTAGTCTCACTCTCCTCTTAACTGCTATGCCGCCCTGTCTCCTTAAGCCAACTTTCACACCTCTATTTCCAAACCTATCCACACCCCTCCTAGCCGTAAATACTAAGAGGGCAAAGTCTATATAAAATTGCTCACCATGGACACATGAACTTTCATGGCATAGAATTACTGCACAACAATTCTTTACTGAATTAATAGCTAATTTCCGAACTCCGTAAAGCACCCATGTCCACAATCTTGGTGTAAAATTTGGGGACCTTTACTAAAGTCATTAAAACCTATGGAGAGCGCAGTGCGCATACACACTGTTATTTGCCCATTTTCATAGCCATTCCTTCAGCAATTGGGTAGGGCCCAACTCTCTGGCCTTCTTTTAAGACTAGTGGAGAACGGGTGGACATCTCTTCTCATCCCCTCTCTAGGGAAATTGAACAGCTCTGAGTCTTTCACATCTGCCCCTTAGATACAAGTTGGAAAGGTCGAAACTGGCAGCCGTTCACTGTGGTCAGAACCCCGACTTCATCATACCTTCGATCAGAAAGTGTTGGCTTTTCTCCTCTGCCATCTTTTCCATAGGGAACTTTCCCTGTGCTGTGTGAACTTGGACCAAACGGGAAAATGGGACCCCACTGAAGCTTAGGGCAAGTGAAAGCTCTGGATTAAAAAGCAAGCGAGCGAATCTCAAACGCCATCTGGAATCACAGCCCCTCCTAAGTTTCTGCTCACAATTTTTTTTTTAATTTTAATGAAATGAGTTTTGCCAAGTTCATAAACAGGCAAACTCATTCATTGGGAAGGGAAGTTTACACGTCAAGAGAGAACGCTTTTCCCCCAGGGCAATTCTTACTTGCACTGGAAGGCCTGGGGAGCCTGGGAAGAAAGGTGCATGTCCTTGGTTCAGCTTCTTTTAGTTTCTCTTCTGTGTCTAGCGAGTGTGTTTTAAAACCGTCTCCTTTCCATGCCAAAGGCCATGTCATGCTGTATATAACTCACCGGGAAGAAGGGAAGTGTGTAAATAGCAAGGCATTAAGCAGCTCCAGGGACCTGAAGATAGGTAATACAGAACACTTAGGCAATGTGCTCTGAGAAGAGGCTGCCGGAGGGGAAGTGTAATACTTGTCTTCAAGTGTATGAAGGATTATTATTGCTTCACAGATGCTGACTTCTCAGAGCCTTCCTTGCTCTACCATTTTCCTGGGCTACTGACGTACTCTTGCCAGAGCTTCAGCCCCGCCAGCAATGGGATCAAGCTCACCTGTCCCTCTCACTACTCACACCCAACGCCATCAGCCAGGCTCCACTCTATCCCACACCTGACCTGGGTACCCAACCGCCCTCAGCGACCCTGTCCCACGTTTCCCCACGCTCCCTCCTCCCGGGCCCTGCTGCCCACCCGCACAAAGGCTCTCCCCGGCCCGGGTCTGAAGCTCTCTCCTACCAACCCCTAACAGTCCTCCCATTTTGAGCACCTCCTGTGTGTCCGGCACTGTGCAGAACGTTCTGGTAAAGAGCGCTAGCTTTGTTTTCCAGATGAAGATACCGATGGCCAAGAAGAATAAAGTCATTTCCACAAGCTCATCCAGCTAGTAGGTGTGAAGTAGATCTGGATACAGGTCAAAATATAAAATCTGTGCGCTAAATTCTCCCATTTACTATTGCTCTAAGACTCGGCTTCCTTATTCGTGAAGTGGGACAAGTGTTGTTTACTCGCCAGTGTGTTTTTTTGTTTGTTTTTTAAGGCATTATATAAAATAAAAAAGTGCCTGGTACATTCTAGGGCTCAATGAGTACTAAGTCCTTTTTTCTTCTGATTTTTGACATCAGTTTTGGTCCATTCCACCTACTTCGTTCTTGTACCGTTCCTTTACCAACGTGGTCTTGATTTGCCCAGTGGACTGGTAAGCGAGCAGGGACTATGTCTTTACCCATATTTCTCCCTATTCCTCCACAGAGCCTGATTAGAGTGTGAGGGGAAATTAGCATGAAAATGCAGAAGAAAGAATTTGGAATTGTTTACATTAAACATGATCCAGCCTATGAACATATATAAGGGCCTGAATTAAAGAACAAGGAAGTAGCAGAATCCACTCGGGATAGCTTCGTTGCCATGCACGGCAGAACGGATGATTTTTTAAAATTTCCATCCAGGCTTTTTGAGACTAAATAGCAGCACTAAAAACAAACACACACAACAACAATTAAAAACAAGAACAGCTAATCATAGCTGCTCTTTTAGTCATATTTAATTATTACGTCTTAGAACATCTGAAAACTCATGTTTGTCTCGGTAACTTACAAAAGGTTTACAGGCAGAGGGAAGCCACACAATATTAAACTGGAAGGTTTAGAACTCTAAAGTTTGAAAAACATCACCTAACAAGGACATTATTTCAAAGAACACAGATGTCTTCTGTAAACAAACACTGACCCAAACAAGCAAGGCGTCTTGCTTGACCTAACAGCCCTTGCTGTCAAAGCAAGCTTTCTGTCCATTTTTGATAAAGGATTGTACCAACTTCTCTCTCCACTTGAACTCTTTTGCCTTTGTGAGATCTTATAATGATATTTACTTGAAAGATGTAGTGGGGAGGTCCTGGAGAGATAAGAACTCTCCCTTTATTACTTTGTTCTGGAAAACAGAACAAAAATAGGTCAGTTCTTAAGGAAATGATGGCTGCATATATAAATAATGTAAACACTCCTATCACTGTCCTGTGGAGGATATTTATCATGGAGACAGCTGGAGACACCCAGATCTGGCCAATGGACAGTTTCTGTTCTCAAACCCCCCCACTTACACCTCTCAGACTGTGAACTGTCAATTGGAAACTTGATTATTATCAGTTAAAAATAACCAGGGAACTCTGGCAATGATTTAACCTGTCTGACTTTCTTAAGCTAACAATTAACATTTTAGACTATTGTTGACAAAATATTTAACTTTCCCATGCCATTTGTGCAGACGACTTTTCTAATATTCCTTAGACGCTCCGGTGGACACTTTTCGCAAGCTGCTCTGGTCCCGGCAGGGGCCTGTAAAAGACATACGCACAAGGACCCCGGCCACTTTCACAACACAGCACGTTTTAACTGAGATTTCCTGGCACCTTCAGGAACACTTAAGCATACTGATAACTCAGTCTTATCTAGGCAGCGCTAAATTTGAAATACCAATCCCTCTATTTACAATAAAAGCTATTTCGCCATTTAAAACAGACAACTGAAAGCTTAAGTATCCTTTTAATCCCTGGAAAAACCGGTATTATGATTCGTTGCTTAGTAGTTTATTATTAGCAATACTAGTAATAATGCCTTGCATTTCTGTAGTGCTTTATTTTTTCCCAACGCCTGTTCAGAAAACACACATTCATTTGCTTCTCTCAACACACTAGGACAGCAATATTGTTCTCTCCGTTTTACAGATGACTGCTAAGTAACTTGTCCTAGGTCACCCATCTGGTTAGTGATCAAGCAGGCACAGGATCGGGGAGGCAGACTCCCTGTCTGATCTGCTTTCTTTCCTCCACACTACGTTAGAGAAAAGATAATCTCTAAAGCCAAAGATGACTTGGAACCACTTATCTATCCAACCTAGCAACACAATCTATGCAACGGAAAAAAAGAGCTTGTCTCAGGCAAAAGGGAAAGATTAATAACGAACCGCAGAAGCTTTAAACCTTACTGTATTGGACCAGCAATTATTCAGTCTCACAGTTCATTCAAAGATTCAAACGTACTTCACCAGAAAATGATTCAGTGCCTAACGCCTGCTCCAAGTGGTTAGAAATGCAGATCTGCTCAAAGCCCTATAATCCAGGCCCTCTGAAAGGCCCTGTTCCTGCAGTCTCTGCAGCAATGGGGCTTCCCCTGAACTTGCACTTGAGCTAAACGAAGAAATTGGCTGAGTAAGGGCTGCAGAATTAGGCTGTCAATGTGGAGAGCATTAGCATTGGCTTGGAGGTTATTGCATTGTTCTGGAAACTTGGGCTATTGAAAAAACTCAGACTTTATATATTTCTTGCAGCACAATAGCCCTCAGGCCGCAGACCAGAAGTTCCCCTGCCATCCACGTTCCAGTATTACTGACTCCATACTAGGCATTGTACTAGCAAATACGCAGCATACAGAGATTCCAGCTGAGGATTCAGTGCATATTTGATTTTAGATGACCAATATTCTCTCTCTCTCTCCCCCCGAAAGGACCTTTATGGCCACTTATGGCATATGGATTAACTCTTAAACCTTCAACACACCCAGACAGAAGTAAACCTGGTCATGCACACAGCAATAAAATTAAGAAAGAACTCTGCCACTCATTCTGCACAAAGTTCCCCTTCAAATTAATAGTGTCTCTGAAAATAAGAGGAGCCCATTGGAGGTGGGACCTGCCGATCTAATGTGCGGGGATGAATCAGTTCCCAGTACCCAGGCCTCCCTTCAAACACAATGTTATCGGGTTCATACAGTACTTGCATCACCATCTCTGAGTACCATGCTGAGTAACAAAGCTCCAAATTTAGAAGCTAAAATGGAGAAGGGAATTTCCAATAACCAAAAAGGGGGTGGTGGATCAACCTTTGCAAAGCCACGCATTTTCAATGAAAAGCAACCATCAGAAAGAAACTGTTCTTTTTAGTCCTAACTCACAGGGCACCTCTCATCATCACCGAGCTCGCAGAGCGGTCTCCTCCAAGGAATGTTTCAGGAGGTGGCTAGAAGGAAGGAATCAGATTCTCTCTCGGAACAGGAGTGGTACAACAGCCACCTCTGGCTTCTGCAGCAGTAAGCCTTCAGTCCGGAAAGGCAGGACCCCCTCCTCTCACTTCCTCCCAGCATGGAGAGTGCTATCATAAAGTTACAATAACCACTGAGGTTGGTTGGTTTCATTCTGCATCCCAAAGCCCCCCTCTCCCCACCCCCAAAAGAGCCAGCCTCATTCTACTTCCACCTTGGAGAAAAGAAAAAATCAAAAAGGCCATAAGCAGACATGCCACCTTCCTGGCAGAGGCCGAGATACGAGGGCCACCTCCAGTTTTGGCACCCCAGACAGATATCGGTCTTCTCCACTGAAAACGTCTGAGCGCCTCGTCCCCTGTGTCATCCCCAGAAACACTTACCAGGAGACTGCGAAGTGCACAAAGCGGTATTATTGGGAGACTTGCAGACAGATTATAAATTTACTAGGGACAATCAAGGCATTTAGATGCCTCTGGCTGCAGATGCCAGTGACACACACATACATACAAACCTCATTCTTCTCTCCCTTTGAGCGATTTCCCCAGCCCCCACGCCCACCCCTCTGCCATTCACCTCAGCAGCTCCCTTTCACAAAACAAACTCCCACTGCTCTGCTAGGGAATTCCAAGGAGTGGTGGGGATGGAACAGGTGGTAGGGAAGGGAAACTAGACCTTGAAGCTCTAATAGGTCCCCACAGGTCAACTGCCATCAAGGATGAGACAGCAAACACTGGGTAGTTCAACTGTTACCAGTTATTTTTCCTCTGGAGCTCATGCCAGCAAGTTGCAGTTCTAGGCGACCCAAGCAAAATGTGTGTGTGGTGGGGCAGATGACCACTAACCTAGCTTTCCCAGAACTTCTAGAAACTTCACCACACACCCAGGCTAGATATAAGGGGGAGCCACAACAAAGCATCCTATAGGCCTGGCTGGGGTGGGGAGAGGGGATCTGCTATCCAGAGCTCCTTTTCAAGCTCCTTTGGAAAAGAGTTGGATGCACTGTCCTCCTCTCCTTTGGGCTTTTGGAGAACTTTTAGTCTCATATGGCCATTTCCTGGTGCTGACTTTCATTAGGGCTGGCTTGGGCAAGCCAGAGCGGTGCTGCGAGCAGACACAGAAGATCAAGGGCCCCACAGACCTCAGAAATGGAGGTGGCCTGCAGAGCTGCGGGGCAGGGCTCCACCTTCTACCCAGAGGCCACCGGCCTGGCAAATCCAGGCGAAGCCAGTGCACGGCAGGCGGTCACCTGATCAGGACTGGCACTGAGGACCAATGATTCAAGGGATACTCCCTCTGGGATGGGGTGTGTCTGTGCCTCTGAGGAAGAACTGCCAGCCAGAAACTTCAGTCAGAACTTTCAGGTTTGATGTCCTATCACCAGGAGTGGCTGAAGACAAGGTACTTCCTAGGATGATAGTGTATAAACGGCCCCTTCCGTGCCTGCCCACTGTCCTGAACACTGTCAGCTGGCATGACCTGCCTGTGGTGCCCGGGAAAAGCAACTAGGTGGGAGGGGGACAGTGGGGGCATCCCTGGGAAATCAGGGAGTAAGCCTCTCAGAAACATTCCCTCACTAGTCTTGGGGATGTTTCCCCCACATTTCTCTTTTGACTGAGGGGACACTCATGGAACTTCTCTGTTAGAGATCACCACTTACGGTCTCTTAACCCAAGAAGGGGCCACTTCAAAGGGGAAATGGGAAAAGCAGGACAAGGCTTTGAGGAAGGTTAGCTAGACTGACAGAGGAATTCAGGCTGAAGCACAGCTTATTGGGCCTAATCAGAGCTGGCCAGCCAGAACAGAAGATCTGTGAGGACAGGGCCTTCCTCAGTGGCTCACTCAGATCTTGCCAGCCTGTAGCCACTCTTGACTCCAGAGGGCCTCTGGGAAGCTCAGGCTTTCTACTTCCTAAGAGACAGCCTACGAGTGTAGGAAGAGCCATGAATGAGCACCAGCAGAACTTGATGAGTAAGAGTGTAAAGCTGCACAGACTGCCTACCCGATGGCCTGGGAGGTAGCCAGGTAACACCTTGGCCCTTTTCCTTGCTGTCCGCTCCCCCTCAGGCCAAGGCAAGCTCTACCCTCACAGAAGGCCACCGGACCACAGCCAGAATCATGAGAAAACCAGGTGCCTTACCGCAATCAGGGCTGAGTTCCTCTGGTCCCCAGGGGTTGAAGCTTGTGACTGCTGCTCACCGTCGATCCCACCACCGCCACCATTATTGCTACTGTTGAGCAGGTGCTGCTGGTGGTGATGGTGATAGTCTGGTGGGGGCGGTGGGGCTGCTGTCGCCGCTGCTTGAGAGGCTGCAGGAGGGGCAGCAGGGGGCGGTGGAGGGGCTGCCGTGGTGGCCGCAGTGGCAGTGGCCTTGGCGTGCTTGCCAGCCTTCCTTGCCCCTTGGCCATGCTGTACCAGGCTCAGGAGCTGCAAGGTGCTCTCTCTTTCCCGGTCTGAGCTCTCAGCCCGACCGCGCTCATAGCGTCCTTCACAGCTCAGGTGGTGCTGGCGGCAGACGGCGATCCGAGCCCGGAGGCGCTCCACGATAGCACTGTGCACTCTCGGGGTGACTGAGCCCCCTCCAAGGAGCCCCGCCCCAGGGGCCCCCCCTAGCCCTCCTGTGGGGGCCTGTGGGGGCGCTGTGTCCCCCATCTTACTGGACACAATGCTGCCTCTGGGATGGTGAGGTGGAAGGAGGCTACTGCTGGCTATTGCAGGCAAGTCTGTTTTTGACAATGTGAGCTCAGTGTTCAGGGCCACATGAATAGAGGTCTTCAGAGGTTGGGGGGAGCCGTGGAGAAGGTGTGGGGGAGGGGAGTTAGTAAAAAGAGGGTGAGGAGACAGAGCAGAACCAGTCGCAGAGGATTAGTTGGAAACAAACCCTTATCAACTTACTCTAATTGCATTTGACAGCTCTCGAGAAGTTGGACAGAGTTGGTGGGTTTTTTTTTCCCCCCACCAGGCTGACAAGAGCCCCTAGGTACTTTGTAAACACACGATCTGGGGGTTAGAGCAAGAATTCAGGGATTGTCAAGCCAGAGACAGAAACAGACAGCAAAGGGAATTGAGAGGAGTATTAATAGAGACTGGACTCCCCCTCACCTAGTTGTTTCAGAAAAAATTTTTATGGGGATGTTTCTGCAGAGAAACACATCTCTACCACGTCTATGTAACCTGCAGCCTTTACTTTTCTTCGGGTTAGGAAAAAAAGTGCTGTTTCTGAAAATTTTCAAAGTCAATGTTCAGAATGTACAAAAAATCAAGAGAGGCTGTCTGTTGGCTTTTAATTTTTCCTCCCTTTCCCTTGGCTCCGGTGTTTTCTCCTCTTTGGGGTACTGTAGGATGTTGTCTTCTCCCAAAAGAGGGAGATAGCTTTTCAATTGTTAACAATGTCAGTAACTGGACTTTTGGACCAGGCTCTCTTCTTCAGCTAATCCAATCACCGGTAAAAATCCTCATTCCCTCTTCGGTTTCCTAGCCTTAAATGAAAGCAGTCTGAAGTCGCTAGCCACTGAGAGAGATCCTTCAACACATTTTTTTTCTTTCCCGCTTACGCTTCCTCACCCCCGGCGGCTCTATTCTAACACAGTATCAAGAGAGACAAACTCTTCCGAGAGTAATTTACAAACGATGGTCAAACTTACAAACTTCCAGCAAATTGCACCGAGTCATGTCCAGCCACTTTTCTGTCCACTTTTGTACATTCCATCCCCGGCCAGTGGATCTGAGGGTCTGGACTCGCAATAAGCAATGTGGTTCTATCTCCTGTATTGCTCCGCTTTATAGATGGAAAGAAAAAAAAAAAAAAGTAGCTTGTATTTTCCTTTCTCTTTCCCGTCTGTTGTTAGCCGCTTTGCTGACACTGGCTCCACTGCCCGGAGTCACGGCGATACACAGGCTTTCATTGTGCTCCGATAGGAGAGGGAGAGAAAGAGAGAGAGTGAGACAGAGAGGGAGAAAGAGAGAGCCAGCAAGCTGCAGATGGGGGCGGGGGGAGGGGGCGGGCGGGAGAGCCGAGCGGCGGCTCCCTGGTGGAAGGCTGGTGTCACTGCACGAGTGAGTAATTGCAGCCGGGCGCCCGAGAAAGGGGAACGCAGAGGGCCTCCCAGTGGCCGAAGACGTAAATCCCACAGCCCGCGCGTGGCGCGTCTCGGCGGGGCTCCCTTAGCCTGACTTGGCCGAGTGGGGAAGGCTGGGGAAATTCCCCAACCTCTACACATGTACTTCACCAGCTCTAAATGTTGAAGAAATTCCCGGCCAGGGAATGTATTTTCCCTTTCAGACCTACCTGACGCCCCCCTGAGGATATCATTTTCATTTTTCAATATGTTGTAAAGGACACCACTGAGCACCCCAGCGAGAGCTGGGTGAGCACCGAGGAAATGCTCATTAGCTCATTAGTATAATAAGGAAGGCGGGCGAGGATGTGCGTGTGGCGGGGGGTGCGCTGAGGAAATCACATCGCTAGCCCACCCGGAAAGGGGAGGCCAGTGTCTGTCTACCTGCCTGCCTGTTCTGTGCGTCTTTGGGTAAGTCAGCTTGGGTAAGTCAGCAGGGGTAAATAAAAGATTTTATGACGATGAAATCACCGGTCCCAGTTCTAGAAAAGAAAATGAAGGTTTTTCTTTGAAAATACAAGATTACTTATGACAAGTAACTGCAAGATCCATGGCTATCTGGTTTATATATGCATGGAGGAAACTCA
The DNA here is from genome assembly GCF_902655055.1 of Lutra lutra. Classification (NCBI taxonomy): domain Eukaryota; kingdom Metazoa; phylum Chordata; class Mammalia; order Carnivora; family Mustelidae; genus Lutra; species Lutra lutra. The sequence goes on along the minus strand of NC_062287.1, from coordinate 35,933,669 downwards.
GTATGTAGCCGTGGAGTTTTCAAGAAGTTTAGGTGAGCACAAAATTGGGATCGTCAGGACCATAACCATGCTGTGTGTCCTAACTCCGAAGTCATTTGGATTTGAGGTCTCAAGCAATGGGACTTCATTAATCTAAACTAATTCTCCCACCTCAGTGAAACGGCCCTTCTCCAAATTGACCTATGGAAAGAAATGAATGGGTAAAGTCAATGGAAACATGGTTAAGACTAGATTTATTTACAGTTTAGTTCCCAATAGGCTAGTCTGCTTTAGTCCATTTTATTTTCACAAGTTCTGGGATATTTGTTTGGAATTGGGGACAAGTATAGTCTGATGGAATGTAACTTTTTTTTTTACTTTTCATTGGAACTTCTGTCCTTTCCAAGGCTAAGTTCCTCACTAGTTACGTGGGGAAAGGCAGGAATTTGTTTTTGTTAGGTATGCAGATTTGATGGGGAACTCTCTCATGAGGTGTCATTAAAAATTGAAGGAGTTTTGATCATTTTACATTTGATTTTTTAAAAAGTTGTACTCATTAGACATTATCTTCCATTATATGGGTACTTTATATTCAGCGATCATACTTGATAAAAGAGAAAATGTAACATTTAAATTTAAAACACTGTTTACTGGACAGTCATGCCATAGCATTGACTTTCATTAGTAACTCAGAATCCTTAGTCAAATCCGCTGTTCCTTTCTGATACAAATTTTGATTTCCCTGCTAGACAGGGACATACCTTAAAAACATGTCAAGCAGGAGTTTAATAGATTTTCATACTATATTCAGTGGTGTAAGTCACTTTTTTTTAGAGTGTCTTTTATATACATTTTTCCTTTACAGCCCATTAAATTCAAGCTGAAATCATTATCATGCACATCCTCATTTCCATTCACATCAGCTACTGTTTATTTAATCACTGTTTCAGGCACAGCACTTCACATAGATCTCCCTTAATCCACAGTCTTGAAAGATAAGTATTATTAACCTCATTTAGAAGTGAGGAAACTGAGGGTCCCAGAAATTAAACTCCTTGTTCCAGTTCATGTGACTAGGAAATAACAGCTCAGGGCTCTACCTCAACACCGATGGCAAACCTGTGCTCTCTTAACCACTGGGCTTGCTGCCTCAATATCGCAAAGCTGCAATTACACTCTAATCAGCTTGCTAGAGTCTAAGCCTCCAAGAAATAGGTAGTGAATAGAACCACCCATCTGAAGGTGAGAGCAGACAAGTGAGAAAGCATGGTCAATTACATCCAACTGCCAATAAAATAAACATTTATTTTGTTCCCCATTTCCCTCCCCTCCTTTTAATGGTATTGTTCTCTAACCCTTGTTTCTGTGTAGCCATATGAATTCTTTCAAGGATTGCTTTCCTTTTACTCGCCCATTTTTGACTGATCATCTCTCCTAACCATGGCTACTTAACACTAAAGCACCTAACACCACAGTAATAAATGCCAAGATCTAAACACTTCACAGACATGTAAGATTTTAAATTTACAAAGTATTTTTTGGTGTTAAAGCAAATCAATGATGTTGATGCTTATGGCGATGATAAAATAATACAGCATGTCATAATACCTGTTCGAGGTTAATTCAGTTTTTTCAACATTTCAATTTTATTATGGACTCCTTGCTTTTGGCCCCCCAATCCAGGCTCATTTCCATTTCCTAACAGCTTGTCTCTCTGCCATTCTTTCGGTGTTACCGTATACCTAAAAAGCCTCTTGTAGTTTTCAAACACCCACTTATGAAGTTTGCTTGGTTGCAGTAACTGCAGACATCAGCAAAACTACTTTTACATTTCCTGATCAACAGTCAGAATGCTGTTCCAGTGGGAAAAATGCTTCATGCCAGCAAGATGCCTGGCCTAGGAACTGGGTCAGCTACCATCATTAAGTCCCTCTAATCATTAGTGCTTTAATTTTTACAAATTAAATGCATGATATTTAAAACAATACATAAATTAATTTAAAAAACTCTCCAGGTGGAAGGGAATCTCACTCTTCAGCATTCTCGGGCTTGTCTGCAGTGTCGCGGGCGTCTGAGAAGTGATGCTCCTCGGGGCATTAGAGATACTTTACAGATCATTCACTTTCATTTTCCGTGGCCTTCCTTTCTACAAGTCATTCATGATCCTTCACCTTTCCAACTTGACTATTACTTTTCCTCCAGAGTTCTGCCTTGCTTCTTTTTGGGCACTGTCACTTCATCTTCAGCTCTCAACTATGGCTTCATTTTAGTTAAGGATTATTTCCATATGCCAGAGAAATAAGAATAGAGATATGTGACTGAAATTTCTATTTCACACTTTTCAAAAAGGTATGTACTCCTCACATGAAACATCAGCATCCGTATTCTCAGCACTTTGTGAGCTTTTTCCACGTGTTTTGCTTACAGTAGGAATAGGGATAATTTCAGAAAATTGAAGCAAATACTAAGTAATCTCTATGAAAGGACTTAATGAAGTGTAGCTCTTTATATATACACATACACTGAACTCCATGCATGAACCGCCTAACAACTGAAGCCAGGTTCAGTCAACACTTGAGGTCAGAAACAAGTATCTAAAATTGTACCGAAAAATAGATCCTACTATGATATTACCTTTAAGAATTAAAGATACAGAATAGACAGGGTCCACTTGGTCACCAGGAAATCATTTCACTTTATTATATTATGAGAAAATTTAGATGTGCAAAGCAATGCAAATGCCAAAGTATGCTTTTAAGCTATTTTTGGCTGAATTTGTCTGAGGTCTTCAGATCCTAACATAAATATATATATGGGAAGGGTTATGTATAAAAATAAATAAAATACATCTTAATCATTAAATGTACTTAGAAAAGGAGAAAAGCACTCCTCTTTAGAGTGGGTAAACTACAGTCTTCCTTCTTACATGAGGGGATTGAACTGAATGAAACATTACATTTCTTCCATGGCCCACTGATTTAGATAATGACAGCAGTAAAGAATATATCAGTGCAGATCATTTAATACTGTGAAAGGATAATAAAAACATCTGGGTAGGGATTCAATAATAACTACACATAGATGTTAGTCTGAATTCATTTTTAAAATACAATATTTGTCTACTAAGCTGACAGGACATGAACAGCTCATTTGCTTGATAATCATCTGTTATAAAGGCATTGTTTTATAACTTTAAAATACTCTTACTTAAAAATTATTAGGCTAATGTTTTTATGTACAGCAGATAAAGCTTTTGACTGTAGAGTGCCGTTTCATGGAAATTAAGATGAATATATGTTTTAAACAAGATATTTGCCATGAAAATACACACAAAATATACGAATATGCCACATGATACAGAGAAACAAGACCCATGATCTTCACATTTACAGGAATTTATATAAATCTTCTCTGAAGGAAATGTGTTACAATTCAGTCAAACTTCTCATCTTGAAAGTAATCCGCCCAATTTAGATATTCTTGAAGTTGACCATATTTCTGTGTATATAATAAAAAAGCTAGTTATTTTACTCAAAGCAAAGAAGATAAGGTAGGCCTTTTCAATCTATAGACACAAACAGGAACACATTCACTTCTCTTTTCAGGATAATCATGAACAAAAATCTTATAAACAGGGACACAATTTCAAGTAAGCATTTCTAACTCATAAAGTATTGGAAAGAAATCAAGCTGAACATTATTATTAATCTCATAATATTTTTATAAAATATAATTTTTCTATTATCATATTTATAGAAGTATAAGAACTTCAATAACTTATTCAACAAAAATTTGTTGAACATATAACATATATTGAATACTTTCTGATGACTGTCTAAGTACCAAAAAAATTTCTTTCCCTGTCCCTAAGGAGGCCAGAGTTCAGTGGTAATACACCAATAACAAGTGCCTTAAAGAACTATATAGACACTGTATGGAGGTTCAGAAGAATAGCCATGGTTAGTTGAGGTGATCAGGAAAGAGTAGCACTTAAACTGTCATGGAAGAAAGGATTTGGTTGGCAAAGATTTGGTGGGAGAAGGGCAACAGTCCAAACAACAGTAAAAAGGCAAGAAAGTATAGGGTTTGACTATAATTTGAGGGGTTTTGGGGGGAATGGAGAGAGATGAGACTGAACCAAAGAGGTTGTAGTTACAGAATAAAAAGTATGAAATGCTAGTGAAGGAGTTTAGCAATAATGTGACAGGCAATGTGAAACTGCTAAAGTGTTAAGGCAGAGATTGACATGATCTGGGGTGCATTTTAAGAAAAATGGTAAAACATCATTCTAGAATAGTTTGGCATTTAGTTATGAATCTATTGTAATAAGTTAGGTAATGAGATTCCAAATTCAAGTGACAACCAATGAAGATGAAGAGTCAAGACCGGGGTAGGACAAGGTAAGAGAAGAGTCAGGATGAGTTGGAAATTCCACAGATGATTTCGAAAGTTCAAACTTCTGACTTCAGTTGAGGAGATTAACTGACCTAATGGTTTCTCTACTTATGAACTCTGGTTCTATTCCCAGTGAAGAAGAGAGATCCTGATGACCCTGACTTTTGTGGTAATAGGAACCTATGGAAAAGTATAGGAGGAGTGTGTTTTCCTTCTAGGCAGGGCCATGAAATTTTTTCTCCTCAAAGATCTCTGATGGGATCACATTCTCTGGAAAGAATGAAGAAAAGAACAGGAGGGGAAATAACCTTTGGATTACTTAGGGATTCTTTTGACCAGGAACTTAGGTTCTACTAGATAGAAGTAAAATACTCTAGAATTAGAAACCTAGACCTTAAAAGCTTGACTTTTTTTATGCTTTCTTTTTTCTCTTATTAAATTTTTTTTTGGAAAATTATAATCTATCCCAGCTATAATAAGAAAAGGAAGGAAACATCTCCTCGCTTTTATTACTAATAACAGTTAACATTAACTGATCATTTACTAATCACTAGGTCCAGTATTAAATGCTTAAAATGTGTTGATCACTTAATGTCCCAATCAAAACTCTATTATTGTTTTAATTCCATTTTACTGAAGAGAAAACTTAGAGAAATAAAGTAACTTGCTTCCAAATTCTACTCCTAGAAAATATTTAAATCCATGCTTTTAACCATTATAGTATGCTATTTCTGAGATTTAAAGGGGGGTGAGGTGGGGTCAGCTTTAGTAAGAAAAAAGAAAGCTCTTCAAAGGAAAAGTGAAACTCAGAAGGCAGTCCATATTTCCTGGTTATTCTCTCCACCTAAAGATTCTGGTTCCATCATTCTTTTTTACTGAAAATCTGGAGAGCTTCGATCTTATTCTGTTAACCCCTTCGAATGCCAGCATGGACCTACTGATTAAAACAGTTGGAACTGTGGAAATGAGTGTGAGAAAAGAGGTCAGAACATAAAAGAAGGAGTTTGGGGTCTTCTGTTCAGAAACAGCAGTTAGACATGAAGAAAGGAATGGGTTTGTCAAGGCAGAGAGCTATATAGAGACTGAGAAGGGAACCTTGAGTGACAATGTGCCTTTAAGCAGTGGCCCTCAATCTTCAATTTGTTTAAGAATCACCTAATTTGTTAAATATTGGGTGTTTAACCCAAGGATTCTCATTCAATAGGACTGCCATGAGGCTAGGAACTACACAATTTCCACAAACTTCTAGGTGATTCTGACATAGGTAGTTAAAGCCACAATTTGAGAAACATCAGTTTAAGAAGCGAAAGAAAAAAAAAAAAAGAAAGAAGTTTTAAAGGGGGAAAGAAGAAGAGCCCACATAAGGAGTTTCAGGAAGGGATGGGATATCAAATCATTATTTAAAATTCTTTCTTATGTAACAATCTTTATGTAATACATTTAAATTTTACATACAATTGTAAAACTGAGACATGATACTTTTATTGACCTACTTTCTCCACTTCCTGGTATTCACGTATTCACCACCCCATCCCAATAACCCTATCTTCAACTTTTCTGGAAATCCCATCATCACATTCACTTTCTTCTTAATAAGAACACCTGTTAAAATTTTGTCAGTGGCATATGATAGCATGTTCTTCCAGTCTGATTTAGAATGAAACACTTATTTTTATTACATTTATTATAGGTTTTGGTTTTACTTTAATTTTCTTATCACTCTTTCCTTTCTTACACTCAAGTAGCTCCTACCCTTTAACATCATCCTAAGTTAAAAACAGATCATCCTAGCTCAACTGTTAGGAGAAGGAACAGAAAGAATGAAGTCAGTCCTGTTGGCAGGTCTTTGGGAAGAAATGCTGAGATATCCTGAGACAATGGAAGAGAAACACTTGGAGGAGGGAGAAGCAGGTAAGGGGAAAAGCAAGGTGTGTAAAACAAACTAGGAGGAAAGCCGGGACCAGATAGTTTGTATGAGGTAAAAGAATAGGTTGACATAATAATAAGGAAGTAAGAGGAAAAAGGGCCACAGATGGGGCCACTGGAGCAGCACTGAGCCCTGGCATTCAGAAGGGTTAGGGTAGCTATGACCATGAGCCTGCAGCCAAAGAAGAAGATGTGTGTCACAAGCACATGCAATGGTGTCACACAAGGACACTCACACTGAGGGGCAGGCGGAGTGATGCTGCGAAATGTCAGAGCACTTGATAAATTCTGAATTTTAATCACAGCACAGAAAGCTGCATGTGGGTTTGCAGTGGCTCTAAACTTTGGTCTCTAGGACATCTTTTGAGAAAATCCATAGACAAGTATTTTTAAAGCAGGAAGGATCCCAAAAAGAAAATGAAGCTCTTTGGTATTACATGTGGAAAAAAATGTGCACATTGTCCTAAACATGCATGAAATAACTGCCCAATGCTGTGTGTTGTTCTTGAAGTTTAATAGAACACTTGACTTTTCTCTTCCTAAGAATATTTTTTTCTTATTCCAGGTCCCTTCTGTTAGAAACCCTGTTAATCGTTCTCTAAGGTACATGATCTAGTAGTGTTTTTAGTTTTTCTCTGCAAGAAGTTTGATGTTCATCTTAATATATACTATTACTACATAATATGTACAGTATGTGCACAGTGATTTTTCTATACCTAGTACACAATTCTTTAAAAAATGGTGTCCCAGTAGGTTTTTCACCTCCACTAGAGGGTTGGCAACCCTTAAATGCACCAATAAAAGCAGCTAAGAATTTCACGTCATCATGGAAAATGAAGACGGGACTTACTGGAAGTAATGGTTCCCCCCTAAAGCAAATAGAAAAGCACAGAGGAGGACAGGGAGGAAAGGACTGGGAGAGAAGTCGAAGCAAAGTAAAAGATAAAAAGCTGAGGAGAGTAAAATGAGAGAAAGACTACAGAAAGGTCCAGATTGGGTGGGGGAGATGCAGAGAGATCACCAGGTGGGGTTTGTGGTAGGAGGATAACTGTCAGAGGGAAACCAGTTCTGATGTCACTGTCCAGACTGGGAGACCTCTGCGGAACAGGACATGTCCTGACAAGTTCCTGTTGTTTGTTCTCTTTTTCTTTCCCTTTGCTTATAAGTTTATTCACTAAGCTTTCTTCTTTTTTATCTTCCTCTTTTACAAATTCCCTATGATAAAAATAACCCAGGCAACAGATCTTAAGTCAGCCTTTTTTTTTTTAAGATTAAATATACTGTTGATCTGAGTTGCCTGCAAATCTACTATATGTTTTCTCTCATACATTCACGTAACTAGACTTGTTTTAGAAGATTGCAATCATATTAGCATTCTTTCCAAGTACCATAAGCAATTCTAAAAGCTCTGTGAGCAGACCAGAGCTTATGAGCTGCCAGCAGATCTTCGGGAATCCAGTGCACTCTTCAAAACCCCCACTTTATCCCTGATATCAAATTTAGTGATCAACAGGATTTGGGGGAATCAAAATCAGTGCCGTGGCCTGAAACCTCTGCATTCCCCTTGATCTTCAGTTACAGTGCTCACTGCTCAGCCCATGTCCTCAAGAAGAGGATGTGGGTGGTATTAGAACTGGCAGCCGAGATCCTTTCCTCAGATTGGCACCAGGTGCTTCTTCACTCTCGGGTCACAAGAACTGTTCTAAAGAATAGGAAGCAGACAAGCAGAGGTGAGTCCTACACTTCGTCAAAGAAAATAAGGGGACTAAATATATATGTAAGGAATACCACTTATATAAAAGTGAAAGGACAGAGGCCCTTCATTACAGAATGGTATTATTGCTGATTTCAATTTATCTGATGAGCTGAAGGAATGCTTAGAACATCAGGGCACCTGTTCAGGGGTGGACAATGATAAGCATGAAAGGAATGGGTGGAAGAAGAGAAAATACAAAGACGGGGTTGGGGGCGGAAGGAGAGATTCTCTTTTAAAATTTAATGTCTTCTAGTCATTTGTATCCTTTCGCTGATCATAATTAGGCTCCAGAATCTATGAAGGAGATGATTCTTTTATATTCACCTTACCTCCTTAATCCAGCCACTATCCTTTGACTGACTGAAAATTCTTTCCACTGTTTCTTTAACCTGCTCGTCTTCAACTTCTTCTGTCTTTGCAATGGAGCAACATTCCTGGTACAGTTTGAACTTAAAATGTTTCAGTTTATGATAAATTCTGGTACGCTCAGCACAAATTCTGCCAACAGTAAACACCTAAATCAAAGAATAAACATTATTATCTGATAAATGAAGTAAAAAATATAGTAATGATTATACAGCCTTTCTTGCTGTATATTACCAAAATCTATTAATGCATTAATTTTTAAAATGTTTATACAATAGTTCTTTTACCTTCTCTCATTATATAACTTAGATAAAAAAAAACTGAGCATCTGTTATGTTTCAAGTACTGGGCTAAGCACTGTAAAGATGTACTACTTGTATTAGGGGAGCTTACAGTGTTGGGAGAAAAACAAATTATTACAGAACAATGTGTCAAATGCTGGGCAAGAGATGCTATCAAGGTAGAGAGGAAGGACAATTAGCCCAATTCAGAGATGAGAAGAGTCATTGAGTAGGTGATGCTTGAACTGAGTCTTCAGAAGACAGCTACCCAAGTTTGGAAGGAGGAGAAAAATGGCTTTTAACACAGAAGGATGGGGATACCTGAAAGCAAGAAAAGCATTCAAGCAATTGTATGTACATAGTTACTGAGTTAAAAACGCCTGGATTATGATATTTTTCTAGCTTAAGTAACATGTAAAATGGAAATAAACTCTTATGGTTATAAGAGTTATAAGTATATGGTTATACTCAATATTGGCAGTTTTTCACTAAATAATTTTTCCAAAAAATTCTGTCAATTAAAAAGTAACTTTGTGTTTAAGTCATATTTGTTTCCTTAGTTACTCTGATATGATTATAATACATTAATACTTTATTGTTAGCAAACTAGGAGAATTTTAATTTCTATATTTATATGGACTTCCAGGATTTTATGATTAAGAATACTTTTCTTGTGAAATCAACCAACCAGAACATTCCTTTTTCAGAATGTACTCTGTTATACATACTAATAACTAAAATAGGAAAACTGAAAAGTAAACATTACAACTAAACACATTATTACTTGATCAATCTTCTCATGGAGTAACCTGAGGAAATAGACAAACTCCTTGTTAAATTATGTATTTGTCTCTGTGCCTAAATTAACTTATGGATTATGCTTTCATGAGTTTAGTACAAGTGGTATAGTTACAGCTTTGATCTATGTAACTTGTACTGTGACAATCTGCAAAGAACTGTATTGCTTTTCTGAAGCCACACAGCAAGGGTTCACAGAGGTGATGAGTTCAATAAATAATCTGAGTATATGGGCAAAAAAAACAGTAATAAAATGAGGACTGTATTAGAAAAACTGAATAAAAGTTACATATGATCAGGAACAGTAAGGTTTGATGCATCATCTTGTGAAGATGGTATTTGGGACAGCTTATAATCTTTCTTAAAAATCCTCAAAAGTTGAAGAAAACCATGTTCACATTTCTGTTCAAGTTCTATGAAAACCTTTCTGTTTTTCAGATGATTAGAAATAATCAGGTATCATTGTACATTGCGTGTTTACTCCTAATAAACTTCCCATTTAAACATCATCATCAGACCAGTTATATCAACTCTAACAATTCCCTTGTCAATACCTCTGTTTTTACTTTGAGTGAAAAAGGTACCACAATAGTTGCAGTGGCCACTAGGGGTACCCTCTGTCTCTCCATTTTTGTCATCAAAGTAGATTGTGTAGGAGAAGTCTCCTATGGTTGTTCTGGATAAAGTACAGTAAAGAATAAGATAATTTTTAAAAATTTCCACCACACTGTATTTTCTATTTCCACAAAACTGAGGAATTTATCTGTATAAAATTTTTAAGTTGGGGCAAGACGGAAGGAGAGGTATTTAAAAATCCTTATTTAAATTTTTGTTTACCTGTACAAAACAAGAATACCCACTGAAAATATTTAACATTATAGTTTACTTCTTTCCATTTCTAATTCCTACCTTCTTGGAGCTATTTAGACTAATGAAGATCAATAAACCTAAGATTACCTTTAGAATACTCTCATAGTATTTTTCCCCAAAATGTGATACATTTTAAAAGCCTAAACCATTGTTAGTAAGTGTTCACAGAAAGGGTAAATGCTTCAATGAACTTCATGATTGTGTCATCTGCTTTTATCGCATTACTTTGCCTAGCATAAACTTACCAGCACTGAATATGTATAGTTTTATGATTCCGGCTATATGTAGTTATCTAGTATTCTAAGAAGATGTATCCCAATCTTTTTATCTCTAGGAATCTTACTGTCCATGAAGCTGCTAGTTTCAATGCAGCCATGACAGAACTGCATTTTATCATTTGATTTAAAATACTTTGCTACTTTGAGAGCTATCAGCTTGCATTTTAAGGTAGGTTTTAATTGTATACCTTTAGGTGGAGAATAATCATTTTCTAATACATTTGTTAACTTTGATGTTTTTCCATTGTGTGACTAGTATATTAATGTTCTTTGCTTTTATTTTTTAGATATTTGAATAACTATTTTATACAGAATCTTTACCCTTTCACAGGAATATCAGAACTTCAGAAATGGTTTTTTAACTCACTCCCTTTCCAGGATTAGCTGTAGACATCAAAGACAGTGAATGTACAGCACTATTTTTGGCTTATACAATAGAACATGATCCTTAAAGTACTAAATCACTTTTATTAGGGGTCTATGTGTCTTACCTCATAAAAAAATCATAGATCAGTTTTTAAACAATGTGGAGATTTGCATATTAACTATGTTGAAAAAAGAAATGTGTTTTTATAGTAACTTGCCAAATGATGCATTAAAAACTACTTTTTAATTTATTATCCCCATGTAAACTTTCTAAGTGATTCTTGCAGATTGTTTAGAGGGATCTGGTCAATTATTGCCACTAGTACTAAGGAATCATACTACCCAATGTAGTAGAAGGATTTAGATTAATAATCTATTTCTAGCTTAATAACTGATTGGCAGTATTTAGAGGCAACTCTAAGAGCCAACCCCCCGCCCCAAACACACACACCCTTCATGGATATACACACTCACCAGAGGAAGCACTCAATATTAATATTTTTGCATTTATAAATGCAATACTTTTATAAAGATTAAAAAATAAATAGACTACACCTGCACTTCTCTCTTCATACTGTACTGCTTTATCAAATACTTTTCTTCAAATTTTCCATTATTTTCTTCAGTTTTGTCTTTTCATTAAAAATTAATAGCACCTTGGGGCGCCTGGGTGGCTCAGTGGGTTAAGCCGCTGCCTTCGGCTCAGGTCATGATCTCAGGGTCCTGGGATCGAGTCCCGCATCGGGCTCTCTGCTCAGCAGGGAGCCTGCTTCCCTCTCTCTCTCTCTCTGCCTGCCTCTCCGTCTACTTGTGATCTCTCTCTGTCAAATAAATAAATAAAATCTTTAAAAAAAATTAATAGCACCTTAAGTATTTGTCAATTATCTAGATTTGACACACTTCTGATATATTGTAGGCTAAAATATCGTTTTCTTTCTATTCTCATATTAAGATGACAGGCATCTTCAATAATTTACCTGGGGACTGTCAATTTGGTAGACTATCTGTCATAAAATTTTCCACTTGGGTTAAATTCTCCTTTGGACACAAAGGGGACTTTTGTTTCCCTTGCCCCAGTTATATTTCTTTTTCATTCTCACCCTGCACCCTTTCCCCCTCCCCGCAGGTTGGGTGATGTGTTCTTACACAAAGTTTAGGATCTGAATTAGGAGTGCATTTGCCATAGACCTATGCTAGACATATTTTTCTCATTCAAAAAGTATACCTTTCCTTGTACTCTTTTCCCTTCTCTTAGTGCTTTCTCCATTTGTAAAAATAACAGGGCTATTTGTGCAAGCTAGGTATTGAAAATTTCTAAATACTGAAAACTAAAATGAGAGGGAAAAATACCTGTTTATCATGTGACATGAAGTCATCTGTTTCCATAGTCCTGGTGTTGTACAACTTTCCTGATAAATGCACCGAGTATTTGCAATGGCGATGCAATCCACAGGCCTGGCAGGAACAGTTTTCAGGATTCTTCGAATGGATACTTACATTAGAATAATTTTCCACCCGCTCCTGGAAAAAATTGAAAAACATAATGAAGCTTTCCAAGACTGGAAAAGACCACAACAAAGTAAAACATAAAAAGAACCTAGCCAAATTAAAACCCATATTTGGAATCACAATAATGGGGTAAGACATAAGAGCAAAACACACTGTTATGTCTTACTTTAACACAGAGCACACAGTAGATATTTGACAAGATATTTTTAAATAAAAAGATAATTTAGGTTGCTCAATGACAAGAAACCAGACTAGAAAAAAAATTAGTTTCCTACTTTTGAGTTACTATTAAGTAGTGTTCTTCACAGATTTTATTTCTCTTCCCTCTCTCTAATTAGCATAAATGAGATATTATAGTTAAAAACAGAAAAAAAGAGCAGCAAAAATTCAGGATACTGTAATGAAAAGATGGAATTCATTTAGCTTAGTCAAAAACTGAGAAAAACCAGATAACATTCAGTCTCTACAGTGTAAATTATATCCTATTTCCCACAAAATATTTCAGAAATGATTTGATCGTCTTTTTTAAAAAAAATTTTTTTAAAAATATTTTATTTATTTATTTGAGAGAGAGAGAGAGAGAGACAGTGAGAGAGAGCATGAGCGAGGAGAAGGTCAGAGGGAGAAGCAGACTCCCCGTGGAGCTGGGAGCCTGATGCGGGACTCGATCCCGGGACTCCAGGATCATGACCTGAGCCGAAGGCAGTCACTTAACCAACTGAGCCACCCAGGCGCCCCTGATTTGATCGTCTTATGGCTACTTACTAAAAGGCCTATGAAAATCAGCAAGCTGGAACTAGGACTGCTAGGTGGCCAGCACTGATACAGATAGTCTAATAGCTGAATTAGCTATGAGTAAACAAACAGAAAATATTTGGCATTCATAAATAAGCTTTATCAAGCTGTGCAATTACTTCTGGTTATATATTTTTGCTCACACTCTAGGCTTGTGCTAGATACTACTGTCATAATTAGTAGTGTAAATTAGGTTTTACTGTAATATTTGAACTGTATATAGTGAGCATATTAGCAGGGTTACTAATCCACATTGGTATTCTCTATCGGCCTGATAGTAATTAAATATTCACTATACCAATAATCTCCTTTTTAACACTATATGATTCACAACTTCATTGCATTTTGTCCACTTTTACTATTTCTCATATTTCATGGCAGTTTGTGACACATGTCACTTAAAGGATGACATTCAGAGTGACTAGGTGACTAAACCACTTTCCCTTCTCGTTTCTGTGGTACGTAAGGAAGCACATCCAAGATGAATTCTATCAGCTTGGCTCTGTGAATGACTACAATATGCAGAACACTTGCAGATTTACACCAACATAAACTATAACTGAAAAATAAGCTTTGTTGGGTTAAGCTGTTAAGATTTTCATTGCTGATCTGTCACATAACTTATTTTTTGCAGCATAACTTAGCTACTTCTGACCAAGATCATATTGAATTTCCCATGTCTCTAAATTTTTAAGCTAATATTTTCTTGTATCTTGCAGTTACTTTATCAGCATCAGGTAATCCAAATTCAGCATAGTATACAAGGGTAGAATTAAGCATAATATAGCAGAGTGGCATGGGCTTTGGAGTCATAGAAATACTACGACCTTATGATTTCTAGGTTTAAATATTGGCCTAGATAATGACTAGCTGTGTAACCTTGTGTTCAGAGTCATAGTTTTCTCAACTCTAAAACAAAGGAAAGATTAGTGCCTTCCTCATGGGGTTACTCTGAAGATCAAATAAGATACTTTGCATTGCACGAAAATTACCTGGAAAAGTTAAGTGATCAATAAATATGTGCTTTTTTTCTATTAAAGAAAATACTATATGGTATGTAAAATACTATATGGTGTAACCATGTTCTAAGAACTGTGCTATGTATTTTACCTTCCAGATAAGTAAATATTTCCTTTAAAGTAGGCAAATATTTTTTGTATCTGAGGAAGAGACCAGAGTTTAGAAAGGTTAAAAACCCATGCAAAGTCAAAAAAGATATATATGGTGATCCTAAACTCAGCCATCCTCCAAACTGAAGTCTTCTATTTCTGTAACCCCATAACTGTCCCTTAAACCTAAACCATCTGGGGCGCCTGGGTGGCTCAGTGGGTTAAGCCGCTGCCTTCGGCTCAGGTCATGATCCCAGGTCCTGGGTTCAAGCCCCACATCGGGCCTTCTGCTCGGCGGGGAGCCTGCTTCCTCCTCTCCCTCTGACTGCCTCTCTGCCTACTTGTGATTTCTCTCTGTCAAATAAATAAATAAAATCTTTAAAAAAAAAAAAAAACCTAAACCATCTGTGGCTAATTTATCAGGTAACTCAAGACTGAACAGGCCTTGGATAAGCCAAATCTCCTGACATAAATGAGGTAGATCAGCTAATGATTTAAGTGCTAGAAGGACTGTTAGGAACTTGAACTTTTGTTACCTTGCATTTTTTCCCCCTCTTGTGAATCATTAGAAGATAGAATATTAGAAGTAGGGAGATTGAGGAAAAAACCCTTAAAAATTATATCAGATATCCTCTACTATTGGAGATCATAAAATAAAAATCTATGAGATAACATGGAATATAATAATTTATATTAAAAAGATGCTTTCTTGAAATTGGTAAAATTACAAAATCTTAATTACAAATAATTACAAAACCTTAAAGTCAAGAAGGATGTCAAAGACAACGTAGGCCACTGTTTCCCAAATTATATTATGGAAATCCATTATTCTAGGAGGTGATAAAAGGTAGCTCATGAAAAGCAGCCTCAAAGGAAAATACAAATTTGGAAAGTATTGCATTCTACATCACCCTCTTGAAGATTTAGAGTATAATTCACATATTAATGTTCCTTGAAAAGTCCTTCAGTTAAGCTTAAGTTAAACCCACTGTTTCTCAAACTTCTTTAGCAGTGGAACTCTTTTCTGAAACAATAATTAATATTCTGTGAGAAAAACTTCACTTTAATAGATGGGCTAAGCTCTGGAGATGTTCTAAAGTTATTCATCATTTAGAACTACCTAACTACCAGATACATATAATAAGTACTATAATAATTCAAACAATAGCAGCCTTTAGAAAAGGTGAGAAACAAGCTGATTATTTAACAAAGAAAAATGCCAATAATTTAGAAGATTATTCTGTTAGTATTCAGTCAATATTCAGTTTAATAACTGGATATTTAAATCCTGATAGATCTGCCACTCCCAACCCCCTCAGCCAGAAATGTAAAACCAATTTAAACCATATACCTTATATTGCTCTTTCCAACGACTTCTAGAAGCTAAACTCTCTAGACGAGGCTGAACAAAGCGGTTATCCAAATAATGGAGAGATGTCAACATATCTTGTGCATACGATTTTTGTCTGGTACCATCTGTTCAGGGGAACAACAACAATGACAACAACAAATAATCACTTAGCCCTTTGGAAATATCTATCTATCATCTATCTATCTATCTAAAACATCACACTAATGAATTATCCAGCCTTAAATACAATAGTGCCAAGTTTGAGAAACATTATTAGGAAATATTTTTTTTTTTGAGCTTTAATTTTTATTTTTTCAGCATAACAGTATTCATTATTTTTGCACCACACCCAGTGCTCCATGCAATCTGTGCCCTCCACAATACCCACCACCTGGTGCCCCCAACCTCCCACCCCCCACCCCTTCAAAATTCCCAGATCGTTTTTCAGAGTCCATAGTCTCTCATGGTTCACCTCCCCTTCCAATTTCCCTCAACTCCCCTCTCCTCTCCATCTCCCCTTGTCCTCCATGCTATTTGTTATGCTCCACAAATAAGTGAAACCATATGATAATTGACTCTCTCTGCTTGACTTATTTCACTCAGCATAATCTCTTTATTAGGAAATATTTAAGTAATTAAATACATAAGGATTTCTTCCCATAGTTTTAGAAAGATACTTGGTTAATTGGTTAGAGGCATTTGAAATTTATGAAGAAAAAAACATTCCATCAGAGCACTAGGGAAAGAAAAAAAACCATAGAGGCCTTCTACTTGTTCCTTGAATACATCAAACTTATTTCTTTTAATTCCAGTAAAATTAACATATAGTGTTATATTAGTTTCAAGTGTACAATATAGTAATTCAACAGTTCTACGCACTACTCAGTACACATTACAGTAAGTGTACCTTTTAATTCCCTCCACCTGTTTCACTTATTTACCCACCAACTTCCTCACTGGTAACCACCTGTTTGCTCTCTATAGTTAAGAGTCTGTTTGTTTCTTTTTCCTTTGTTCATTTGTTTTGTTTCTTAAATTCCACATGCAAGTAAGATCAGACAGTATGTGTCTTTCTCTGATTGACTTCACTTAGAATTATACCCTGTTGATCCATCCATGTTGTTGCAAATGGCAAGATTTCATTCTTTTTTATGGCTGGGTAATATTCCTTTGGATGTATACTCCACTTCTTCTTTAGCATTCATCTATCGCACCAAACTTACTTTTACCTAAGTGTCTTTGCAGTTACTGTGTTCTCAGATAAATCTATGCATTACTTCTCCCCTGATTCATTCATTTAAAAGTCACCTCTTGAGAGACCTTCTTTGACCAATCTAACAGATACCTTCCTTATCTTTATAACACTTGTGTCTCCTTAACCTACCATTTTTTTTTCTAAGAACTAATCACTAGTTAAAATTATGTTATATATTTGTTTACTCATTCATGGTCTGTCTCTTCCACTAGACTTTAAGCAACATGAGGGCAGGTATCTTGCATGTCATAGTCATTGCATATCCCCAGTCCTCAAATAAATGCCCTTAGGCACTCAATAAATAAAATGTGAACGAAATCTCACTTAGGCAATTAGGTAGATATTCAATACAACATATTTTCAGTCTTTATTAACTTCCAGATTCTGTGCTAGATGCAAGAGATAAGTGTATATCTAAGGTATGGTTCTTCTTGTACTCTTAGGAGGGAGGAAGGCAAAAATATATTTTCAATGCAGTATGAAAAGTGTATATACAGCAGTACCACCAGGACACTGAGAGCACAAATGAGGGTGTAAAAATATTACTTGAGTGGGTCATGGTAGCTTTCACAGTGAAAACAATTTTACATTCATTTTAAAGAGGGAACAGCATGAGCAAAGGCACAAAAGCATAAAACAGCATATAACTGTTGGTGAAATTCAATGAGCTTAGAGAGTCTGGGATAACACAAGGCTATTGAACTACTCTGCTGTTTTCAGTCTATGTCCTACATCCTCATATTCACTGTATACTCTCTAAAGGCAGGGGAACATCACATATTTCTTTTGTACTTTCCACATATCATAAATAATAAACAGTAAAAAGTTTTTGATGTGAATGGGCTTCTGGTGTAGCTGATCCTAGGGGGAAAAATTAGAGGGCCTTAAAATGGGTCTCTTGGTTTTGCTTAAGTATATATCTTATCTTATATTACATTAGTAGGGTGTTAAAAAATTGGAAAAAGAAAAAAAAAAAAACTCTAATTGTTCCATTTGTATTAACTTACCATACAATGTTCCCAGAAAAGATTCATCTAAAGCATTGATCAGAAGAGCCTTCACAACTCTTTCAAAGTGAGTATAGTGGTCACTAAAAGAATCTGAAATTAATTTTAAATACATATTAGAATATAGTAGATAAAACAATTCCTTGAATAAAATGGGTTCCTTTCTCTAAGAAATTAATACTATGAATAGGAGAATTCACTTCATTATCCTAATTTTATAGCCGCCTCAGTAACTTGTCTTGGTCACTGAGCAAATATCCATTTTCCAGATTTACTTGTTTCTAATCCAAAATTTGAAGTTGTTATTTCAAATAATCTTCAGTTTCCAAACTTATAAAGGGAAAACTATTCAGAAAATATTAAGAGATACATTGCAAAAAAAACCCTCAAATCATCCCTGTGGACTTAAGTTTATCAACTTAATTACAGTGAGAGAGCAAGAGAGAATACTTTTATACGTAGATTGTTCAATATGTACCTGAAACTCCTGTCTTTCCTTCTCTCTGAAACATGGTACATATGAAATTGCCCAAGAAATTACTACCCTACCCAGAATCCCAATGACTATAAAAATTCCATTTCCCTTTCTGCTGCTCCAGATTTAGGATTTGCCATATCAGTTTAGAAAAGTTCTGTCTTCTCTTTCTCATACCAAATACATCAGACTACCTTCCCACTAACTCATTGTAGTCCATGGAATCATCTGTTGTGATGGGACATGCAATAGTAAGAGAGAAAGTCCCTATTTTCCATTGCTCTTGGGTCAAGGTTTACTATGGCTGTAGAAATATTCTCTATCAAATACAACCTCTTCCTTGATCCAAATTGTCACTACAGAACCTTTGCTCTTGCCTGGGCCCCTATAAAAATATTAGGGACAACCTGAACATTTCAGGAAAAATGGATGATGCTTGGTGAGAAATTTAAGCAAAATAAGACCTATGTTAGCATTTATGAGTGAATTTTGACGTTGCTTTCACTGAAATAAAACAAAGATGAATTTTAATATAAAATGTTTTTCCTTATATTTTCTACTAAAAGGGCTGTATAACTCTAAGTTTCAGGAAAAATATTTAGTATGCAATCTTTTTTAAAGAAAGCATGTTATTATAGTACTAATGTGGCCAAAATAAAGCAGTAATAAAATTAAATACCGATAGCCAATAGCAGACAATTTGTACCATGGCCCTTACACTTTAGAGTGCCTATGATCAATAGTAAATTACAAAAGAACTGATCACAGCCATTTATGAGTATTTCTTTTTAAATCAGTAGAATGTAGTTGGAAAATGAAATAATACTTCAATTAGCATTCAATTTAGATTAGGTTAGATTTTCATCAACCTCTGGATATAATATAGTATTGGTACATGATTTAATTTTGAGTGTTAAACTGCATGTAAACTCTCTAGCACTTCCCAAACTATATTAAGGTAAAAATGTTCTGGAAATATTAACAAACATGTTGAGGGGAATAAAACATGAAATTCATCCCCTGTGCTGCTAAGTGTAACTATCAAATAAATTGAAATATAATTTTTTTTATCACACTGATTTTATCAGTCTTTTTTTTTTTTTTTAAAAAGATTTTATTTATTTATTTGTCAGAGAGAGAGAGGGAGAGAGAGCAAGCACAGGCAGACAGAATGGCAGGCAGAGGCAGAGGGAGAAGCAGGCTCCCTGATGATCAAGGAGCCCGATGTGGGACTCAATCCCAGGACACCGGGATCATGACCTGAGCCGAAGGCAGCTGCTTAACCACTGAGCCACCCAGGTGTCCCGATTTTATCAGTCTTTGAATGTGCTGGTGATCAACCTTACTCACCTGTTGTAGAGTTTGGGAACTGTTGTTCTATTTTATTTTATAAAAAGATTTTATTTGGCAGACAGAGATCACAAGTAGGCAGAGAGGCAGGGAGAGACAGAGAGAGGGGTAAGCAGTTTCCCCGCTGAGCACAGAGCCCGATGCGAGGCTCGATCTCAGGACCCTGGGATCATGACCTGAGCCAAAAGCAGATGCTTTAATCCACTGAGCCACACAGGTGCCCCTGTTTTTCCATTTTAAAGACCTTGATGGTGTTTCTTTAGAATTGGGAGTAAAAGGAAAAGGCAGAGGATCAGAATCATCTGGAGAAATTTTGCCTAACCACAGAATCTCTCTCCTACCAATGCCTATCAGAATCTCCTTCAAAAGAGTCAGGAAGGCCTCAGTTTTGGTGGGCCTGAGTGGATAGATGGGTGGTGGAGAATTAAGCTCCTGGCATCTCAGATTGAAAAAAATATTTTATTGAGCATGTATATGCCAGGCATTGGTTCATGTACTTACATGAATTGCTTTCTTTCTCAATATAAGCCTATGAAGTACTATCAATACCCTCAGTTTATTTTTAGCTAAGAAAATAAATACAAAGAGGATGAAAATTTTCCCCAAGTTCACACAGCTAGTAAGTATTGAAATCAGTGCTGGAACCCAAACAATATGACTCCAGATTTCATGCTACTATCCCCCAAGTAGATGTTGTTCTGCATGGTAGTTAGGTTTGATAACATAGTTCAGAACATAGAATTTAAGACTTGGATAGGAAAATGGAGAAAATAATTCAAATCTCTCATTTCATTTTATTTTTTATTTTATTTTATTTTTCGAGAGGGGTGGTGGGAGGGAGAGAGAGAGAATCTTAAGCTCCACGCTCAGCATGGAGCCCGATGTGGGGCTTGATCTCACAACCCTGAGATCATGACCTGAACAGAAATCAAGAGTCAGATACTTAACTGACCGAGCCATTCAGGAACCCCTCAAATATCTCATTTTAGAATTTTCAGAAATGACCCAGTGATGAAAGAACTTACCTAAGAACAACTAGATAGAGGAAGAATCAGAATTAAAGGTTAGACCTCCTCCAGAGCTTTTTTCAGTGTTCAGATCCCTATATTGGATGAGCTTCTGTGAAACATCCTAGGAATATCATTTAAATTTTTCTTCTATGATCATAAAAAAAATTGCAAAAAGAATACAGGAGAAAATCAATAATATTTGTATTTATGCATAACTTTATTTTTCCAAGGTAGTCAATTTCCTCATACTCAGTCATAGGGTAGTTTAGACATTCTGTTTATTTTCCATGCATCTTTTATCATATATGCTAAGATTTTGTTTCAGTGCTGTTTAACTTTCTTATCTTAATGTACCTTTCCTAATGATCTTAATGTGTACCTGTCATTTTCATGCCAGTACTACACTGCTTTACTTACAGAAATATTATGATAACTTTTTATATCTGGTGGAGGAAGTCCTTCAGATTTACTGTTTGTTGTCTAATTTTATTTATTCTCATACATTTTTTCCCAAGTGAACTTTAGCACTGTTTTGCAAAGTTGAATCAAAAAGTTGATTTCAGAGGCTCCAGGGTGACTCAGTTGGTTAAGTGTCGGATTCTTGATTTCGGCTCAAGTCGTGATCTCAGGGTTGTGAGACTGAGCCAAGCATCAAACTGAGCTGGGCATGGAGACTGCTTAAGATTTTCTCTCTCCCTCTCCCTGTGCCCCCCCCACCCCCAAAAGGTTAATTTCCAAAGAAATAATTTCTTGCACTATTTATCTTTCCAGAAACATGCAGTGTCTCTTTCATTCATGTTTTCTTTGCTATTTCACAGTAAAGTTCATTCTTGTACCTATAAAGTCATGCTTTTCTTCCTAAGATTAGGCCTAGGAACTTTATTTTGTTTGCTACTATAGATGGACTTGTCCTTCATTTTATCTTCTAAATAATTATTGATAGCATAAAGAAAACTATTTTACATATTCATTGTGAATCTGGTCATCTTTCTGAGATCTTTTGTGAATTCCCAATAGTCAGATTCTCTTACATATGTGCAGAAAATGAACTTCCTAGTACATCACAGAGCTGGATAGAGGGGGACACTGTTTGGGAATTCCTGGTCAGTGACTCTGCTTTCTCCCCCAACCCTGAGAAGGATGTGGTCTCGCTAGTGCTAAGTTTATTTCAAGAACCAAGAGAATGTAAATATTTTCTTAGAAGCACACAGAGTGTTGGTATACTTTCTTTTGAAATGCAGGTATGAAGATAGTATAAGAAAGCAGAGACAGAGCAAGAAATTGGGTTCTTTCTCTACTCTTAACAGGAAAAAAAAGAACTAAGAAAACTATGGAAATGTATGATGCCTCAACTTCTGTTCTCAATCTATTCATATTCTATCTCTTAACTTTGTATCCCTGGTTAAATGAGTCAGAAACTTATAGGTTGTGTGTGTGTATGTACATACACATAAGCTATATAATATATATATAGAATTGTATTATGTTCAAATAATGCCTTTTCCTTTTCAATAGTTAATAGTTTTCACTTTTTTCATTATATTGTTTGAAACACCTAGAACAAAGTAGAAAATTTTTGTCTTGTTCTTTTTTTTTTTAAGATTTTATTTATTTATTTGACAGACAGAGAGATCACAAGTAGGCAGAGAGGCAGGCAGAGGTGAGGGGGGAAGCAGGCTCCCCGCTGAGCAGAGAGCTCAATGCGGGGCTCGATCTCAGGACCCTGAGATCATGACCTGAGCTGAAGGCAGAGGCTTAACCCACTGAGCCACCCAGGCGCCCCTGTCTTGTTCTTTTTAAAAATAAATTTTATTTTAGAGAAAGAAGAAAAGTGAGGGGGAGAGAGTGTGTTCACGAGTTGGGGGAGGGGCAGAAGGAAAGCATCTTCAAGCTGACTCCTTGCTCAGTGCAGAGACCAACACAGGGCTTCACATGGGGCTTGATCCCATGACCCCTGAGATCATGACTGAGTTGAAACCAAGAGTCAGACACTCAACTGGCTGAGCTACCCCAGGCATCCCTGTGAGTATCTCTAGTGCTTCATTAGCAGTATATATTGTTTTAAATATTCTTTGTTATGTAAAGGACAAATACTCATATTACTAATCTTTTAAGACTTGTTATTTTTGTTTTTAAACTAGATATGGGCATTGAATTTTATCAAATGCTTTTTGATAGAAATAGAAATAGATTTAATCAAATCTATTAAAATTATGACATGATTTTTTATCTTTTGACATATTAATGGAAATAATATATTAAACCATTTTTAAAAAAGATTTTATTTGAGAGAAACAGAATAAGTGTGAATGGGGGGAAGGACAGGGGGAAAGAGAGAGAGACTCTCAGGCTGACTCCATGCTGAGCGTGAGGCTGACACAGGGCTCAATCTCAAAACCCTGAGATCATGACCGGAGTCAAAATTGAGTTGGCCGCCTAACCAACTGAGCCATCCAGCCAGGCACCCCTGTATTAAACCATTTTTATAATTCTAAAAAAGATGGCTAGATAACTTTTTCTTCATTCTTGTAATTAGGAAAGCATTTCCTTCATGTCTATTTGCAAATCTATTTTCATTCACTTACTAGGATGTAAGCCTCCTTAACTTGCATAAATACGTGTGTCCAGCAACTCAACAATATTTTCTTCTATCACACCTCTGAATTCATGTTTTCCCATGTTCCAAAAACATGCTATGTCTCTTAGCACATTCAAATCTTCTTTTACATTTTCCACTAAAGCTATAGAATTTTCTTCCTTTAGATTTTCATTTGCTCTGTATTTTCTCCCCTGAAATTTGTGAAATAGGATCATTTCTATTCCTTTATGTATTATCTTCTCCTTTGGAACTGTTTTCATTTTCTCTATGCTAGAAGTACTTCTTGGGTTTAACCTATGTATCACTGATGAGATTTTCTGTACTGTTAATTCTGTTGTTTATATCTTTTGGTATAGATTTCATTTCTGACTTTATAATTTTTCTAGCAACTTATCTTAGGTAGCTCTATTTCCCCTCAAGTCGTTCTCTCCTTACAACTTCCTATTTCCTTTTCACAGATTGTAAAGCAAATGCTTTATACAATTTTCTTCTGTTTCCTTTAATGAAATAGTTTTCACAGGCATTTGCTTCCTAAGTCTTCAGGGCAATGTTACCTTACCTTTCCCTTGTGCTACAATATGATTTCATTGGCACTTTTTATTCATCCTACAAAAAAGGGAAAATTCTAGAATTTAATATTTAATGTAAATGGTTGCAAGACTGTTAGGCACATTCTGTGTTATGTTGATAGAATTATTAACTGCTAGGTGGAGACTAAGTTAATGTTTGCTTTTAGTCTAATTTCCAGTATGCTAGCAAGTATTTATCTAGTAAGGCACTAGTAAACTTAGATGTACTCTTCTGTCTATACTTCCTTCTCTCTCACTTTGAACATATGATAGAGTACTGGAAAAACAATATAATCTTCAGTATCCACAAATCTGGAGGTTATTCCTATCTATCTGTGTATAATATTATTAGCATGTGAACATTATAGGTCTAGAATACAGTGGACCACTGCTAGTCTATCCCTCTACTTTTTATCATATCTTATCAGGGAGCTACAGTCTCAAAATAAATTTAGAGAAATATAGGGATTTATGAGAAAGAAAAAAGACCATGATAGTCTTCAACTTCTTCAAAGGTAAAGTGGAAGAGGACGCTATTCTGAGGTGTTACAGATACATCTCTCAGAGACAAATGGCAGATGAATAAGAGATAAAATGTCTTCCTATTAGTAGAGCTGTTCTCTTCAAAAAGGTATAATTGAATTGGCCACTCATTGATTCTCACATGAGAAGTGAATTTGGAATTAGAAATGTTTCTCCCAAATTATGATCATATGTTGTCAGTGTTCTTATAGAGACTGGGAAGAGAATGAATCTGGGAATATTAGCCTAATTATAGCCTAACCCAGCAATAGTGTAATGTTTACTATTCATCACATAGGTTATTAATTTAATGAGAAAATATATTTTTAAAGTATAAGAATTACCCTCAGTGACTTTTAGAACATAATCCCTGATGAATTGGAAACTGCCTATACTTAATTGTATTTATTATATTCATAAATGGCATAAATATCAATAAGTATTAAAAACAAGTCATACAGTCTCACTCTAAAATGTGTGGGGTTGTTTTCCTCTGATGCTTTAAGAAGTCTGTTCACATCTAACATTTCTCGGTCTTGAAGTATAGATCTAAGAGCCTTTAGCCAATACATTTAGCTTAATCACCCATCCATCCAACTAACAATGAGTTCCTCTATATTATCCAATACATTATTATCAGCTTTAAATGGTATGAGAAATGCAAAGAGAAGTGAAGTGGATTAACCATTGAGGTTATTTTTTGGAAGTGGGAATGCCCATTTATTTGGTCCTTTTTATTGAGTTTTTTTCCACATACCATAAATTTCACTCTTTTTAGTGTACAATTCTAGGGCTAATGCATAAGTTCTGTAACCACCATGACAACAACAACAACAAAAAAACAAACCAAAGAAACAAACAAACAAAAAAACAATAGTTCTACACCACCCCAAAACTCCTTTATGTTAACGCTCAATAATTTAGTTTTACACATAATGAGTCTGAGGTGTCTGAAAGATACCCTGATGAAAATGTTCAATAAGATGAAAATTTACGACTTAGGCTTTGGAGAAAACCTGTGCTGAAAATAAAAGTTTGGCAATTTTTGTCCATAACTGGGCTAAAGTTATGGGGAAGAGACTGCCTGAAACACAACAAGGGAGTTTGAAGATGACCTTTAGAAACATTAATATTTACATGGCAAGTGGAAAAAGAGGAAAGCAGTATTATAAAGGGGAAGACAAGATGGTACCATGGAAGCTAAAAAGAGAACTTTCTAAAAGGGAGAGTGATCAATTTCTTGTGTGATCAAAGCACATTAACAATACCACGTTAATAAGAACTGGAAAGCATTTTGGCAACTAGGAAGTAATCACTAACTTTAGTGAGAAAAATTTCACTGGATTGATGGTGCAGGAGCCCAACAATGCTTTGTAGAGGTAATGGGAAACTGGAACAAAGGATACAATTTTGAACAGTGGTTAATGAAACATACACCTCAAGGGAGTAAGGGCATGAATATGGTTACAAGTTGAGAAAAGACAACTTGTAAGGATAAGGCCAGAATTAGTTGCAATTACAAACACACAAGGTAAAATGTATTGCATAAAAAGAGATTCTTCTCTCTCTCAGGCAGAGATGCTCAATAGTAGAAGAAGCACAGAGTTCCTGGGTATCTACTCAAATGAGTTGAAAACTTGTATCCATAGAAAATCTGCGTACAAATATTTATAGCAGCTTTATTCATAATTGCCAAAATTTGGAAGCAACCAACATGTCCTTCAGCAGGTGAATGAATAAACAAATTGTGTACATCCATACAATGAGATTTTATTCAGTGATAAAAAGAAATAATCTATCATGCTACATTTAGACATGGTAGAAACTTAAATGCATGTTATAAGTGAAAAAGTTTAGTCTGTGTAATTCCAGCTATAAAACATTCTATCAAGGGCAAACTGTGGAGACATTAAAAAGATCAGTGGTTGCCTGGAGTTCACTGGAGGGTGGGAGAAATGAATAGGTAGAGCACAGGAGAATCTGAGGACAGTGAAACTATTCTGTATGATACTGTAATGATGGAACATTATATATTTGTCAAAACCCACAGAATGTACAACACAAAGAGTGAGCCCTGAGATAAAATATGAACTGTAGCTAATACTGTATCAATATTGGCTCATCAATCTTACCATGTGTACCAAACTAATGCAAAATGTTAATTATAGGGAAACTGTGTGTGAGAGGGATTATGTAGGAACTCTCTGTACTTTCTACTCTTTAGTAAACCTAAAATTGTCCCTTAAAAAAAAAAAAAAACAAAAGTAAGCATAGAGATGTAGGATAGAGAAGTAATGAACTTTAATTTTCATAAATTAGCAGGAATAGGCATGAGTAAGTATTACTGAGAAAATGTTCTATCACATTCTAGATATTATAACCAGAATGATGGGATATGTCCTAATTGAGTTTCCCTAAAATTTCTGTGTCTAGGCATTGGCAGGCAAACAAATGAAATAAGGAAAGTAGTCACTGACTTTTGAAATATAGATGCTTATCACTGGCATTTCTATAACTGATAAATTTCTTGAAATTTAATTCATACCTTAATCTACTATTTTATTATAAATCATGAGATTGACATTGAACCATGTTACACATAATTTTAGTAAATACGGTCATTTAAAAAATTGAAAGAATCCATTCTTGAAGAAAAAAATTTAAAAAAAAATGTATTCACTTAATAGCCTGTTTCTACCAGAGTTGTAAAACATCATAAAAACAATCTTTGAATTTGTGCACAATTATATGGATTAGAAAAATAATACATATTTTAAGATACCCCAAAATGTCAGGGTCTCAAACTGTGGTCTGTAGACACCTATAAGTCCCCAAGTTCATTCAAGGGGATCTATGAGGTCAAAATAGTAACACTATGATAATCATGCTGTTCTTACCATGTTGACATTTCCAATGTTGGTACAAAAAGTAACTATAGGTAAGGCAGCTGGATAACATGAATCATGGCAGTGGCACCGAACCACTAGTAATCACTGTAGTCATCATTGTTATATATTCAGTAAAAAGCTACTTTCTCTAAGAATGTCCTTGATGAAGTAGTAAAAAATATTAATTTTATTAAATCTTGAACATACATCTTTTTAGTATTCAATGAGATGAAATGAGAAATATGCATAAAGCACCTAGGTTGCATCATAGTATGATCAATCATACTATGAGGAAACACTGAGTTGGGAGCTGACAAAGCCTCATTTATCACGAGACGCCATGTTTACTTGAAAGAACAACTGACAGGGACACCTGGCTGGCTCAGTTGGTAGAGCATGCAACTTTTTAAATTTTTTTTTAAATTATTTATTTTAGAGAGAAAAAGAGAGAGAGAGCAGGAACAGGAGGGAAAGAGAATCTGAAGTGGACTCTGTGCTGAGGGCAGACCCCAATGTAGGGCTCAATCTCAGGACCCTGAGATCACTAACTGAGCTGAGAAACCAAGACTCAGGATACTTAACCAACTGTGCCACCCAGGCACACAAGCATGTGACTCATGATCTCAGGGCTGTGAGTTCAAGTGCCACATTGGGTGCAGAGTTTACCTACTTATGTAAAGAGAAAGAAGCAAGCAAGCAAGCAAGCAAGCAAGAAAAACAGAAAGAGGAAGGGAGGGAGGAAGGAACAAAGATAAAAAGAAAAAGAAAGACTGACAACCAATGGATATGCATGCATTTGTCAATTTTCTCAAAAAAGAGCAAAGGAAACCTGTGATTTCAAGAACTCACAGTATCTCTTGCCAAAGATTTAAAAAAAATTAAAAACAGATAAAAAAAAACAGATTAAAAAAAACAGATTTTTAAGTAGAAATCAGAATTTTAGAAAACTTGTATCTGCTAATAGTGTGAGCTTGACGGCTTCCCCATACCTAAAAAAAAATTTTATAAGATTGGGGGTAAAATCAACAAATGTGATTCTGAAAATATTATATAAAGAAATGTGTCAACATTTGGAAGATCTACATAACCCAGTGAACCAGTATTTTCCAAATGACTAATGCATGATATTACAAAGTCATGTATAGGTAAAAGATCCATTCAAACTGCAAGACAAATTAATGGAATGCAATGTAAGTAAGTACTAAAAACTCATTTGTATGGTTTCCGATTCCATACTGCAACTAACTTTCAGAGACAATCACTTGAATTGTGGTGTAGTGACAAAAAGAATATCCACATTATTTTGAAGATACTTTTAAAATCTTTTTCCCTTTTCTAGCTACCTATCTGTGTGAAGCAAAACTGTTCTCATTTACTTCAAGTAAAACATCAAAATACACTGAATGCAAAAGCAGGTATCAGAACCTAGCTGCCTTCTATTAAGCTATATATTAAATACAACTATTTTAAAATGTAAAACAATGCCATTCTTATTTTTTAATAGTTTTTTAAATAAAAATGTTACTTATGTTAACATGTAACAAGCTTATTAATGTTAGTTTAAGTCTTAGTTAATAAATGTGTTTTAAATTTCTCTGTTCTGTATTTCTACAGTGATAAATGTTCTTAGATATAACCCATAAAAACAAAAGCTCTTTGGGGTCCTCAATAACTTTTGAGTATAAAGGGTTCCTGAAACTAACTAGAATACTAGAATAGACTATTCTTAGAGTGACGAAATTACCTAAAAATAAAACCATAGTTTCTAATCAGTGACTTAGAACATGATAGTAAAAGGCTGATCTGATATTTGATATAATATCATGATTAGAGCAAGTCGTAAAACATTTTCTTGGTATTGACTTACAAAGAGAATTCTGTTTTACTAATTTCAGTTGTGATGTAGTCAATTTTTCTCCTCGCTGGCTTTTATTCTCTTCATCAACCTCCTCATCTTGAACTACAAAGTCATCAATAATATAATCATCTCCATCTTCATCATATTCATAATCATCTTCCTCCTCCTCATCATCATTTTCATCACTGCTTGGGCAGGATTCCTTTTCAGAGTCCTAATTAAATTAAAACATATCCTTCAGTAAATTTGTACCTTTAAATTGTAAGTATGGATATGAAATTAAAAGATTAAATCTGAAACCAAAACAATGATCCATGGAAATTAACTTCATATTGTAAGGTTAAAAAAAAGTCTTGTCGTATCAAATGTTGAACTTTTTGGATTAGGAAGAAGATGATATACCTTGGCAAATGATATAAAATGTTTAAAGTGGATATTAAGATTATAAGTTAAAAAGAGAAAGACCATATTAAACAGTCTTTCAATTTTAAAAGAGTGATAAACTGAGGCTCATGGTAAAACAGTATATTAGACACAACAGTAAAAACATGTTGAAGGATACTTGATTGAAAAATTAAATTCAAGAATTGAGAAATAGAACAGACTTTGATTTTTATAAAAGTTAAATACTTTAAGGAAAAATTTAAGAACAGTAACAAAACCAATAAAATATAACACACCTCAAAATCTCTACTACTATTGCGTCTCTGAAGAGATCTTTGTTTTGAGAGTTCTTTCAGTTTCTGGAGTTGTTCTCTCTTTCTTGCAGCTAAAGTTTTTTCAGGCTTTTTTTGCTCCATCTCGACTGAAGAACATTCATCTTCAACCACTCTACGTGGACGTTTAACACCTACTTTTCTAACTAGGATATCACTATCATCACTCTCATCACTGTCATACATAACAGAGGAGATCCTTTTTCTCTTCCCTCGCTTGATATGTTCTTCTTCTAAGTCCTCTTCTAGTATTTGTCCGGGGTGTTTGTTGAGATCATCATCCTCTTGATTTGAATGCTTTTCATGATCTAGTAAGTCAATATATCTATGTTTGTTTTTGTTTTTTTCTTCTTCATACGCTGAACTGTTGCCAGTGTTCACGAGATGCTCACAGTTACTACCATCACTTTCAACATTAATTAATCTAAGTTCTCTTTCATTTTCCAGCTTTTTATTACTATCAAACCCCTTGTTACCATCAAGATCTTCATCACTGTCAAGCTCTTCATCACTGTCAAGCTCTTCATCGCTGTCAAACTCTTCATCGTTGTCAAGCTCTTCGTCACTATCAAATAACTGTGAGATGCTACTTCTTTTAGTCCGCCTCCAATCAACTCGAGATTTCTGCTCACGCTCTTGAGTTTTAGAATTTTTCCTTGTTTCGTGTCTTCTAACATGTACCATTTTCACTTAAGCTTCTACAAAATAAAGTTATTAGGAATATAATAATGATAACCAGATTTCAAAAAGAATGTATTTATGGTACAAACTATATTTATTTGGTGTTATAAAATGGTTCATAAAGGTAAAAATCACATAAAATATCTGAGTAAAGATGGCAGAATAGTTATTCAACAAATAATTCACTGAACATTTACGAAATAATTGCATGAACGTATTCTGAATTATGCTATATTTTGTGCTGAAAGAAATACATAGAAAAATAATGGTTCTGTTGTTCTCCAGATTATTATCCATGGGTAGAACATATAAGCATATCTTAAGAAAAACAGTACAGAATAAGAGATAAAAATAACTGCAATAAAATTATAAAGATGCAGGAAGAACAGTATAGCAACTGCTTCACTGAAGATTTGATTGAACAGATATGATCTGATAGACTTCTAAAGGGCTGGCTATATTTCAACAAAAACAATGACAGAAAAAAGGATTTCAGGCAGGTAAAAATGGTAAGGTCAAACTTGCACTGAGAGAGAACATGGTATGTTAAGTAAGTAAGTGTGACCAAAAAAGTGTGAAGAAAGCCTTTATGCTGGGAAAAAAAGAGATAAGTATAGAAAAATAAGGTGGGATTATCATAATCATTCATTCTTAGGCAAAGTATCCTGAACAGAGAAATGATATGAATTTGTAACACAAAGGATCAATTTATATGGAGAAAGTTATAAAGTAGTAGCTGATAAAAGACAGCATTGCAAAATTAAGAGATCACCTATTCAGTAAAACTGCAGCTTCTATATATCTTAGTAAAACGGCAATGGCTTCAAACCACTCAAAGGAAAAGATAAAATCCAACAGAAAACTTACTAACAATCCAAAATTGGGTGAAAAAATAAAGTTTCATGGTGAAGCGGAGTATGATATTGGGAAGGAAAACAAATACTGCTAAGTTTCTGATTCACAAAAGGCCGACCTCTGTTAAAATTATCACAAGTATATAACAAGGAACAATTAGAGACAAGTAAGATAACCAGAAGAACAGAAACATGTCTTTTGTAGTTGCTAAGGAATATACACATATGATCATAATGTAATGTGACTGACCTCATAATGTATGTATAAGAACTTATATATTCTATTGATTGCTATCTCCTTCAAAGAAATCACCTTATGAGGCTAATTATTCTGATATTTGCACCATGGCACACAATATTCTTGGACATTTTCTATAAAATACAGTATTAAAAAATACATAAAAAGGGGCGCCTGGGTGGCTCAGTGGGTTAAGCCGCTGCCTTCGGCTCAGGTCATGATCTCAGGGTCTTGGGATCGAGCCCCGCATCAGGCTCTCTGCTCAGCGGGGAGCCTGCTTCCTCCTCTCTCTCTACCTGCCTCTCTGCCTGCTTGTGATCTCTCTCTGTCAAATAAATAAATGAAAATCTTAAAAAAAAAATACATAAAAATATGAAAATAACCCCACTCCATTTTTTTTTAATCCCAAAGAGTGGCTTAAATACCTATATTATTGACTTGTCTTAGTTTAGGAACTGTTAGCAGCTTCTAAAAATGAAATCCAATTTCAAAAGATAAATATTAATTACCATTACAGATATTTTAAAAATGTGCTCTGTGAAGGTAATCCAAAAATAAAATGCCAAATTTTTTTTGAGCAATGGCAGTATCACTGAATCTAGTTTATAGCTTTCCAAGATGATTCCTTTTTTGGGTAGGTGGGAGTAGGAAATACACCATTCATTTAATTGTACAAATTCTGTTATGTTTAAAAGCAATATGACAGTTTCTACAATGAAAGAATAATGGTTGCTAAGATTATACACAAGAAATTTTCTTTATAGTGTTGGCTGAAGTGTGACCTTATGACAGTAATTGCTAGGAGATCTACTGAGCACTATAATAGCAATCTAACAAATCCTAGTCAACAGACAAAATATTCTGTTACTTGAAATTACACTTGGGTTGCATATTACAGAAGGCTTATATTAAAATCAGCAAAGATGAGAATTGTGGTCAAAGTTACCTTTAAAAAAAATCTCTGTATTACTCTTTAAAGTAAGTTCTTTATGAATCATACTGCTTCACAGTAGGTCCACCCAATTTCTTCTTCAGGTTTTAAATAGATTACTGTTGTTTTTTGTTTTGTTTTGTTTTAAATTAAGCACCAGATAAACTAGACAGTTTATATTGTGAAGCCATATAGTACAAGTACTTTTTGAGCACAGTTAATTTGCACAAACTGTGCATGTGCCTTATACTGTAATGTCTTCCTAATGAGTCTGTCTGAATTGGGAGAAATAATGAAAAAACATTTATGAAAACAAATGACAAATATGACTTCAGTAGAAACACTAAGGCAAGGGTGAACATTAGGAACATTAAATGAAAGATGATTTTATTAGTACTCAAATTCATGTACACTAGATGACTATCTCACATAGCTATACCATGTCAAAACACAGTTATTTATCATATCAATAGGTAACTCCTGTAACAATGGTAGAATGAGTAAGAATGTGACACTATAAAAACACCAATCACTGCACATGGTTAAGCTATTAAAAATCCTGTATGTACAGAATTTTTCACTATATTTTCCTATCGGTTTTTAAATCCTGACAATGATCCTAGAAGGAAGATACTCTCTACCTTCATTTATAAATATCAAAGCCAACGACATAAGAGTTTAAATGACTTACCGAAGATCAGCTTGTTAGTGACAGAGCAGGGATTAGAAGCCAGGTCTCCTGATTCCCGGTCCAGTCCTACACAATGACTGCTGCCAATATTATATTTATACAAGGTAGTAAAAATCATGCCTCTAAAATGTCAGTATTTTATCTGTCATTCATGCTAAACTTTAGTTTCATAAAATAACCATCAAAATAGTTTAGAGTTTACAAACATGCTTTTTTAAAAAAATTATGTAACAATTTCAGTGCACATGAGTTGGGCCAGACACTTCTGGAAATCGTCCATCCAATAGGTAAAAAAAGAATGTGCAAAAGAGATGAAAATTTGAGACTTCCCTCTACCATCTTATTGATGACACTGATCACAAAATTTAAGGATTCCCCATTGAGACCAGAAGTAAAAATTTCAAAAAAGGCAGTCTCTGGTGAGAGAAAAAAAAAATTTATTTGGGAACTGCAGTACTGAATATTTGAAAAAGCAAATTTTTTTTAAATAAAATAAATCAAGTTTCATATGTCCAACTGCCAAATTTCCAGTTCTCTCTTCATATTTCAAAACCGGTATTTTATCAATAGCATCAAAAATTCTGTCATTGAAAACGAACATAATTTAAATATGGTTGGCTCCTCTTTTAAAATTGTGAATACTTCTACTATGTTAGCTGGGGAGGGAAGAATGATGACAGAAGGAAAGGGTGAGTGAACTGAACCTGAGGAGATAAATGAGAAGGTGAAGCTGGGTTGATGAACAAGCCATCTCTTGGTCTTTGGAATTCAATTAAAAAAAAAAAAAAAATCCATGCAATGGATGTAATTTCTTTATATGCTGAGTATATACTCAACTTCTTGAAGTGAGAATTTAATCAGGCTTCTTTAATGATACCTTACCTTTAGGCAAAGAAAAAACAAAGACTCCATAGAGAAAGCATTAAGTAAATGAAGACGATCAATACTATCACATCTTCGTGCTTCATAGTTAATATCACATAGAAGGCACATACATTGCTATGCTGTCTGCCAAAGAATGTAAATTAAAGGTAAGAATCCATATTGCTCTCTCACCCACAGGAACTCTACAACTAAAAGGTACTTTGATGATACCACTTGAATTTCTAATCAGAGGAAATACCCTTTAGTCTAGACTTTGAGGTTAACTCATCCTAAAGAAAAGATGCATTC
Organism: Lutra lutra; assembly: GCF_902655055.1. Lineage (NCBI taxonomy): Eukaryota > Metazoa > Chordata > Mammalia > Carnivora > Mustelidae > Lutra > Lutra lutra. The sequence continues at coordinate 35,899,073 of NC_062287.1, read as the reverse complement.
TAGGAATCATTTGCCCCATCAGGTGACCGTTTACATTTTTAAAGTTTGAAGGGCAGTGGAAGCCCAGCCATTATTTGACGAAGGGGTGCATTCCTATTTGTAAAAAAACACCCCTCCCTGATGTTTCCTTTTATACGATAGTTTGGAGAGTAAACCTTAATTGATCAAAGAAATGGTTATTGAATGTACACACTATGTGCCAGCACATGCTCAGAGCTGTGGGTGTTACTAGAAGAAATCAACGACACAGTCTCTGCTCCCAAGGAGCTCACAGTCTGATGAAATTACTAGGGACAGCAAAACAAGCCGGCATAATACATGACTTACAGTGTATGATTCTGATTACGTTCTTTTCACATTGCTATGAATAAATTCACCCCAGTTCTTCCATTGCTAGAAAACAGGACAGCACAACATGACAGAAATAGAATATGGGAAGATAACATAAAGAGAGGAAAGCCAATGTGCCCCACTTGGAATCACGAACTAAGCTCCACAATTTCGCATAGAGTGCATCCTGCCAGCTTGGCTTCCGGGACAACTACAGTATTCATTAAAATCTTGAACACTGAAGGTGATTCTCTAAATCCAGCAGGGTTGAGTGGCAGAGGAAGGATCCCCTCGGGAATTAACACCAGAGTCATTTTCCTGATAACAAACCTGGCTCTTTGGCGGGAACGCAGGTACCCAGCGCAGCACGTCCGCCCGTCCGCTACTCTGCCTCCGGGAAAGAGGGGCACCGTAGCTAGGAAACCGGACCCTTAGACCGAGCTTCACGATGACGTGCGAGGGACGACACAAACCCCCAGGGCTCGGAGGAGCTCCGCACCCAGAAAACCAACAAGGGTCCGGAAAGGCTAGAAGCCCTCGAAATCACCACTCGAGCTCCCCCCAACAGTCCTGCCCACTTCCCTACTGCGGAAGAAACTGGCACCCCGCCCACTGTAGCTCAGCCCGAGCGGAGGGCAAGCGGAGAACGACGTTGAGGGGTGTCGTCCCGCCCACCCCGAGGGCCCGCGGGAATTTTTCTTTCCCGCCTGCGGGGAGGCGCGGCTTCCCCAACCCCGCGCCCTCACCTTTCAAAGCTCCTCCGCCTCTGCCTCCGCCTTTGCCTCCGCCCCAGGTACCCACACCAGACTGGCGGCGCTCCTCCTCCTTCCGGGGACCAGGGGAAGTCCCGCCTCTGGGAGGAGCAAGGGGCGGAGCCGGCAGTGGGAGGGGGCATCTTCCGGGAGCGTGTGCTTGGGGAGGAGCGGTCGCCGCGCGTTAGTCAGGGAGCGGTGCGGGTCCTGGTTCCAGTTGAGGTGGGGAGAGGGACCCGGCGGGCTGTGAGGGACCGGGAGGATTGTCCAGGCTAAGCCCAGCGCGGGGAAGTGTGGCTTGCGGTGGAAGGGGTTGGCTTCTGGGGAAGAAATCAAACGTAACCTTTCCCTTGGGGAAGGGGGCTAGTCCCCGACTCCCTGGTTCTTCCGCTCTCTGCAGTAAGTTTGGGGTGTGGCAGGGGCTAGTGACGGGCGTTTACCCTGCATCAGGGCGTGAAGGAGGTTTGTGGTCACGATGGGGTTATAGTCTTTAACGCGGCCACTGGGGGAATAAAACAAATGTTTGTAATCCGGATTATCCGCGGTGGCTTGGGGCCTCCTCTACTGCCCATCTGAGTTAAAGGCCTGTTCCTTCAAACTTCTTCCCCTCTCATCTTCCTCTGCTGCCTCTTTGCCAGCCAAGCACATCCGGGGACGGGGTCAGGGCCACCAGGTTCCTGGTAATGCTAAAAGACTGAGTGTGTAGGACTGTTAAAGCGAGTTTGTGTGAAAGAAGGAAGGATTTTGTAGATTGCTTCAGAGCGAGTGTGTGGTGAGGCCCTGAGTCCCAGAGCCTCAGCATGTCAGGGAAACGGAAGCGAGTGGTGTTAACTATTAAAGATAAGCTTGATATAATAAAAAAACTTGAGGACGGAGGTTCTTCCAAACAACTGGCAGTGATTTATGGAATTGGTGAGACAACAGTTCGGGATATAAGAAAAAATAAGGAAAAAATTATAACTTATGCAAGCAGTTCTGATTCCACAAGTCTTCTGGCCAAGAGGAAATCTATGAAACCATCCATGTATGAGGAACTGGACAAAGCAATGCTAGAATGGTTCAACCAGCAAAGGGCAAAAGGGAATCCCATATCTGGACCGATTTGTGCAAAAAGGGCAGAGTTCTTCTTTTATGCTTTGGGAATGGATGGTGATTTTAACCCCTCTGCTGGTTGGTTAACTCGTTTTAAGCAGCGGCACAGCATTAGAGAGATTAATATTAGAAATGAAAGATTAAATGGAGATGAGACTGCTGTAGAAGATTTTTGTAACAACTTTCAAGACTTTATTGAACGAGAGAATTTACAGCCTGAACAGATCTACAATGCAGATGAAACTGGACTCTTTTGGAAATGCCTGCCTTCCAGGACTTCTGTGATCAAAGGTAAATGCACTGTCTCTGGGCACAAGTCAATTGAAGAAAGAGTCACTATCATGTGTTGTGCCAATGCAACAGGTTTACACAAACTGAAACTTTGTGTTGTGGGGAAAGCAAAGAAGCCTCGCTCCTTCAAGTCAACTGACACCTCAAACCTGCCAGTCTCTTATTTCAGCCAAAAAGGTGCATGGATGGATCTTTCCATTTTCCGACAGTGGTTTGATAAGATCTTTGTGCCACAGGTTCGAGAATACTTAAGATCTAAAGGCCTGCAGGAAAAGGCTGTGCTCTTGTTGGATAATTCACCAACACATCCAAATGAAAACGTCCTTAGGTCAGATGATGGCCAAATATTTGCTAAATATTTACCACCTAATGTGGCTTCATTGATCCAGCCCTCGGATCAGGGCGTCATAGCAACAATGAAGAGAAATTATCGTGCGGGTCTTCTTCAGAACAACTTGGAAGAGGGTAATGACCTGAAATCGTTCTGGAAGAAGCTAACTCTGCTAGATGCACTTTATGAAATAGCAATGGCATGGAATTTAGTAAAGCCAATTACCATTAGCAGAGCATGGAAGAAGATTCTTCCTACCATAGAGGAGAAAGAAGGCTTGGACTTTGATGAAGAAGATGTTTCTGTGGCTACTGTGGCCACCATTTTACAGCATACCAAAGGACTGGAAAATGTGACTACTGAGAACATCGAAAAATGGCTTGAAGTGGACAGTACTGAGCCAGGCTATGAAGTGTTAACTGACAGTGAAATCATCAGAAGAGCGCAAGGCCAGACAGACGAATCTAGTGAAAATGAGGAGGAGGAAATAGAACTGATTCCAGAGAAACATATTAATCATGCAGCTGCTCTCCAATGGACTGAAAATTTATTGGATTATCTAGAACAACAAGGTGATATGATTCTGCCTGATAAACTGGTGATCCGTAAACTTCGAGCCACCATCAGAAATAAACAGAAGATGACAACCTCAAGTCAATAATGGCATTTCCTTGTTACATTGTTTCAATAATTGTGTTTGTAACTCTTAACCTCTGCAGTGTGGCTTAATTTTCTTTGTGTTCTCAATTCTCAGTCACAGCCCTATGAAATGTAGATACAAAAATGTGTCTGAAGTAGTTCAAGGATTATGTGTTTTGCATTATCTCTGTCTTCTTTTTCATTTGTGCAGATAATTGGAAGCCGATTCTGTATAAATTACCTATACACATGCATTCATTTTTGTAGATCTGCGATTATCCCTTCTATCACAGTGGCATTCCCTAAACTTTCTAAAGAAAAAAAAAAAAAAAAAAGAAAATTACAGATAACAGTGAACAGATTGAGCACTTTCCTGAAATCTGTTGTTTGGTTTTATGAGAGCTGCCACGGTAATCTTTTCTTGTATTAACATCATAAATGGTTATGTTTTGTGTATTTGTATACACTGACAGAATGAGAAATATCTATCTTTTAGATTTCAGGGTGATCTGGAATAATTAAAAGTGAAGTCCAATAATGAGGAAACTGATCTATGAATTATAAAAATAACTTAGAAACCATACTTCTGTTCTCTTATGTTTGTTTAGGTGGTAAGAGGGGGAGATTTTTCTGGAAATAAATATATAGGAAGTGATTATTAAATTAGTAAGAAAACTGAAAGCTGGTACATAAAAGATTCTGATCTATCCATTCGTAGAAAACTGTGAGTTGAAAATTTGGGGAACTTTAGGTTATTTATACAAGGGGAATAAATAGGCTTGTTTTAATTGGGTCTTATGAATTGGGTAATTATTTATTCATAATTATAGGTTTTGTAATGTTACATGTGATAATATGAACTCCTACCTTATATGTGGGGAAGAATCTTGGGAATTTAAAGTTACTTTTTTTTTTTACTGTGTACTTGGAAATGTCTATAGTTTGAAAAAGTTTATCATACCTTCTCCTTTTATTTGACATGAAAAGAAAAAGAAATGAAAAGAATAAAGTTATTATTATTTTTAACAAGCCATAGGTTGTGACCTGTTTTATGAAGAAAGCAGAAATAATTATGGAAAGTTCCAGTTTCTAAGGAATTTCATTTACTCTTTTGACACTTGAAAAAGGTATTCTTCTAGAATCTGCTTAAGTCAGAATTTTGATAAATTTGCTTAGTAAATTTAATATGTTTATTTAAGACATTGAAAAGATTTTACCTATGTGAATATTGATTTAATTTATGATTTCCATATTATTTCATGTTTTGGCCCTTAAAAAATGCCGTCAGTCATTTTTTTAAAGGTTTTACTTTTTCATTGAAATATTTTACATTTTATATTTATAGTGCCTTAGAAGTCTAAGACTTTAAAGAGACTTTAAGCTTTCCCTAATTTCTGTTATCTTCATGATGTATGTCCAGATTTTTTTTAAAAGACTTCTGTGATGAGAACTGTTTAAAAGTTATTACATGAATTGCCTCAGTGCACAGAGGAAAAAGCCTCAAATTAACATATCTATTGAATCAGATAATTATACATCCTACTATAAATTTAATTGTATATAAAAGAATTTTTCATTTTTCTCATATGAAAATGTATAAAAGCTTCTTGGAATTTCTGTCTGGATTTGCTCAATTTTTAAAATTAATCTTGTCAGTGAAATTCAGCTGTATCATTGCCACCTAGTGGTAAAATTAACATCACTGTTAAGCTGTGTGCTTTTAAATATTAATAGTAAAGGTTCTAGTGAAAGGTTCACTGTTTTGTGGCCTTGAGTGTGAATCTTGTGACTTTTTCTCTAGCCTCTGAGAGACTGCTCTTGTTTTTTTTTAGATTTATAGCTATTTGCTCTTTCTAAAAGCTGCCAGTACTGGTAGGCTACAGTTCTGTTTTGGACCCTTTTATCCTTAAGCAGGAGTGTAAAATCTGCCAATTACTGAATGCCATGTTATGTTCTAAGCAATATACTTATATAATCCTCAAATTATGGTAGAAATACTGATGCTCAGCTCATCCTTTTAATTGATGAAAATCAGTTGGGTACAGGTAAGAATTTAAACCCAGATATTTGATGCCAAAACCTGTGCTCGTATTATCCAACCTAGGCTAACCTCTTAACCTTTCCAATCTTCAAAATGTATTTCCTGCCACCAGCCACCCTTCCCCCAACCTGTCACGGATGTCTGACTTGACTTCTCTCTACACTTGTGGCAGCAACTACCCTTTCCTGTATGCTTTTATGAGGTTAGTCTTCCTCTTTCATTACCCTGTAGTTGATTTCTTTTTATCCCCAACCTAATAGCATTCGAAACTTGTATCATCTGTCTTTTGATTTCTGGTTAGCCATGCTCAGTGAGGAAAACAATTTAAAACCCACCATTGGGAAAATAGGTCATGCTAGTATTTCTCTTTAAGAGACAATCTCAAAGAGTTTTGAGGAATTAGCACGGTATTGTACCAATAAGAAAGTCTTGCTAGACCAAAGATACTGAAAACTGCTGCTATCAAAACCACATGAGTCTGTGTACGCTCAGATCCATATAGATCAAGAGAAAAGAAAAAAAAAAACATGCTATGGGGAAGAGAAGGAAGGATAGGTTGAAATACAAGAAGAGTTGGTTAGAGAAGAAAAAAGGAACATGTGGGCTGCAAGTGAGGTTAATTTTGTAATGATGTCTGTTTCACCATCACAGTCCCAGGTTTACTAGTATGTGCTGCTCATTCATAGATGGTCCCTGAAATCTCTGCTTTTCTTCTTTCTTACAGAATGTTTAAAAGTCAGTGCCAAGTTAAATGCATTTGGTCAGTAGTTGGAAATGGTTAGTGGATGATGACAGAAGCTATTTGGGTAGTGTGTCTGCCCCAAAGTCATAAATCCTTAATTCCCAATTCCTATTCCCTTAATTTCCCACCAGAGGCTGTGTTTGGCTTTGGATTTCTCCATTAAGAAATTAGCCACAGGGGTGCCTGAGTGGCTCAGTTGGTTGAGCATCTGCCTTAGGTTCGGGGTTGTGATCCCTGAATCCTGGGATTGAGCCCTCCATCAGGCCCCCTGCTCATGCTGTTTCTCACTCTAATGCTCTTTCTATCTCAAATAAGTAAATCAAATCTTAAAAAAAAAAAAAAAATAGCCACAGACTTAGTTTTCTCATCAGGCTTGCCAGGTTTCCCCATTGATGAGCCTCAATAGAACAGCTCTCAGAAAACCCACCTGTACATTAGGGTGTTTCTTTAAACCCATATTCCTAGGAGCCAAGAATTCTGTGAGAGCAGATTACCTGCAGTTATTGATAAAGGAAATTAGGAACTTACTTGTGATGAGAGATTAGGACTCATTGGGAATGGTGAGGGAAGTGGAATTCTTTGCCAGGTTTAAATTCAGTGAATCAAAAATTGGTTGGGCCTTACTATATGCATAACTCCTGGGAATGGTGTGTTTAGGAAAATGAAGAGGAAGAGTGGTTCTTGTCCTTAAAGATCTTGAAATTAAGGTAGAAAAATGACATTGGGGGTGGAGGGGAAATGCCATGTGTTCAATTGTAAACTCGTATGATACAGCCAACACAATGTGATAGGGACTATGTGAGGAAACCATTGTGATTTATTTTGCTTATTCTTTACTTTGCTGTCTTGTATTTTATATACCATTTACATTTTAAGCTTTTCTTTGTTCTTGTTTTTTACTGATCCTAAGTGACTTCATCCATTTCCATTGCCTGCATGCTTAGGACCCCAAGTCTACCTCCAGTCACTGTCTTCAGAAGTCCAAATTTATATCTTCAATTAAGAAGCAGGATTTACTTTGGAGGAGAAATTAAAATTGTTGTTTTTCTTCCCCTCTGTAGTAGACTCTCCATTAAGCATTCTGATGTCAGAGCTACCTAGATGGGCGAAGGAGTTATAGTGTTTTTTTAATTGAATGTCATATTAAACCTATCTTCCTTGGTCTAAAATAGCAAAACAGATAATTACCTATTTCTTATTTCTGTTCTCTTTCTTAGTTGACCTTTTCTGATGTACATGCCTTTGCCTTTGATCATTCCTTCCCGCAGGCAGCCATAGGATTTCTGTTTTTGGTTTCCTTGTTACTATTCAACTAAAATTTAGCTGGTCACATTCCAACCCCTAAACTCCTTAAAAGACCACCTTTTATACTCTTTACACCAACTACAGTCCTTAGAAACGTACTCTGTTTTCCACATTTTAGGCACCTGACAACTTCACACAATAATTAGGCTCATGCAATTAGAAGTTGGGTGTGAAAGAATGCCCAGAGGGTACTGGTCACTGGGGATACCTAATCGAAAACTAGGGTCTGTAAGACTTTGGAGTCTATAATACTTGTAATATATTGTAAAGTGATTTGTGTGACCTGTGTCTCTTAATACTGGATTATGAGATCAAGGCTCAGTCTTTGCAGAGTAGTAGACATTCAACAAATGTGTACTCAGCAAACATTAATTGTATACTTTGTGTAAGACATACACAATGTATGGGATACATGGATAAAGACATCTGCTTCAAGAGATTTATAAGAGAGACATGTAGAAAAAGGAGTGAATCAAGTGTTACAACGCTGATGGAATGTAAAGAAAACACTAATTCTGATATGAGTGACATAAAGTAGTGTAATCTGATAGCAGGAGTGGAGTCACAACAGTTGAGTTGGTCTTGAAAAGTAACTGAAGTTTTCAGTTCAATTTTATTTGTCTTCAGTCACTGCCAGATGTCTTCCAGGGGGCCAAGTCTTAAGAACCATTGCTGTAGAGCTACAAGATCACAGGTACTTAGTTTGCTTTCCGAGTTTCTGAAGGTAATAATTATAAAATGTTTCTACCATTATCCCAAATTACACAGCCTGTGGTAGTTATCTCCCTGAAGCCCGCTTCCTGATGACTGATTTGATGCCACACACTTGAGATGAACTTATGGTTCTCCAAAAATTTATCTTCTCGTTTTTAGGATGGCTATAATTCTTTCAAAAATTTATATTTTTTTTCCTATAATGTGTGTGATTGATATAAGATGAGAATAAAGCATCTAATGTCTCCATTTATTCTGATATCAGAAATCTTAGTAGGGTGATCTTGGGTGAGTCTCTAAGTCTCAGCTCTAAAATGGGGATAATAATATGATTGTTAAGAGGAATAAATAAAATAATGTACAACAGTTTGGGAATGAATGCTAGTTTTTACATTGTCAATAGGAAGGATTAAAGGATTGGAGGAGACATCAAAAATGAAGAGAAGAGTGGGAGAGTATGTAATTGAAAGAGTAGGAGTTTGTGGTTGAAGGGAGGGATAATAGGTCAAGATTTGCAACTTTAGGTATTCACAGTGTGTTGAGGCAATGTATACAATCAGGCTCTGGCATTCCTTTTTCAATGTACTATGCTGCTCTCTCTTATTGTTGTATGATATGGGGATTCATCCTTTATCATTTATTCATTTGTTCATTCATTCATCTCAAATATTTATCTACCTATGAATATTTACCTACTTCATAACCAAAAAATTAAATAATCATCCCCTAATTTCCTCTTGCAGATTTGTGTAATCATGAACTTGAAATTAAATCCTTATGTATTTTGTATGTTAGAAAAATGACTCAGGGGCGCCTGGGTGGCTCAGTGGGTTAAGCCGCTGCCTTCGGCTCAGGTCATGATCTCAGAGTCCTGGGATCGAGCCCCGCATCGGGCTCTCTGCTCAGCGGAGAGCCTGCTTCCTCCTCTCTCTCTGCCTGCCTCTCTGCCTGCTTGTGATCTCTCTGTCAAATAAATAAATAAAATCTTTAAAAAGAAAAAAAAAGAAAAATGACTCATATTTTAGGTTGCCTTACTACTTCATCGATCAGTGAGAGATGATGAAGACAGATGCTTAGCAAGACTGATGATTTTTTTTTTAAAGATTTTTGTTTATTTATTTGACAGAGAGAGATCACAAGCAGGCAGAGAGGCAGGTAGAGAGAGAGGAGGAAGCAGGCTCCCTGCCGAGCAGAGAGCCCGATGCGGGGCTCGATCCCAGGACCCTGAGATCATGACCTGAGCCGAAGGCAGCGGCTTAACCCACTGAGCCACCCAGGTGTCCCAAGACTGATGATTTTTGATGAGTAGCATTCAAATTAGTTTTAAAAACCAGAATTATTTTAAGGATATAATTTAGGAATGCATGTAGTATATAACATTTATTCATTGATTTATATAAATACATGGTACAAATATTCTTATTGACACACAGTTAAGATGTTTATGTACAATACATATTTTATATTACCTAGAGATGATTTGGTGGCTTTAAAACAGAAAAAAAAAATACAAATGAAAGTCGTTAAAGAAAGATGTTCAATAATGATTATATTCTAAAAGTGTTAAAATAGCCAATCTAGGAGTTTTGCTTAACTGAATTTTCATAACCTCTCTCCCAGTGTAATGGGTGTTTTCTTGAATTGCAAAGATGCTTGGTCTTTGATAAGTTCTTTTAAAATTTTTACAGATAGATACGTTAACATCAATCATGTACTCTGTAGCTTGACAGAGTTGCCTTCTACTCAAGCTATTGTAATCATTCTTGCTTAAATAGCTGGAATTTGTGAATTAGCCTAATTAGGATATAATTAGGTTAAACCTGATTTGGGTTGGCAAAAAAGCCCTGTATGTATTCTAAAAACAAAATTAATTTTCAAGGATCCAACGTACTTATTGTTAGTTCATAGCAATATAAAAAGTTACATAGCATTTTTAAAAGCACACACAAAAGCTTCAAGATAAAAGTAGACATTCATGACATTTATTTTCTGTTTACTGGATTAGGGCACCTTTTCCTAATCTGTAGCATTTAATAACATTTTAAAAAATGTACTAATGGAAAAAAAATCCAAGCGCGAATGACTGATAAATTCTATTATCTAATGAAATAAAGTTTATTAAAGATGACTGGTGTCCTTTCATCCACATCTTTTCAACACAAAATGTGTAGGATGGAGAAGAATGTGGTTTGTGGGAGCCAATGTAGAAAAGGCTATGAATAGTTTAATATCAACCAGTAATTAATGAAGTGTACATTAACAGCACAATAGTGAATATTTACAGAAAACTTATATGTGCCAGAAATTGCTTTAAGTACTAGGGATTTAGCAAGAGACAGCTATTTATAGCTCTTAGCCCATGGTTGCACACAACAAATTATTTTATTTCCCTATGGACCAGCTAACAACAGGGAACAAGTTTGTAGCTCAATACAAGGCCTAACTTGGTGTTAGGATTGTCTCCAGATATAGTGAAGTTCCCCAGACGTTTACAGTTTTCTATCACTAGTAGAGCTAAACTTTTGATTGATTGCCAGATCACTAACCTGTTAGTGAAGTGGTCCAGTCGCTATACTGATTGTTGGATGAGATGCCCTTTTCAATCCTGAGGTTCCATGATTCACTCACATTGAAGAGTTGTAGAGAGGGCTCTGATCAAATTCCCAAACAGGAATAAAAATACTTATTCAGAAGCTTTCATGTACATGTTCAGTCAATATCTACTCAGTGCTTCTATATACCAGACACCATCTTTAACCCTTATGGATCTAGCTTTTACAATAGGTATGGTGAGTTTTGGAAGATGAGCCTTTTCTTTGACTTCTCTAGTTTCAAAGGAACTACATTTTGCCATCAAAATATACCCAATTATAGAATCTAAAAAAATTTTAAGGGAAATCCAGAAAGAATTAGACAACAAATATAATGCAACAGATAATATGCTTCTCTTTCAATAACTTTTTAAATTGAAATTCACAGGGATTTGTGGTTGTTTCTGGCATTTAGGACAACAGATTGACCTTTTCCTCTATTGTCTATTTAAAATTACTAATTACACTACGATGACAATAATAATAGATATCATTCACTGAGCATCTGCCACATGCAAATCATCCTTCTAAATGATTTACATGGGGGCGCCTGGGTGGCTCAGTGGGTTAAGCCTCTGCCTTTAGCTCAGGTCATGATCTCAGGGTCCTGGGATGGAGCCCTGCATGGGGATCTCTGCTCAGCAGGGAGTCTGCTTCCCCTCTCCCTCAGCCTGCCTCTCTGCCTACTTGTGATCTATCTCTCTGTGTCAAATAAATAAATAAAATCTTTAAAAAAATTAAAAATAAATGATTTACATGGATATAGTTTATTCTTCACAACCATATTGTGATATTGTGCAGGTAGTGTATGTCATAGTATCTCTTTTACTGAAGAGGAAACAGGCATAGAGAGGCTTACTAACTTACCTAAGGTTAAGCAGGTAGTAAGAGATGATAGAAAAAAACTGGTGTATTGTGCTTATTTTATATTTGCTGTAATTAACTATGTACCATATAACCTTTGTAGATAAGAGAATCTGTGTTCCTAGAATACCGATTCTCATTTGTTGTTGTTTTGCAATTATAATAGATAAGAGGAAGTGGATATAGTAAGATGGAGGAAATTATAGTGGAAGTACATAAATGTTTCAATGACACTAACCTGGCTGTTCTAATTTTCCTTCATAGACTCCTCTTCCTATTGAAATGGAAGGTATTTTTTAGCATTCTGTGTAGCTCCTCTCCCCTGCTCCTCTCATAATCCCTGAATAGTCCCTGAATACAATCCCTGAGTAGTCTTGTCCCAGATGTGGTTTCTATCACTAGTCTAAAGTTTTATAAATCTCAACTCTGTGTTTCCAAGGTAAGGCCATTTTCCTTTATTCCATCTAGATCAGCATACCCAACAATTTAGGTAGATTGAGGTTTTGAATTTTAAACTAGTAAACATTTTCTTTTTACCTATAAAATTAATTTTTACAACTAGGGATGACATTGAACTATTTCTCTAATTTTAAGAAAATCTACATAATCTTTAGTTAATTTGAGCTATCTCACTAATATCATAATAAACTAATTATTACTAAGATAAAAATAATGCCCTATGTCAACATAGATTGCAATTTATGTGCTTAACAGTCTTCTACAATAAGTTTTCTAACAAATGTAATTCCCTAAAACATATTTTTAAGTTCAGTTTTATGAAACAATTTTTGGATTTGTTATCAAACAATTTCATTACCAGCAGGGTTTTTTTGCCATCTTTAAGAAACAGATACAGAGGGACGCCTGGGTGGCTCAGTTGGTCGGACGACTGCCTTCGGCTCAGGTCATGATACCCCGGTCCCGGGATCGAGTCCCGCATCGGGCTCCCAGCTCCATGGGGAGTCTGCTTCTCCCTCTGACCTTCTCCTCGCTCATGCTCTCTCTCACTGTCTCTCTCTCAAATAAATAAATAAAATCTTAAAAAAAAAAAAAAAGAAACAGATACAGAGGCCAACCTTAAATTGTGATGGCATAAATAAGCATTGATTAGTATTTTATGATAATTCATGTAAATAGTTACCAAACCTCTCTTTTATCTAATTAACATGTAATGGTTTGTTGTGAGACTTACATTCTTAAAACATCTATGATAATAGATTTCCATTGGAATTTCTAATTCAAATGCTAAGATATACATCTGACTCCTATTAAAATTTTTAGTCAAGGTGCATTAAAGAATTTGTAGTTGAGGCTTATAATTCTCTTTTACTCATCGGAGTCAAGGGGAGGAATAAGGAATATCACACACTTCATTTATTTGCTGTAGATGAAAACTAGAAATCAATAGAAAGGACTAAGCCATGGTTTTATAACCCACATATACATTCATTCATTCATTCCATCATTTATTTGACAGAATTAAAAAATATATGCATAAGGCTAATTGAGATAGCCCTTGTCAAGGAATCAGGGTCATAAATATATTTTCAATATTAAGATCATGTTCCCTAGCATTTCCCACATCTCACAATAGGATATTGGACCCCATAGTCAATGAAAGGGTCTTGTTAAAATCTCGGAAAATGGGGCACCTGGGTGGCTCAGTGGGTTAAAGCCTCTGCCTTCAGCTCAGGTCATGTTCTCAGGTCCTGGGATTGAGCCCCATATCAGGCTCTCTGCTCAGCAGGGAGCCTGCTTCCCCCTCTTTTTCTGCCTGCCTCTCTGCCTACTTGTGATCTTTGTCTGTCAAATAAATAAATCTTTTTTAAAAATCTCTTAAAATGTAGTAAGTATATTATTAGACAACTAGACCATCTAGAGGTATGCACTTTATTCAGTTTCCTTTGAAACTAAAAATGCTATAATAGCGCTCCAGCTGATTTCACACAACTACTCTGTTTAGCCATTAAAAATTATTACAGTTCGCCTCCAACCCCCACACCGGGCCTCTGAAGCTCTGAGGGACACTTCTCCAATAACAGCTATCCTGGGAAGCTGCGGCTCCCAGCAGGGAGGGGCCAGGTGCCCCTCAGCACCTGCCCTGCCAGTCCCACCCAGCATCAGTCCCACCCCGCTGTCATCATGACAGCTGCAGACAATGGTGACCTGGAGACCTGCTGCTGCCCAGGCAAATGACAGGGAGGGCAAGCTTCCATGTGGGGGACTGTTCTCTGTCAGACATATGCCTTTGTGCTCATGGTCAAGGAGAAGGGCAACCACTGAGCGTACTGCTTCACCAGGAAAAGGATTGTCTAGATGTAGAACATGTAAGCAGGCATTTTACTGCAATGTGGAGTGTCAGAAGATTGGCCCAGGCATAAGCTGGAATGTTGTTTTGGGGTAAACTGGAATCTTTCAGAGACTGTAAAACTAACTGCAAGGATTCTGGCCAACCAGAAAATCCACCCAGAGAAGACTCCTTCAGAGAAATTGTTAGCTGTGAAGGAGTTTGCATCACAGCCAGATTAATCAGACAATGAGAAGAAGGACTTGATTCTGAGTGACATTGCCGCTCTTCATCACTTTGACAGTGATGGCTTCTTGGTACTCTCTGCACAGGGTAACTGTAGTGACTTCACAGTGGAAGATGACATGCTTTCTTATTTGGGATCTGCAGTGTTTCCTGAGATTGAGCCAATGAATCAGAGTTGTTGCCCCAACATCTTTGTGACCTACAAGGGGAACCCTAGCAGAAGAAAGAGTGTACAGGGTATCAACCCAGGAGAAGAGGTTTTTGTTTTTGTTTTTGTATTTGTTTTACCACATACGCTGACCTCCTGTACCCAACAGAAGACAGTTAAGAGCAGTTAAGATATTCTTACATCTTTACCTGCCCATGCCAGGATTGTACTCAAAGACAAGGATAAGGCCAAGGTGGAAATCCAGAAGCTCAACGATTTCCCCCAAAGGCAGAAACTACCCATGACATGGTCAGATATGTGCACGATGTCATCGAGGAGTTCTGGAGGGCCAAGCACTACAAATCCCCTCGTGAGTTGCTGAGGATCTGTGAACTCAGCCAGGAGAAGATGAGTTCTGGGTTTGAGGACAGCAATGTGTACATGCTGCATGTTATGTACCAGGCCACAGGTGTCTGCTCGTATGTGTGGGACTGGGAAGGAGCCCTGCGATATGGACAGAAAATCATTAAACCTTACTGTAAGCATTTTCCTCTGTGTCCTCTCAACATGGCCTCTCTGTGGTTGAAGCTAGGAAGGCTGTGTGTATAGGGGCCTGGGAACCAAAGCTGCCCAAGAGAAAGCCCCAAAGGCCATTGCAATAATGGAAGGAGCTCAGGCAAAGATCATCCCTGATTTTCTGAAATCCAACGGGAAACTGAAAGCCATGGAAATTATGCCAACATGTTAGTTTTTATTCAAATGTTAGTGCAGAAACCTTTGAGGATTTGAATATTTCAAATCAAACACATCATTCTCTCATTTCTATAAAATCATTGGAACGAAAATACTTGCCCTTAAACCTTACATGGCTTACATGAAAGTGTGTCTTAATCTTTAATCTTAATTACAAAATAATTTTTAAATGATTTTTCCCCTAAGAGGTATGACATGGTTTCATATATTATCATATACTTTGGACAGATTGTGTTTTAAAAATGTGATTCTTGGGGCGCCAAGGTGGCTCAGTGGGTTAAAGCTTTCGGCTCAGGTCATGATCCCAGGGTCCTGGGATCGAGCCCCGCATTGGGCTTTCTGCTCAGCAGGGAGCCTTCTTCCTCCTCTCTCTCTGCCTGCCTCTCTGCCTACTTGTGAGCTCTGTCAAATAAATAAATAAAATCTTTTTAAAAATGTGATTCTTTTCCCCTTCATTCTTATTTTAATGTTCTGAACAAACCTGAATGATGAAAGAAAATAAAAAAGATAGTGGTTAAAAAAAAGAGTGTGAGATGTAAAAGGTTACCTGTTTGGTTTTTTTTAAGTTAATAGATCTTATTTTTAGAGCAGTTTAAGGTTTATAGAAAAATTATGCAGAATGTACAGAGTTCTCAAAAACCCTTTTCTCTACTGCACCCTTCCTTGAAGTTTATCCAATTATTAATCTCTCCCTTTAGTGTGGTACATTAGTTATAATCAGTGAACCGATAATGATACATTATTATCAACTAAGGTCCACAGTTGATTAGGGTTCACTCTGTGTTGTACCATTCTAAGTGTTTTGATAAATGCATAACACCATGTATCCACCATCACGGTGTCATAAAGAATTGTTTTATTGCCCCCGGGTTTTATGTTCCATCCCTCTCTTTCTCTCTCTCACTCTTTAAAGATTTACTTATTTTAGAGGGGGAGGGGGAAAGAATCAGTGGGAAAGTGGGAAAGAATCTCAAGCAGCCTTCCTATTGAGCACGGAGTCTGGCTAAGGGCTCGAAGAGGGGCTCACCCACCGGACTCTATCTCACACCTGAGATCATGACCTGAGCCAAAATCAAGAGTCCGACACTCAACCGACTGAGCCACCCAGGTGCCCTTGGTGTTCCATCTCTTAATCACTCCCTCGTTTCCTTGATCTCTGTGACCTCCTGGCAAACACTAATCTTACTCTCTATCATTTAGGCTTTTCAAAAATGTACGATAGTTGGAATCATACACTGTAGCATTTGCAGACTTGCTTATTTACTTAGCAATATGCATCTAATGTTTCTCCATGTCTTTCCATGGCTTGATAGCTCATTTCTTCTTCTTCCTTTTTTTTTTTCTTTTAAGATTTTATTTATTCATTTGAAAGAGAGACAGAGAGCACAAGCAGGGGGAGAGGCAGAAGTAGTGGGAGAAGCAGACTCTCCACTGAGCTGGGAGCTCAACTTGGAGCTAGATCCCAGGACCCTGAGATCATGACCTGAGGCAAAGGCAGACTCTTTTTTTTTTTTTTAAATTTATTTTTTTTCTAGGGAACACAAGCGGAGGGAATGGGAGAGGGAGAAGCAGGCTTCCTGCTAAACAGGGAGCCTGATGTGGGGCTTGATCCCAGGACCCTGGGATCATGACCTGAGCCGAAGGCAGATGCTTAACGACTGAGCCACCCAGGCACCCCCAAAGGCAGACTCTTAACCATCTGAGCCACCCAGGTGCCCTGATAGCTCATTTCTTCTTATGACTGAATAGTATTCCATTGTATGGATATACCACAGTTTATACATTCCCCTGTTAAAGGACATCTTGATTCCTTTCAGTTTGTGGCAATTATGAATAAACCTTCTATTAACCTTTGTAACACAGGTTTTTGTGTGGACATAATATTTCAAATTCATTTAGGTAAACATCTAGGAGTATAACTGCTGAATCATATGGTAAGATTATGGTTAGCCTTGTAAGAAACCGTCAAACTGTTTTCCAAAGTGGCTGTACCATTCTGCATTCTATCAGCCATGAGAGTTCCTGTTGCTCTACACCTGGGTGTTTTGGTTTTAGGCATTCTAATAGGTATGTCTCATTTTTTAAAATTTTCAACTTCCTGATGATATTTGACGTTGAGCATCTTTTCGTATGCTTATTTGTCCTCTAGATATTTTACTTGGTGAGCTGCATGTTTAGATATTTTACTCACTTTTTAATTGAGCTATTTGTTTTCTTACGGTTGGGTTTTAAGTGTTCTTGGTATGTTTTGTATACACATCTTTTATCAGATTTGTGTTTCATAAACATTTTCTGTAGCTTTTCATTTCTTAACAGTGTCTTTTTCAGAGCCGAACTTTTTAATTTTAATGAAGTCGAAATGACCAATGCTTGCTTTCGTGGATCATACTTTTGGGGTTGAGTCTAAAAAACCCTTCCCCAAACCCAAGGGAACCTAGATTTCCTACAGTATTATCTTCTAGAAGCTTTATAGTTTTGGATATTACATTTAGGTCCATAAAGGATTTTGGGCTAATTTTTGCATAGGGTGTGAGTCCCAAGTATAGATTATTTTTTTTGCATGTGTATGTCCAGTAGATGCAGCACCGTTTTGTTGAAGAGTGTCCTGTGTGTATTTAACTGTCTTTGCTCCTTTGTCTGAGGTAGGTTGACTATATTTGCACCAGTCTATTTCTGGGTTCACGGTGTTATTTCATTAATCTATCCGTCTATGCTCTTACCAATCCCACACTGTTCTGATAACTATAGATTTATAGTAAGGCATGTGGCGTTAATTCTCTTACTGTTCTTCAACTTCAGAATTGTGCTGGCTATTCGGATTCTTTTGCCTCTTGTATAAACTGTAGAATCAATTTGTCCCTATCCACAAAATAACTTGCTGGAATATTGATTGAGGTTTCATTGAATCTATTGATCAAGTTGGAGAGAACTGGCATCTTGATGATATTGAATCTTCCTATCTTTGAACATTGAACATCATTCCATTTCTTTAGACCTTTTTTGATTTTTGTCATCTGAGTTTTACAGTTTTCCTCATATACATTTTGTACCTGTTCTGCTGTGCTTATACATAAATATTTAATTGTTGGGGTTGGTTCGAATGTAAATGGTGTTGTTTCTAATTTCAAATTTCAGTATTCATTGCTGGTATATAGGAAAGAAATTGGTTTTTGTATATTAACCTTGTGTCCTGCAGCCTTCTAGAAACATTTGCTAGTTGGTTCTAAGAAAATTTTTTTGGTCAGCTCTTTCAGATTCTGTGCATAAGTAATCATGTCACTTGTGAGTAAAGCCAGTTTTATTTCTTCATACCCAAACCATATTCTTTACTTCCTTCTTGTTTTATTGTGTTCGTGAGACTTACAGTATGATATCAAAAAGGAGTGGTGAGAAAGACTCAGTTACTTTTTAAAGAGAAAAACATTTTATTAGTTCATGAATGTGATAGTGGAATCAGGCAATATAACTCCATGTTAGATTAAAATATTCAATCAGTAGGTAGCCAAACCTCTGGTAGAAACATTTTAGAGAAAACCAATTCACTCTATAGACAATAACTTCTGACTGATATAGTGGATCAAAATGAGATTCTTTTTTTCTTTTCTATTGAAGTCAATGTCCACAAACCACACACATCAATTGAATAGGGGACCCTTCTTAAATCAAGTACAGGGCCTCCAGAGGAGTAGAAAGAAAGAGAAAGGAAGAAAGAATGAAAGATCCATGAATAGTTCCCTTCCACATACACGGGAACATATAAAACATGTAAGATATTTTCCTATTTCCTAATTTAGTTTGATGATAACTAATTTTAAAAAACCAAACATGTAGTGAATACTATGGAAAGAAGTAGAAGGAGAAAGGAGAGCCAAAGAAAAGGGGGAAAAATTTTTTTTTTGATCATAGTTATGGACTACCCAGATTCCACTGCTGTATTAATATTTTTTTTAAAATTTTTTAAAGATTTTATTTATTTATTTGACAGAGAGAAATCACAAGTAGGCAGAGAGGCAGGCAGAGAGAGAGGAGGAAGCAGGCTTCCCGCTGAGCAGAAAGCCCGATGTGGGGCTCGAACCCAGGACCTGGGATCATGACCTGAGCCGAAGGCAGCAGCTTAACCCACTGAGCCACCCAGGCGCCCCTGTATTAATATTTTTTAATGAAAAAACAGAAGAGATGAAGAATAGAAATAAAAAATATGGCATACCAACCTGTTCACAAAATGAACGCACATGCACATTTCTTTGGCACTGAGGTTTCAATCATATTAGTCACAAGTTAATGGGGGAGAAAATTATAGTGACACATAGACTCACCAGAGGGGAGGCATACATTTGGAGCAACAGAGGAAGAGGGAAGATAATAGACATCTGGAAGATAAACCACACACACACACACACACACACACACACACACACACACACACACACACATTTACTTCGAAGCTTCATACAAAAGACAAATGCATATAGCCAGCAGAGAGAAAGATACGATTCACAGTAAGAATCACTCTAGTACTTTTTATTACATAAGATGGTTTTGATTCTACATGATTCATTTGGAAACATGGATGAACTTGAAATCTTAATTTTATGACAAAGAAAACAAGCCCTCTGGAGAAAGTTCTGTGTGTGTCTGTACAAGTGAGTGCCTGCCGCGCATGGTTTAAAGACATTTTAAATGGAGCAATATCACCATCTTGTGGTGTTTCAGAACAAAGGCTTTGCTTTTTAATGATCTGAGTTTACACAGTTCTAGGTTAAGTACAGCTAACTTGATTATTCATGAGAAAGGGGGAAGTAATTACATAGAAAATTGAATCTATAACATCTCAACACATTAAATATTTTCTTTAAAACAAAACTACTTTAATGGAAGAGTTACATCAGTAAGTGGTAGGTTGCTTACTGCTTAACAGCTGGTTGCTCCCTTGTCACCTTCCTTTACCAGCTGCAGAACAAGAACCAAGAAGGATCCATCTACATAAATTTGTATCTAACTTTTCTTTGGTAACACATTTCTTTTTGTATATTATAAGTACTCTGGCTACTTTCTGGCACTCTACAATGTAATGAAACACGAAGACCCCTAACCCGCCCTCCACTCCTCCACCATCTCAATGCTTACTTCGCTAAAATCCCTTCCTGAAGAGGATTGGAACCTTTTCAGCTATGTGTAAAATGGGATTAAGGCTGTAAAAATGCATGTTTAGAATGTAAATATATTATCTGTTCTGCATTTGACATTTTTTATTGCTGATACAGTTCTTTAGCATGCAAGATTTTATTTTTAGTCGAGCTAGTAACATTCACTAAACTGGCTCCGATGTGTTCAAACTGTGTAACTAGAACATAAAAATAGGGAATATGAGAGACAGTTCCTATTCATCAGATGCTTACCGTCTAGTTGGGGATGTGGACATACACAAGAGAAGCACACTAAAAAACAACAACAACAAGGTATCATGATCCCAGGGTTCCTGGATGGAGGCCCCACTTAGTGGGGAGTCTGCTTCTCTCTCTGCCCCTCCCTCTGGCTCTGCTCTTTCTTGCTCTCTCTCTCTCTCTCTCTCAAATGAATAAAATCTTTGAAAGAAAATTAAAAATAAATAAAAAAACCCAAGATAACACATAAATAATTTTGAAACGCCACATCACATTTTGCAGTTCTTCCCCTCCCCCCATCTTGGGCCTTATTCAACTGACCTGATAAACTCACTGAGGAGGAATTTGCTAGGCACTTACTATTTCCATAATCCTTGGTGACATAAAAGATAAAAGTAAAAGGTATTGGAAAAAAAAAATTCAAGGCTTTTACAATCTAGTTGGAATGACTAATAAAAAAATGTCTTAGAGAATGTAAATGCCCACAGCTACACATAATATACTGAAGTTATGAATGGAAAGAATGGGAGTTTTTGGGTTTTATCCGGTTCCTCATTCACATTTTAAATACATTTTAAAATATGAAGATAAAGTAAATTCAGAAATTACTGAAGGAAAAAATTCATAACACCACTTTATTAGCCCAAGTGTTTAGTGTTTTGGTGTGCAATAGTCTTTATTCCCACCTCAGGGTTTAGAATCCTTAAAAACCATTGTGTAGGAGTTCTGTGGCTGAAGAGCAGATGATCGTATGTAGAAATTAAAACAGGGTAACAGGTCTTTACTTTTTCTTCCTCCAAAATCAAATTACAAATACTTAGAAATGAATCTGACAAAAAGGCTCAAGTCTTTCTTGAAGAAAACTACAAAATGAGGAGAGAAACATAAAAGAAACCTTGATTAAGTGGACGTTCTGGGGTGCAAAGTCATAATATTGTAAAGAAGTAAATTCTCATATTAATCTACAAATAGAATACAATTGCCATTGAGACTCCAGCTTTCCAAAGTGGTTCCAGAGTTAATTTCAATAATTAAGTATTAAAGAAGTGCTAACATTTTTTCCTAAAAAAAAAAAAAAAGAAAGGGCATGGACAAAGTCGACTATACAATTAAAATTAAAATTGCCTGATGCTGGTAGAGGAAGAGAAAGAGCAATGAGACGAGAAAGTCCAGAAACAGATAAGTTATGTAGTATAAGAGTTTTGTATATGATGAGAGTGATATTCCACATCAGTGAGGAAAAAATGAATTTGACAAACACCGTTTTGGGTAACAATTGACCCTACTTTTAAAAGAAATGAATTTAGATTCTTACCCCATTCCATGCATCATCCAATTTGTGGATAGGTCAAAATTTTAGCTATTAAAAATTGAAATAATAAGATTACTGGAAAAAATAAATGAATAATTATATAAACTGAGAATGGTAGACTTCTCTAAATGTGACCTCAAAGATAGAAACCAGCGAACAAAATTTGGTTGATTTTCTTAACTAATTATTAATATTAGTGGAATGAATAAATGTAAAAAAAATCTGTAAACTTTTTGGAAAGAGAAATGAATGGTGAAAAATTATAAAATGTATAGGAGGCCAATTTATTCTAATGTCTTTCATACAAAAGATCTTTTCTCTGCCACAAGGAGTCAGGCTGGAAGCTCCACATGGAGTCACCCTGCAAAAGCCTCATGGGATGGACAGAGGACACCTGTTAATGTTGTAATTCCTTTTACTTATTCCCATCTTCAGTAATATTTAGATGCAGAACTGGTTTGGGCTGTGATAAAGAGAATTAATCAAAATCTATATCCACGTCTATCAGGAAAGGAGAAAGCAGTAACTACCTGAGCCTCTCCAGAAAGTCTTGTGTAATTGACATGGGGCACCAGCGGTTTTCGAAGCTTCTCGGATGATTCTAATGCAAAGCCAGATGGAGAGGCTAGTGTGAGGGAGGTGGCCCAGCAGCTCTGACGTGATTTCTTGGGCACCTAATTGTTGGCTGCAGAGCCAGCTGTGTCCAGGGGTCCTTGGAATGAAGTATAATTGCAGTCCAGACCTAAGACGGAGCACGGGCCAGGCATTGACAAGAGTGCAAATGATGGGCTTCCTGGAGATTATTCCAGGGAGAGGGGACCCGAGAGCCTGCTATTATGATCACGGTCTCTCAGTTTGCTTAGCAATTCCTGTGAAGAACAGTCTTCAGAAAGACATATTGAAGTTCGGGAGTCTGAAGTCACATGATGACGGAAATATTCATGACTATATATAATAATGATTAAAGATATCACCCATATTTGTGATGTATACCTGAGTAAGAAAGATAAGAAAGTCCGAGAACCTCCCCAGATAAAAGGATAATAAAAGAGAATTGAGATAATGGAGTGGAAAACTAGTTGCCATAAAGACTATCACTGAGACAGTTGATGAAATTTGAATATGGAAAGTGGAATACTTAATAGTGTGGCATTAATGTTAGATGTCTTGATTTTGATTGATTGCTTTTTGTTTCTAAAAGAGAATTTCCTTATTCTTAGGACCAAAACATGCAAGTATTCAGGAGTAAAGATGCATAATATCTTGCTCAAATGGCACATACATATAATGTGTAGAGAGAGAATAAAAAACAAATGGGGCAAAGTGTGGCAATTGATGCATTTAGATAATTGGTATACAGGGACGCATTTTCTTATTGTGATAACTTTTCTGTAAGTTTGAAAGTGTATTTTTAAAAAGTTACCAAAGGAAAAAAGTCAACAAAAAAATTTAAAAATGAACCCAAAAGAACAGACTTGAAAGAGCTTGACATATTATGAGAGAAACCCGGTAGGGCTGGCGTGTGCTGAGGGGCCAAAGGACAGTACACACTGAGGGTTAGATGCCACTGTCACCAGCCATGATTCGGAGTCTGCATTTAATAATAATCAGAAGTGGGACGCCTGGGTGGCTCAGTTGGTTAAGCAGCTGCCTTCGGCTCAGGTCATGATCCCGGCGTCCTGGGATCGAGTCCCACATCGGGCTCCTTGCTCATCAGGGAGCCTGCTTCTCCCTCTGCCTCTGCCTGCCATTCTGTCTGCCTGTGCTTGCTCTCTCTCCCTCTCTCTCTCTGACAAATAAATAAATAAAATCTTAAAAAATAATAATAATCAGAAGTCACTGTAAAGTTCTGAGTAGGGATGTAACAAGATACGTTTTACAGTTAATTCCAGTTTACAATGATTCTGATTGGAGCTGCTTGCACGCATGTCAGGCTCTGAATAACACAATCACCTTATCTACAGGAAGGAGGAAAAGGAAGAGTGAGGCCTCTTGAGCCTCCTGGCAGCCAAGGGAGGATGGACCTAGAAACCCTGTGGGGTCTCTGCGGGACAGCCAGAACAACAGCTGAAACAGGGTACACCGTGTCAGGGCTTGACTGCCCAGCATACCTGGGATCCTGACCCCCAGAGCCTGCCTTCATTGCTCTCCCAGTTCTAGAAATGTTCCAGTCACATGACAAATGATCCCACATCCAACACCCAGAGCGAAAGCAAGCACTTACATGATCTCTAAAGGGAGGCAACCTCTCTGGTTTCTCTATTCTGTTCCACGGCCGGCATCTTGGGGTGACATTTATTTCACCAAGTCAGGTTTGAACATGGCGCTTCTTGACCCTGCAGTTGAAAGCTAAATGACAAAATACATCCTGGAAGGGAAACGGAAACTTGTTCAGGGACTTAGATAGAGAGGCTCCCCCTTCCCCAAGAGGAACGGCTGTGCCTGCACCTGCAGTAACAGGGACTCCCTTCCAGCAGCCCCAGCAACCCACTCCCCACCAGCGATCGGGTGATGGCAGCTGGCATTGTCACACGACCTTCAGCTGTGCTGGCATTTATACTCAGGGTGTTCGGTGCCTACATCTTTCTATTTAGATTCCATATCCTAAGCTTCTTGTGATTGCCTCTTAAGACTGTAGAGAGTCAGGATCCCTCCCCTGGGGGACAGGGACCTGTGGTATGTCCCTAGTATGCGGACCTCTCTCTGTGATGATGAGAGAATGCAGATTACATGGCTCTTAGTTCCAATCCTTGATTTTTCTGTTTGTTTTTTTTTCCCCAGTAAGTCCAGTTTTTAATACCCTTACACATGACACTGGAATTTGTCCTTGTCCAACTTAAAAAAGATTCCTATTTTATAGAAGCTCAGTGAAATTGCCCTTTGACGACACAGGCACTACATCCGCTGGACAGGTATATCAAGGATCTCCCTGCTTCCTTAGTGAGCTGATTTTGCCCATGGTCAGACCAATTTTTTCAGGTTCTGAGTGCCAGGAGTACGTCCCTGGTCTCTCTGCATCCACAGCGGCTCTTGAGAGTGGGAAAGATGAGAGGATTCCTGTCTGGAGGTATAGAGACCCCTCTCTGTTTTGTCACCCAGCATATAGTCTCCTTCTTGTATCTGAACCAACGAGAGTTCACTCCTCGGTGAGTCAGAAACTGCACCAGGCTGGGTTGTCTCCCAAAGAAAACTTTTATTTGAAGCAAGAAAGGAGATCAGGCAGAATGGCTTCCAAAGCTGTGACTCTGAGAGAGAGAGAAAGGGTTAGGATTGTTTAGGGTTAGGATGAACATTTGGATCGGCAGCCTTGTCCTCCTGCATAGAGGTGGGCATAAGGTTGTGCATGAGTCTTAAGGAAAAATGTGTGTACATACATCGTATGTTATGTAAATGAGGTGGAGAGTTTAGTATTATAATGAGGTAAAGGTAATTGGAGGTCATTCCAGAGGTCACCCCACCCCACCCCATGCACTCCAGAGGTCCATCTGTGCTGGTGGGAGTCAGGTTTAGCTCAAAGGGTCTCGGTGGTTGGGGGCCCTGGGAGATTTATCAGAGCAGTTACCAGCACCTTGTGGGGGGTGGGGGTGTGGGGTGGGGTGGTGGGGCTGGGGGATAGGGTGGGGGCTGGGGTGGGGATCAGGAAGTGGTGGTTTCCAGTTTCCTTTGTCCGAATTAAGGGGAAAGCCAGACAGAAGAACCAGAAAGAGAAGGGGAAAATGTAAGACAAAGGTTAATGAGTATAAGCAGGTGGGCCATAAGGCCAGGTCTTGGGATCTAGCTGGTGACATTCTGATAACAGAACCTGAGCTCTCTAATGGAAACAAACCCCATGTATTTTGGGTATGATTGCACATCTTAGCCTGCCATAGCTCATCCCACCCTGTCTTCTTCCAGCTAGAGTTGGGCATGTGACCTTAAAAACCAGGGTTGTCAGACTCCCCAGAACCCCTTTTCAGAGGTTTTAGAGATCTTCAACAGCTGGAGTTGTTAGGCTTGTTGGTTGTGAGGCCTGGGGTTCTTGGGGACCCTCATGCTTGTTACATGGAGAAAGTCTAAGGGTCAGTATTTGTGCACTTTGTCTAGCTGTGCCTCAAGCCAGTATTACTTCTCGATTTTCCAGCTGAGTGACCTAAAAACCAAACCAAACCAAACCCCTTTCATCGCTCAAGCAATGTTCTGGGATTTGCAGGCAAGGGTCCTGCCTCATTCTACCAGGGTATCACTGCTTTAGCTGAAAACTTTGTTGGCAAGTTTAAAGGAGACTGGGAATTGCTTTAGAAGTTGCACAATTACAGGACCTTCTTGGCCAGGTTTGGATTTTCCCTGGCCATTATAGTCCTTTAACAGCCAATCAGTTTGCTAGGGGATGAGATTCTGAGGAGCCTCATTAGTTTGTAACAAATGCCAGAAATCTTGCTGAGTCATAATCCTGGGATCTGGACTCCATCTTTGAAGTTCCTATCTCTTAGCAATAGGAAACAGGCACTCCCCTTGGCTGGAAGGCCTCCCTTGAATATTTTTATTTTTGTCCCTGTCTTTAAAACAATGAACAGGAGGTGGGGACAGATAGATTGCACTCAGCAAATGCATTTATATTTTTTATTAAAAATTAAAGGGGAGGATTTTTTTCCTTGTACCATTTAAAAATCCCTATCAGAAAAATAATTAATTACAATGTTGGGGCATATTAAGCAATATTTTCAGTATATCTACATTGTTTTTGCTGTTTGTCTTAAAAGCCAAAATTTTACATTTGAAATGTCAATGATTTAAAAAAGTCCTTGATTCTGACTTAAATTCTCGAATTAGGCATTATAATTTCTTTTACCTTTATGAACCATGATGTTATATTATTATATAACCTTTTTCCTTTGAGTCCTGAAGAGACTTTTAAAAATATTTCACATCTGGGTAAGTGTATGAATGGATTGTATGTAGAAATATAAAGATTGTTGTTCATATTGAAGTTGGAAAGTGAGGTTTTTGTCTCATGGAGTCGAAGAAGAAATCTTTCTGACAAAGGAGAGTGAGTAAAACGATAGAGTTTTATTAAGCAAGGATACAGAAAAAGCTCTCAGGAGTAAGACAGGTCCCAACAGGGTTGCCACTGAGGGCTTTTAAGACGGTCTTTTTTTTTTTTTGAGAACTGACAGGGAAGCTTATGCCCTTGGGTTTCCTGTGCCATCTTGTTTTGAGCATGGACTATTGATAACACCCTTAATGACTTAGTCCTTTGAGGTTTGGCCATTTTCTATGATATATTGTAGCGACCAGAGAGAAATACTCCTGACCATCGGAGGCCAGGTGGTCTGTTTTCTTATCTCTTGCTCACTCTGGCTTAATGGCTTCTGCCTCCCAGGAATAGTCTCAGAGCCCAGCCAGGGGCCCCCTATCTCTCCCTGCCTATACCTTAACCTTTTCCTTACTCAATATGATTTAATACTTTGTTTTTTAGTTCTATTCTTTAAGATTTTATTTATTTGAGAGAGAGAGAGAGAGAGAGCGTGCACATATTCACATATGCATTGTGGGGCAGGGACAGAGGGAGAGGGGGAGAGAGAATCTCAAGCAGATTCCCCACTGAGTGCAGAGCCTGACCCTGAACCAGAGCATGACCCTGAACCAAAATCAAGAGTCAGACACTTACCTGACTGAGCCACCCAGACATGCCAGATTTAATACTCACTTTTTTTTTTAAAGTTTAAACAGTATGAACTTCATTAGAAAGGAAAAAATAGACCGATAGTTTAAATAAGAGGGATCAGTTATAGATAAACTATTGAGAGGTAAATGGATTTATTCACAGATGGTTTCATATTAAGTAATTGTAACATATTTACTAAAATCATTTTTAGATTTGTTTTCTTTGCTAGTTGGTTTTGACTCGACTTCATAGTGAAACGTAGCTCTTATGATTGCCACTTAGTAGTAAAACATACTTTAGGAGCAAGACAGAGCTTGCCTTAAGAAATCCCCAAATAGAAAACTCTGATATTCCTCCCCACCGCCCACCCCCACATTTTGAATTTTTTTTCACCAGAAGGAGACCCAAACTCAGTGCACGTGTGTGCTTCCTCCATCGTCTGCAGGCTGCATCCATGCCTTCAGGCTCTGTTAAGGAGAGTGGTCCTGAGAGTCTTCCAGCTATCTTTTTCCATGTGGTTTTCAGGACCTTCACTTTCAAAGGAGGCGATGAAGAGAGCTTCCTCGCTGTAGATGGGTGCCGTGAGCAGGTAATTCTGAATCTTCTTGTCTTTCTCAAAGGGACACTCAACCTGAGTCCATGTCATGAATTCATGGATCTGTCTGGAGATCTCCCAAAATTTCTTGAAGTTAACATGCCCGTTGGGAAGGTGGTTGGTATGGATTTTGTGCAAGAAGTAAATGTCCTTAACAAAAAGGTTGAACACAGGGATAACAATCTTCTCTCGGCTGCTGTTGGCCATCTGGGACCTTTGCGTGGCCCCCTGCAGGGTGGTACCGTAGTTGCAGAAGTTGCTGGAGGGGTCCATGTGGTGCTCTAAGACGTCAAACTTGGCTGTCTTGACTTTGGACCATGTTTTCTTCAGCCTCGCCACTCTTTTTTAAAAATATTTTATTTATTTATTTAAGAGAGAGTGAGTGAGTGAGAGAGATTGAGAGAGAAAGCAAGAGAGAGAGTTAGACACCAAAAGCTGAGTGGGGGGCTGAGAGAGACAGAAGGGGAGGGAGAAGCAGATTCCCCCACTGAGCAGGGAGTCTGATGTGGGATTTGTTCCCAGGGCCTCAATATCATGACCTGAGATGAAGGCAGAGGCTTAACTGATTGAGCCACCCAGGCACCTCTCGTTTAGGGGCTCACCTGCCAGATCAGGCCTACCAAAGATAATTTCCCCGTCTTAAGATTTGGAACCTTTATTTTATCTACATAACCCTTCACAGTGACACCTGTAAGTTTGCGGGCACCTGGGTCAGGGGTGGGGCTGGGTCTTGAGAACCGTCTCAGAATTCTGCTTGAATTTACAGCAGTGGAATGTACCCTGATTCAATTTCCTAAAAATCTGTTTAAAAAATACGATTCCCGGGGCGCCTGGGTGGCTCAGTGGGTTAAGCCGCTGCCTTTGGCTCAGGTCATGATCCCAGGTCCTGGGTTCAAGCCCCACATCAGGCTTTCTGCTCAGCAGGGAGCCTGCTTCCTCCTCTCTCTCTGCCTGCCTCTCTGCCTGCTTGTGATCTCTCTCTGTCAAATAAATAAATAAAATCTTTAAAAAAAATAAAAAATACGATTCCCAATCCAAAAGGAGAGGTTCGTGGGAAGACATTATACCAATTTTAAGAGGGAGCTAAACCGCTGTAGTTCAAATTTCAACAAAGTAATGACCCTCTCTGTGTGGATTTCACTCCCATGTCTTTCCTATCAGTGTGCAACACTGCTTTTCTCTCCCCAGCAAGACAGCCCCTGGAGTACCTTCTGCTTGTGCTGTTTCTCCCGCATGTGCATGCGTGGTGCACCTGGGGAAAGCTCCGGGACCTGTAAGCACAGCCCTAGTCTGGAGCAGGGGAGGGTCCTCACTTGTGTTTCTCTAGCCTCGCATATGGCTTTGTCCTCCCAGGAAAATGCCAGTCATCCCAAGGTAGCAGCACCCCTGTCAGCCCCTTTCCATCATCTCCACACCCTCCAGTTCAGAGGCAGAAATGCAGTTCCCAAGGGCCAGCTGTACTCCGAATCCATTCCCTTTATCTCTCCGGAGGCTAAGCTGCAGAAACTCTCCTTGGGTTCTGCCAGCCACCTAATCTCTTTGTCTCATTTCAAGCTTCAATATACTCCTTTGAAAAAGAATCTTACTCAAACCTCCCCTGAAGCCAACTGGCGGAAGTAGCTCTGCTTCCTGGAGTCCAGTGCTCTCATGAATGTTCATAATGTTGTCTCCAGTCATTAAGAAAGTGTTCAGTCATGTGCCATGCCCTATTTAAGAACATGGAGAAGTGTGTAAAATTGCCGTATTTCTAGTTAGCTGTCATCCCACTGTGGGATCACCTCATGCCCAGAGACTTACTGCTTTCAGAATGAAGTTCATTAGTTGTTACTGTCTTTTTTTTTTTTTTTTAAGCGGGTCTTCTGCCTCCGTGGTGAGTTAGGGACTGCTGTAGACTTCAGGGGTTCCCCTGATTCTCCCCGGTGCATGAGTCCCAGCTGTTTTTTCCCCAACTCACCAGATCTCAAGTCTATGAAGTGTGCCTTAACCAGCAATGAGGAGTGGTCCTGTGGAAGGGTTCTAGTCCCAGATGTTTTGGGTTCAAATACCAGCTCTTCTGCTTACTAACTCAAGTCATTTAATGTTTCTGTGCTTTAAGATGTACTGTTAGTGTGTCTGGTGGGTAATAAGTGCTTAATATATGTTAGGTGTTCTATCAAGCCCCTCCCCCTCCTGTGTTGAAGGATAAACACTTCTTTCCTTTGGGTCAAGAACTGGCAGAGCTGGGTCAGTGGGTGAGGTTTCTTTTACTTTCAAAATATATCCAGAATCCAACCCTCATCCCCTCTGGTCCAAGCCTTCAGACAGGTCCTACCTGGACGTCCTTACATCTTCGTTCAAACGTCTGCTCCTCAAAGAGATTCACCTTGGCATTTTCCTCTCTTACTCCTCGTCTCCCTTACCTGGTGCTGCTTTTCCTTTTTCCATAATTTCTACACGTTCTCTATTTTGTTACACGTCGTATAGTATGGCCATTTGTTTCCATTTCCCCGAGCTAGGGTCGAAGCTGCATGTGGGTTGGTGGATGCTGGCCTGTTCTGGGATGGAACCCCAGCGCGTGGACGAGCAACACCCAAGGCGGAGTAGGGGCTCTGCAGTGTTTGCTGAACTCAAGAACGAATGGATGTTGTGCTGGGGAAGACACAGTGACGGAAAGATGGCTGTGATGGCAGTTTGAAAGCTGCTATAACATGACAAGCGATGTGGAATCAGAAATAACAGTGTGAGTCAGAGAGACAGAACGCTGCAGAATGTGTCCGCAGAGCCGTCTGAACTTCCCGGGTTCACGTTCATCTTTGCAGGCGTATGTAGATATATACACTGTCATCTAGTGCCCCTCACCACCCCCAGCCCCGTCTGATCACAGGTGCTGAGTACCTGATCGTGAGTGACTCACTGTCAGCTCTGTAATTGCCAGAACTCAGGTGTGTGTGTGTGTGTGTCTGAATCTTAATGTCTGAGGAGTGGGGAGAGGCTGGGACTGAGGGTCTACCGGAAATACAGTTTTCATCCAGGAGGGCAGAGCGCACAGATCTCGCTTGGGCTCTGATTTCCAGCAGGTATGGATCTGGTTCCAACGCTGTCTTTTTGTAGCTGTGGGGTGGTGGTTAGGGTGTTCCAGACCTTAAACCTTCAACGTCCTCTGCTGCAAAGCAGGCAGAAGTGATACCTGACTTAGGAATATCATCCTAAAAATAAAAAATAATTTGGTGGAAGTAAGTTTTTAATAAATATTAGACATCATTGATTTTTTTTTGGTTGTTGAATATACATGGATAACTTAAGATTGATTTAGATTTATATTAGTCTTTATTTTCACTATGGGCTGAATTACTTCCTCTGAAATTCATATATTGAATTATTAATTCTCAGTATGGCTGTATTTGGAGACAGAGCCTAAGAAGGAATAAGTAAGGTTAAATGAAGTCTTAAGGGTGGGTCTCTGACCCCATAGGATTAGTGTCCTCGTGAGAGGAAACACCAGAGAGTCTGCTCTCACTTGCTCTCTGTTATGTGTGGGTGGACACGGTGAAACGGTAGCTGCCACAAGTTAGGAGGAAGGTCCTCCTCACCTGAAACCAAATAGGATGGTACATTGATCCTAAACTTCCCAGCCTCCAAAACTGTCAGAAATAAATTCCTGTTGTTTAAGGCGCCCACTCTGTGGCTTTCTGTAATAGCTGACCAAACTGATGAAAACAATATTCACAGATTGAAATTTAGGTAAATCTTCAGCTTGTAGTCAGCATCTGGGATAACATGGGGCAGTTCCAAATCCTGGAGACAGGTATTTTCAAGGCATGTGTATCATATAGACTCTTGCAAGTGGACAGAAATTTCAGAAAGAGCTCTTGCTCCTGCAGAAAACTGGACTGCTGCTTGGGATTTGTGGTAGAAGACCCAACAATGAGAAGAGAGTCCAACTCTCCAAATTCAGAATTGCTCCAGATTACGGATGTTAGGGGAGGGCAGAAATGTTGGAAATACTCCTTAGTTCATACATTGTTGATGAAACAGAACTGAACCTACAGATGAAGGGCACTAGTGTTCAAAGCTGAGTGGGGTCAAGGAAGGTGAGGGTTGATCAATCATCTTTGTCCTAAGTGTTCATCCCCAATAGGACTTACAGAGCTTTTAAAGGCGAAACGTGGTACCACCACATGAAAACGTGGGTTGTTTTATAATTATAGATGCATGTTATCATTCGAAGATATTTATATTCCTACTTCACATATAGTTGATAGAACTAACAGTGGTGGTTTAGCTATATCTAATGGACTAAATTCTCAAAGATATCACTGAGAGATTTATAAAGCTCTTTCATGATTACTCTCTGGGCAGTCCTATAAAGCGATTGTCCCTTTACCCAAGGTTTAGGTCTAGGTTGTGGTTCTCAATGTGCAGTCTTTATTTTTATCATCAGTGTATTGATTATTTAGCGCTGATAATATTTTCTGCACTCAAGAGATTTATCCTCCTAATTGGATATTGTTATTTCCCTTGCTTGGGTAGCCAGAATATCTGAATTTGCCCTAATTAGCATTGACTTCTCTGGGTTGATAAAGAGCCCTACAAACTAAGTCATGATACACATAAGCAGTAAACTTCGTTTCCTCAAGAGTCAATACTTTTCTGTTTGGTTTATGACAATTTAGGAAGCTCCACAAAACCTTTTGCAGAAATAATCCTGAAAAGTTTTCAAAGCATAGAGAGGGGCAAAATGGCAGAGAAATAGGACATGCTGTTTCAACCGGTCCCATAAAATGAGCTGATTATCTACCAGAACACTCTGAACACCCACGAAATCAGCCTGAGATGTAGGATTTTACACTTCTGGATCTCTATGGGGACAGAAGACATGAGTGGACAGGTAAAGCAGAGTGGGTGGGAATATCAGACTGATATTGGAAGATAAACGAAAGGGGGGAGCCACCAGAAGCGACCCATTCAAAAGTAATACCCCAATATGAGAGTGCCTTGTGATTGGGGACTAGCATTATCTTGTAGTCTAATTAAAAGCACTCAAAAAGAGCAGAAGATCTTAAGGGGAAATTCGTGGAATCAGGTGGTTACAGGCATGGGCTTAAGCCCACGGATCCAGGACGGCCACCTCCGGCGCCATGCCAGAGAGACTGCAGCAAAGCATCCAGGCCTTGGTCCCTGCGCCACTGGCGCATGTGAGAGAGTCTGGTATGGAGGCCAACCAGTGCTCTCCAGAACCACAGCCTTTTGCACTCTGCATGCGCACTGTGCAACCTGGGTCTGAGTCATGCTCCACACCCTCCCCCAAGAGAGGTCCGTGCGCGCTCTAGCCAGTGCTCTCTAGGACTGGCTAGAGTCTTAATACTCCCGCCAGGACCAAAGTGAAAATCTCAGCGCGCTCTCTCTGGTTGGGATCTCTCTGGTGGGGTGGACCTGTCCAGACAGCCACAGCAAAGGCAACCACTGGAAGCAGCTCTCTGGACTAATATTGCTCACAGTTTTAGTAACACCGGGGAATAGAGATAAGCGGGAACTCCTGCAACCCCTGAGACTGTGGCTTGGGACCTGCTCTGCCGGTAGGAGGTAGCAGAAGGGGAGTTTATGTGCTAGGGACCACCCAGAGGGGAACAGACTGAGCCTTCTCTCTGAGACAGAGGTCTGGGTGCAATTTGCTTTCCCCTAAACCTCTGAAGATCCGCCAAAAGCCACCAAAGGGGAAAACAAAACAAAACAAAACAAACAACCTCCAGAGAACAAAAGCCTGAAAAACCAGTTTCCTCAGAGACCTGGCCCCTTGACAGGGGGATGGAGGACTCAACTCTAGCAAGACTGCCTGAGAAACCACGTGGCAGGCCCCTCCCCCAGAAAGCCAGCCAAAAAAACCCACAAAAAAACAAAACACAAGAGGAAAACCACCACATGGTCCCCATAAAACTGTAAAACCCCAATATCAGGGGAAAAGAAGATATTAAGCTCCTGGTATTGCCCTAAAACCTGTGTGCTTCATAGATATAACTTTCATTTTTATTTAGTTCTCACTATTCTTGTACTTTTTAATTTTTTATAATTTTTAAAACTTATTTACCATTACAATGAGAGGTTCAGTACAACCAATTCCATAATGACCTTTTAACTTGAACTGTTTTGATACGTATACCTGTGTTTTTCTTTTGCTTTTCTATTTTTTTTTAATATTCATATAGAGATAAGCTTCAAGGTAATTCTCTTTCCCCAATCAATATATCCCAGTTTAATCCCCTTTATCTAGGGAAAGTTGAGTCCTTTAACAAAGATATCAAGATTCACCCAGGAAGAATCAAACTAACCTTCCTCACCCACACTGAGGATTAATAACCACC
Source organism: Lutra lutra (assembly GCF_902655055.1). Lineage (NCBI taxonomy): Eukaryota > Metazoa > Chordata > Mammalia > Carnivora > Mustelidae > Lutra > Lutra lutra. The sequence goes on along the minus strand of NC_062287.1, from coordinate 35,864,674 downwards.
CTCCCATCTTTTTCTTCTGTCAGTGTTTCTGTGTATTTGTTTTTGTTCTGGTATTATATAAATCTTATACTTGGGGCTCATTTTGGCTGGGTTCTTTCTTTTTCTTGTCATTTACTTTTGTCGGTCTTTTTGTTTGTCTGTTTTTGTCTGTATACTTTATAAATCTTACCTTTGGGGCCCATTCTGAAAACCATTCTCTCTCTCTTTCTTTTTTTTCCCCCTGTCTCTCTCTTTCTCTCTCTCTTTTTCTTTTTGGCAGTGACTTCCAATTGCTCATAAGTGTTCTAGAGTGCACCTTGCCTGGATCACGGTTGATATATTCAGCTACACATCCCCTCAACCACCTCTCACCAAAATGACTAGGAGGAGGAATGCCCAACAGATGAAAAATTCAGAGACTGTGCCCTCTCCATCAGAGCTATTGGATATGGACATAAACAGTATGTTGGAAAGGGAATTCAGGCCAGCAATTATCCAGGCAATGGCTAGGTTGGTGAAAACCATTAATGACAACATGGAATTGATTAGGGCAGAAGTGAAAGCCACCAGAGAAGAAGTTAAAATGCTATCAATGAGTTCCAAACTAATCTAAATTCTCTGACAACTAGGGTGACTGAGGCAGAAGATAGAATTAGTGATCTAGAGGACAAACAGAGAGAAACAATATCGGGAGGAGGCCTGGAATGAACAGCTTAGAAGCCATGAAAACAGACTTAGGGAAATAAATGACACCATGAAATGTTCCAATGTCAGAATTATTGGAATCCCTAAGGAAGAGTGGAAAGAAAGAAGACTAGAGGATATAGTTGAACAAATTCTCCATGAAAATTTTGCCATTCTAGGGTATGGAACCAGCATTCATGTCCTATAGGCAAAAGGTCTCCCCTCAAATTCATAGAACCTAGAAAGACCTTGAGACACCTGATTGTGAAACTGATGAATCATGATTTTAGGCAGGAGCTCTTGAAAGCAGCTAGGGGGAAGAGATTCCTTACGTATAGAGGAAATTCCGTCAGAATAACATCAGACCTGTCCACAGAAACCTGGCAAGCCAGAAAGGGCTGGCAAGATGTATTCAGGGCACTAAATGAAAAGAACATGCAGCCAATTATACTTTATCCAGTAAGGCTGACATTCAAAATGGATGGAGAGATAAAGAGCTTCCAAGACTGGCAAGGTTTAAAAGAGTATGTGACCACCAAGCCGGCACTACAAGAAATATTAAGGGGGGTTCTATAAAAGAAGAAAGAACCCAAGAGTGTCATAGAATGGAAATTTATGGAGACAATCTATTGAAACAAAGACTTCACAGGCAACATGATGTCAAGAAAAACATATCTCTCAATAATCATTCTCAATGTGAATGGCCTAAATGCTCCCATAAAATGGCACAGGGTTGCAAACTGGGTAAAATGACAGGACCTGTCTATATGTTGTCTCTAAGAGACCCATTTTGAACCTGAGGATACATCCAGACTGAAAGTGAAAGGATGGAGAAGCATCTTTCATGACAATGGGCCTCAAAAGAAGGCTGAGGTAGTGATTCTCATATCAAATAAATTAGATTTTAAACTAAGGATTGTAGTCAGAGATAAAGAAGGACACTGCATCATTCTTTTTTTTTTTAAAATATTTTATTTATTTATTTGTCAGAGAGAGAGAGAGAGCAAGCACAGGCAGACAGAGTGGCAGGCAAAGGAAGAGGGAGAAGCAGTCTCCCTGCCGAGAAGGAGCCCAATGGGTGACTCGATCCCAGGATGCCAGGATCACCACCAGAGCTGAAGGCAGCCACTTAACCAACTGAGCCACCCAGGTGTCCCACACTGCATCATTCATAAAGGGTCTATCCACCAAGAAGATCTAACAATTGTAAATATTTATGTCCCCAATATGGGACCAGCCAACTACATAAGACAACTGTTAATCAAGATAAAGAGTCATATTGAGGGGCACCTGGGTAGCTCAGTGGGTTGGGCCTCTGCCTTTGGATCAGGTCATGACCCCAGGGTTCTGAGATTGAGCCCCACATCAGGCTCTCTGCTCAGCAGGGAGCTTGCTTCCCCTCTCTCTCTCTGCCTGCCTCTCTGCCTACTTGTGACCTTTTTCTCTGTTAAATAAATTAAAAAAAAACTTAAAAAAAAAGAGTCATATTGATATGAATACATTAATAGTAGGGGATCTAAACACACCACTCTCAGTAATAGATCATCCAAGCAGAAAATCAATAAAGAAACAAGAGAATTGAATGACACATTGGACCAGATGGACCTCATAGATATACAGAACATTCTACCCTAAAACAACAGAATACTCATTCTTCTCAAGTGCACATGGAACTTTCTCCAGAATAAACCACATACTGGGTCACAAATCAGGACTCAACCAATACCAAAAGATTGAGATTATTCCCTGCATATTCTCAGACCACAATGCTTTGAAACTGGAACTCAACCACAAGAAAAAATTTGGAAGGAATTCAAACACCTGGAAGCTAAAGACCACCTTGCTTAGAAATGTTTGGATCAACCAGAAAATCAAAGAAGAACTTAAACAATTCATGGAAACCAATGAGAATGAAGACACTTTAGTCAGAAACCTATGGGATATGGCAAAGGTGGGCCTAAGGGGAAATACATAGCCATCCAAGTCTCCCTCAAAAAAATTGAAAAATCCAGAATGCACCAGATCTCTCTACACCTTGAAGAACTGGGGAATCAACAACAAATTAAGCCAATGTCACACACAAGAAGTGAAATAATCAAGATGAGAGCAGAGATTGATGAGATAGAAACTAGAGATATAGTAGAACACATCATTGAAACAAAAAACTGTTTTTTTAAAAGAATCAATAAGATTGATAAGCCATTGGCCAAACTAATCCAAAAGAAAAAAGAGAGGACCCAAATTATTAAGTTATGAATGAAAAGAGAGAGATCACGACTAACACCAAGGAAATAGAAACAATCATCAGAAATTATTATCAACAGTTATATGCCAATAGGTTAAGCAACCTAGATAAAATGGATGCATTTCTGGAAACCTATAAACTTCCAAAACTGAATGAGGAAGAAATTGACAACCTGAAAAGACCAATATCCAGTAACAAGATTGAAGCAATGATCAAAAACCTCCCAAAAAACAGGAGCCCCGGACCTGACGTATTCCCTGGGGAATTCTACCAAACTTTCAAAGAAGAAATAATACTTATTCTCCTGAAGCTGTTTCAAAAAATTGAAGCAGAAGGAAAACTTCTGGACTCTTTATGAAGCCAGCATTATCCTGACCCCCAAACCAGACAAAGACTCCATCAAAAAGGAGAATTTCAGACCAATATTCCTGATGAATATGGATGCTAAGGTTCTCAACAAGACCCTAGGTAATAGGATCCAATAGTACATTAAAAAGATTATCCTCGTTGACCAGGTGGGATTTAGCCCTGGGATGCAAGGGTGGTTCAACATTCACAAATCAATCAATGTGATAGAACAAATGAATAAGAGAAGAATCACATGGTTCTCTCAATTGATGCAGAAAAATTATTTGATAAGATACAGCATCCGTTCCTGATTAAAACGCTTCAAAGTATAGAGATAGAGGAAACATTCCTCAACTTCATAAAATCTATCTATGAAAAACCCATGCAAATATCATCCTCAAGGGGGAAAAGCTGACAGCCTTCCCTTTATCAGAAACATGACAAGGATGCCCACTCTTACCTCTCTTATTCAGCATAGTATTAGAAGTCTTAGCAACAGCAATCAGACAACAAAGAAATAAAAGGTATTCAAACTGGCAATGAAAAAGTCACACACTCTCTCTTCACAGATGACATGGTACTTTATATGGAAAACCCAAAAGACTCTACCCCCAAACTACTAGAACTCATACAGCAATTCAGTAATGTGGTAAGATACAGAATCAATGTACAGAAATCAGTTGCTTTCTTGTACACTAACAATGAAAATACAGAAAGGGAAATCAGAGAATCGATTCCATTTACTATAGCACCAAGAACCATAAGGTACCTGGGAATAAACCTAACCAAAGAGGTAAAGGATCTGTACTCAACGAACTACAGAACACTCATGAAAGAAATTGAAGAAGACACAAAAAGATGGAAGAACATTCTGTGCTCATGGATCAGAAGAATAAACATTGTTAAAATGTCTATACTGCCTAGAGCAATCTATACTTTCAATGCCATCCTGATCAAAATTCCACTGTCATTTTTCAAAGAACTGAAGCAAACAATCCTAAAATTTGTATGGAACAAGAAGAGACCCTGAATTGCTAAGGAAATGTTGAAAAAGAAAAACAAAACTGGGGTATCATGTTGCCTGATTTCAAGCTTTACTACTAAGCTGTGATCACCAAGACAGCATGGTACTGGCACAAAAACAGACACATAGACCAGTGGAACAGAGTAGAGAGCCCAGATATGGACCCTCAACTCTATGGTCAAATAGTCTTCGAAAAAGCAGGAAAAAATATACAGTGGAAAAAAGACAGTCTCTTCAATAAATGGTGCCGGGAAAATTGGACAGCTATGTGTAGAAGAATGAAACTCAAACATTCTCTTATACCATACACAAAACTTGAAATGGATAAAAGACCTCAACGTGAGGCAGGAATCCATCAGAATCCTAAAGGAGAACATAGGCAGTAACCTCTTCGACACCAGCCACAGCAACTTCTTTCAAGATATGTCTCCAAAGGCAAAGGAAAAAAAGTGAAAATGAACTTTTGGGACTTCATCAAGATCAAAAGCTTCTGCACAGCTAAGGAAACAGTCAACTAAACAAAGAGGCAACCCACGGAATGGGAGAAGATATTTGCAAATGCCACTACAGACAAAGGGCTGATATCCAAGATCTATAAAGAACTCCTCGAACTCAAAACACACAAACAAGATAATCATGTTAAAAAATAGGCAGAAGACATGAACAGACACTTCTCCAATGAAGACATACAAATGGCTATCAGACACATGGAAAAATGTTCATCATCACCAGCCACCAAGGAGATTCAAATCAAAACCACATTGAGATACCACCTTACACCAGTTAGAATGGCCAAAATTAACAAGACAGTAAACACTAAGTGTTGGAGAGAATGTGGAGAAAGGGGAACACTCTTACACTGTTGGTGGGAATGCAAGTTGGTGCAGCCACTTTGGAAAACAGTGTGGAGATTCCTTAAGAAGTTAAATATAGAGCTTCTCTTTGACCCTGCAATTGCACTAGTGGATATTTACCCCAAAGATACAGATGTAGTGAAAAGAAGGACCATCTGTACCCCAATGCTCATAACAGCAATGGCCACAGTTGCCAATCTGTGGAAAGAGACAAGATGCCCTTCAATGGAAGAATAGATAAAGAAGATATGGTCCATGTATACTATGGAGTATTATGCCTCCATCAGAAAGGATGAATACCCAACTTTTGTATCAACATGGATGGGACTGGAAGAGATTATGCTGAGTGAAATAAGTCAAGCAGAGAGAGTCATTTATCATATGGTTTTGTTTATTTGTGAAGCATAAGGAATAACATGGAGGACATGGGGAGATGGAGGGGATAAGTGAATTGGGGGAAATTGGAGAGGGAGATGAACCATGAGAGACTGTGGACTCTGAGAAACAAACTGAGGGTTTTGAAGCGGTGAGGGGCGGGAGGTTGGGTGAGCTTGGTGGTGGGTATTATGGAGGGCATGTGTTGCATGGAGCACTGGGTGTGGTGCATAAACAATGAATTCTGAAACACTGAAAGGAGATAAAGAAAAATAAAAATAAAAAAAAAAAAAGCTTTCGGGGTGCCTGGGTGGCTCAGTGGGTTAAGCCGCTGCCTTCGGCTCAGGTCATGATCCCAGGTCCTGGGTTCGAGCCCCACATCGGGCTTTCTGCTCAGCGGGGAGCCTGCTTCCTCCTCTCTCTCTGCCTGCCTCTCTGCTTACTTGTGATTTCTCTCTGTCAAATAAATAAATAAAATCTTTAAAAAAAAAAAAAAAAAAAAAAAAAAAGCTTTCAAATCATAAAACACACACACACGTAAAACGTATTTACTAATATAGAGATTCACTTAAAACCATTTTAGTCCATATCTTTTCATGTAGGAGGTTTAAACTCTTTAACTATAATCAATAGAAATAGTTTAGTGAAACTAAGTATTGGTCATATTGCAAAGCATTGATGAAAAAAGCAAAGTTCTTGGCTTTGGGAGCCCAGGGATTAATGAGAGGAGAGACACAAGTTTGATGGTAATTATAACACAGTGTGAAATCTGCTAAGGGAGAGAGATTCATGGGGTGCCACAGGAAGGAAGAGGAGAGACATTCTCCTCTTATCTCAAAATCTCAACATAATCGAGGTGTTGCAGCAGTTTTTTAAAATATATTATACCTAAGATGACCATTGAAATGTAAATGGAAATTACCCAGATGGAAACTCTGGAAGAAGAGGAAGACCCTACAGGCAGAAAGAGCAGCATGTTCAAAAGTCGGAGAAAGCAGGGTGTATTTGGGGAAATTCATATTATGAGAGTAGAGTATCACAGGTGATGAGGCCTTGGCCAGACCATGGAGAATCTCACATCTTAGGATGTTTGGGTAAAGAGACACACGTGTTTAAAAACAAAACAAAACAAAACGAAGTCTTGTGATTATTTTGTACTTTAAAAATGTCTCTTATTCTCCCCAAGAATGATGATAGTATCTACCTATATTTTCTTGTTTAATACTCATCATAGTCTGTGTCCAGCCAAGTGTTTGTAATATATTAGACTCTACTAAAAAGATAGTGGTCATTTTGGCCATTCTGACTGGTTTAAGGTGATATCTCAATGTGGTTTTGATTTGAATCTCCCTGATGGCTAGTGATGATGAATATTTTTTCATGTGTCTGATAGCCATTTGTATGTCTTCTTTGGAGAAGTGTCTGTTCTGTCTTCTGCCCATTATTTGACGTGGTTATCTGTTTTGTGTGTGTTGAGTTTGAGGAGTTCTTTATGGATCTTAGATATCAGCCCTTTTTCTGTAGTGTTATTTGCAAATATCTTCTCCCATTCCGTGGTTTGTCTTTTTGTTTCGTTGACTGTTTCCTTTGCTGTTTTTGATCTTGTTGGAGTCCCAACTTTTGTATCAACATGGATGGGACTGGAGGAGATTATACTGAGTGAAATAAGTCAGACAGAAAGAGTCAATTATATATGGTTTCACTTACTTGTGGAACATAAGGAATAACATGGAGGACATTGGGAGATGGAGAGGAGAAGTGAGTTGGGGGAAATTGGAAGGGGAGACAAACCAAGAGATACTGTGGACTTTGAGAATCAAACAGGGTTTTGGAGGGGATGGGAGTGGGGGTGGCTGGGTGAGCCTGGTGGTGGGTATTAAGGAGGGCACGTACTACATGGAGCACTGGGTGTGGTTCATAAACAATGAATTTTGGAACACTGGAAAAAAATAAGACAAAATAAAATGACAACAACAAAAAAAAGATAGGGGTTTTGATAGAGCTACCCTATGACCCAGCAATTGCACAAAGGATACAAACATGGTGATCTGAAGGGGCATGTGCACTCCAATGGTTATAGCAGCAATGTCCACAATAGCCAAACTATGGAAAGAGCCCAGACAACCATCAAATGATGAATGGATAAAGAAGATGTGGTATATATATATACTATTACTCAGCCATCAAAAAGAATGAAGTCTTGACACATGGATGGAGCTAGAGTGTATTATGTTAAGGGACTAAATCTTTCAAAGAAAGACAAATACTGTATAATTTTAGTCATATGTGGAATTTAAGAAACAAAACAAATGAACACAGGAGAAGGGAAGGAAAAATAAAATAAGATGAAAATTGAGAGGGAAGCAAATGTTAAGAGACTCTGAACACTAGGAAACAAACTGAGGGTTGCTGGAGGAGGGGTTAGGTGGGAGGATCAGGTAACTGGGTGACAGGCATGAAGGAGGGCACGTGATGGAATGAGCACTGGGTGTTAAATGCAACTGATGAATCACTGAATTCTACCTCTGAAACAAACAAACAAACAAACAAACAAACAAAAAGATAGTGGTTTTGTGCTACCCCTTATTTAACCTTCTCAAATTTTATCCACATTTAATTTTTTCAGTTATTCACAGTAACTGATAATGACAGGGTAGATGTTGTGATAACTTGTATAGCTCTATCCATTTTACCTGAATTTTACCAGTTAAGTGGGGACATGTTCAAAGAAATTATGTGGCTTGCTGAGAATTGAAACCAGCACTCTTCCTTGTCCATGTTGAACAACACTGGAGTAGACATTGTTTCTTATCATTATGTTAATTGGTGCTGGGACCAGGCAAAAATAACTTAGCTGTTTGCTTCAAGAAATGCCTGCTCATGGAAGAAAAGAAAATCAGTCACAGGGAAGGAAAAGAGAATCAATGAAACCACTTGCTCATCAAGACTAGCTTCAAGACCTCTGTCTTTCTGTCTCTACCAATCCAAAATGGTTTTAATAATGACACAAAAAAATTCTGCTCAATCTCAACCAGTTTCCAAGTTATAAGACTCACCTTGAAACTACCTAGCCTCAACTCTAAAACTCTATAAATACTCTGTCCTAATTTCTCATTTTGAGACATTATTAATATTCTATCAAGGTAGTGTTCTGCCCTCTTGGTCCACAGATTTTTCTAGTGTTTTTATTGAGAGGATGGATAGTTAATACTGTTCTGCTGTAAATTAGCTTTGACATTCTACTGTCGGAACATAATTTTCTCCATGGTATTCTGATGAAGGTACTGTAGCAACATTGCCTAAAGACAGTGTCTGAAGCCTTGATGAGAGCTGCTGGGTAGATAAGAACATAAATTTGCAAAGTCATTTACTTTTTGCAGACACGATTTTATCAAATGATGTGGGGTGAGAGCTGGTAGCAGTGCAAAGATGCTGAGTGGTGGTGAGATTGGAGGAGTTTCCTTTTTGCTGCTAATGTGGACACTTCTTTCCCTGAACTGTGCTAAATGCTAGCACATTTCTGGAAAAGAGCAGAAGAAATGTTTACCTAAGGCCGCTCAATACTTCTGTATGACTCCTCATTACTATCACAATAAAGTCCAACATATGCTTCTGATACCTTTCATAACCTGACCTCTGCTGACTCCTCCATTTATCGTATGCATCCCTCCACTGTGCCCCCCCGCCCCCATCTTCTATCCACACAGATTCCTTTTGCAGACATACTAGGTACTTTGCTGTCTCTGGGCCTCTACACAGGCTGTTTCATTTGTTTGGATCCATTTTCTCCACACTTCTTTCCTGTTTCAGGTCAGTTATTATTTCCTCTGGGGATCATTTTATGAACCTCTGACACTATCCCAATGCCCCTCCTACGTAATTTCTCAGCATTCTGTGGCTGCCCTGGTAGAGGACTCATTACCCTCTATTAAAGTTAGGCTTCATTTGGCTGTCCCTTACCCGCTCCAGACAGTAAGCTCCTAGGGAGAGAGATTATATATTATTTTTTTCTATGTACTTCCCATGTAGCATACGGCCTGCATAATAGATACATAATAAATATTTGTTGATCAAATGAATAAACACTTGTGTGGCTGCCTCTGTGACCTGAAATCCCCTCTTCTCTCATCCCCCCGTATCTGTGCTGGTCTTCAGACCCTTTCCTCCTGGGGGACCCTATGCCCGGAGTGTTAGTTTTGAAAATTTATGTCACGTGTTGATTTTGCTTCTGTGAAGCACTTTTTTTTTTCCTCCATCGATTTTATGTGTCACAGGATTACTTGCATTCTAGCTGGTTATAGGACTTGAACGAGGAACTAAATAGCTAATTGTAAAGCTGCAAGCACTGCAAACTATTTATTTCACGTGCCCTCCCTCATTTAATTCTTGTACTCTTGCTGCATATAATCAATAAGATTACATATTCGAAGCACTTCCTCCTGAATATGCAAACTTGTTTTTTTTTTTTTTTTTGTTTGTTTGTTCACTTTTGTTTTTAATTCCAGTTCTTGGCATACAAAATTATCCAAGCCGTCTTGCTTCATGACGTCAGCACGTCTTAAGTCCCTTTGGTCTTCCATGTCGTGTCTTCTTCCCACTGAGTCCTCCCCCTGCCTCACTTCCACCCAAGGGATTACTTACTGTTGAATTAGCGGGGCTGCCTGAATTTCTCCAAGACCTCAGTGCTGTTGAGGCATGCTCCTCGAAGCTTCTCAAGCATCAGTGAGTGTGTGTAAGAACGAAACACAAGGCGGTGAGGGGTCCTGAGCAGACCTACGTGTTACAGGGCAGAATCCATACCTAAGGTGCCAGTCATCATGGCACGTAGCAGTGCGGTCCTGAGGAGCAAGTCCAAGTGTTGCGGTTTGAGGAATAAAACAAGAAGTCCCCCCACTCCAAAATACCTTATTCACCAGCTGTCATGATTTCTAATGACCAGTGTTTGAAAACCATATTTTATTGTTTTATTTTATTTATATTATTAAGTTCAATTAGCCAATGTATGTATGCATTGTATACATTGTATACGATGTCTACAATTAACCAATGTATAGTATAATTTTTGATGTAGTGTTTGAAGATTCATTAGTTGCGTATGACACCCAGTGCTCATCAGATCACGACCATCTTTTATTTTAAAAAGCCTTCCAAAACTGTAAATTTCACAGAAAAAGATGACACAACTGTGTATTAATGGTGTCTACTATAACTTGAGTGGAATTGACTTTAGAAAGGTGAAGAGGAGTCTAGATGTCAGACCCAGCTCTGAGGATTTGAACCATAGAGCAGACCTCTGGAGAGGAGACAGATGTTCAAAGACTGATTTCAGATACTTTGACATAGGTATACTTCAATTTACAATGGCTCCCAGTCCCAATCCACATTCAGGACCCTAGACCTCTCCTCTTCCCTCCACTATCTATAGGAGATTCTCTAGAAATTTCTCTGTCAGTTCAAAAAAAGGAAAAAATAAATTTCTTTCGCAGTTTCTTTTCTATCAGTTCTGTCATTTCTTTGTCTCCTTGGTTGCCTGACTTAGGAATCCTCATCTCCACTGTGTCCAGGGCTATAGCTGATGTTTCTACTGATTGCTTCCTGCATCCTGGGGACTCGGGCTTATATACTATTTATGCTGTTAGCACTATGATAGATTGTGCAACAGCACAGCTAAATCAAGGCTCTAATATCTGATAAGGCTTTACAAACAGTTGTGGGATAAACAAGGGAATTGGCAACCCAGAGAGTAACTTATAATTGTTAAAATGTGGCCACTTGTACAACTTGCAGACTCCATTTCATCCTTGTTGGGTTACTGTGTTAAACCTTACCATGTCTATCATATTTGGTTTCTCTCCTTTTGGGCACTGAGAATACGCACAATTTTAACCCCCTTGCAATCAGATAAAATCATGAGACTAGTTCTGGTCAACGGCTTGTGAATGAAGGCAGGATATGGGAAGTCCCAGGCAAAATTTATTTTGCAAGCCCTTGCCTATATAAATAATTTGATCTAAAATATATTACAAAATTCGTGAGGTCATGTAAGGTGTTTATCAATGAAGATTTAGAATAATGGTTATAGAAGAAGTTTATGGATATTTGATTATTGCCCAATGAGAGCAAAGTGTCCAGCATCATTGCTTTTATTTTTCTGTCCAAGAATTATCTTTTTTTTTTTTTTAATGATCAAATGCATCATTTTTGGGCCAATTTCCTCTCTCCTACTGGGAGAAAAGGGTGACAACACTGTTATGACTCACAGTGCTATGACTCTTTGGAAGCTGTTTGTATTGAAACAATATCAACTTTCCTGCCTGTGTGGTTCTCCAGTTCCAGGTGTTTCTATCCTCACTCTTGACACTGCATTACCCATCCTGTGGTTCCTGAATACTGGCTTCCCATGAGTCCCTCAAGGGTTGTTGCTAGTTTCCTTTTTTCTTTTCTTTCTCTTTTTCTTTTTCTTTTTTTTTTTTTTTTTTTGATGATGATGAGCACACATGCAAGTCTTCCCCATGCATGAAGGAAAATGCGAATAATCATTCATTTTTGGTTATGTTAAGTGTACTGTTTAGAATGTTATAGTGTAAAGGAACTACAACACATCTTCCAGCCATGTCTTCTCTTAAACTCCTTAGGCTGCAACCTCTGCATTCCTAAAATGTGATCTCTTTTAATATTGACCGCATCCCTGAATTTCACACACTGACCCCAGCAGGCAGGATGGGTGAGGGGTTCATGGGCAGAGTGAGAGCAGTCTCATTCACACAAGGAACATCTGGTCCCTCACTGGGGATGATTAAGATGGAGACGGAAGAAGGGGTTAGCACCACAACAATTGGAGGCAAGAGAAGACATCAACTAGAAGAGCCCATTGGTGTTGGAGAGTGATGATTGAAACATTTGCCCTTGAAGGAGAGAGGCAATCCCCACATCTTCTCAAGCCTCTCTGTCATATATGTTGAGCCTTCAAGAGGGGCGTCATCTGCTCTGCATGTCAGCAGTGGCAGAGGGGTTTGGGGGATCCACAGAATAAAGGATTCTGGCTGCCACCCTTGGGTGCTATAGACTGGAGGTAGTGTTGCAAATTACACACAGACACGTGAGAGCTGACATAGGGGCCCAAACATGGTTTCAGCCCAAGGGATGGTGGGGGACAGATGGGAGTTCAGAGCAAAGGACTTCTTTTGTGTCCAGCATGAGAATCACCCAAAATGAACATGTCAGTACCATTCTGGTAGCTCAACCCTGTGTGATTCCATAAAAGAAAAATCACGCTGCTGGCAGGAACGATTAGGCTAATTTTGAGTGACAAGGTGGAAGCAGGTTGCTTACTGATCCACAAGGGGCAGGTAATGTGAGTGAGAAATCAGCTATTTCTGTGTAAAGTCTCTAAGGTTTTTGGTCACCACAGGAAAACCTAGTCTACCTGACTAAAGCAGATCCTATATGTGGGGGCTCTCTCGTCAGCCACAGGCCAGGCTCCCTAGTGAACAATTCTTGCATTATAAGGCTGAATTGAAAATGACATGAGTAAAGACACGTACAGCATTTAGAAAGGTAAATGAGAGCTATTATTTGAAGTTACGACTATTGGCGTTTGTTCTTGTGTTAGAGACTTTTTATTGAGATATCTTTCAAAGGTATATATTTCATATTGGTCAGTCCCCAGCTATAGTTGAAGGTTTTTTCATCTGACTAGATCGAGACCTGCTCTTTGTGTTCCCTTTTTTAGTTCTATGACTCATTTTTCTACAGTGATAGAGGATGGAAAATTTTACTCCTTCTTGTGAGAAAATTCTATCCTTTACTCTCCAGAGAATAAGCTTCTCCTCTGGTCTAAACAGGACCACAATAATTTAATGTACAGAACATACATTGAAACCCATTGATTCTTCAGTTGTGGGGTCCAAATTGAGCTTCCCAACTCTTCATAATAACAACCACAAACCCTGGCTGAATGCGTACCATTTGCCAGGCAGGCAACCTTCTAAGTGCTTTACATATATTAACCCAGCCGTCATCCTTATGCAACCCGATCCCATGGGCACTATAGTTCATGCTTATTATGAGGAACTGAGGTACAGAAAGGCTGATTGCTTTGTCCAAAGTCATGGAGCTGCTCAGTGTTTGACCCACAATTTCAATGTGGGCAGTCTGGTTTCAGAGCCTAGGCTCTGCTTATTCCAATAACACGCGACCTTGAGGCTTTTGCCTCACTTGCTTTTGTTTTGTTTTGTTTTTAATAGTTGTGCTTCTAGAAAGAGTTGAAGATCAGAGATGAGGCCTGTGTCATCATTCTGTAGTCTTCTGGGTCTCAGGATTAGGTCTCAGGATTCTCAAGAACACACACACACACACACACACACACACATTTCCTCAGGTGCATTGGGTGAATAATGAACTTTTGCCAACAGGTTGGTGTCCCAAGTTTTCACTGATTTATGCAGGAGATATTTATTGAGTATCTACTATGTACCAAGCATCATGCCAGGTGTAAGGACAGTGTACAAGGCAGTCTCTGCCCTGAAGGAGTTTAGAATCTCAGAACACTTTACAGCATTCTAATACTTTTTCCTAACTCCTACCATCCAGGTTTAAGGACACCTTGCCACAACTGAGAATCTTCGTACATTATCAGCATTCTGTCTGTGCCTTTTTGTTGTTGTTGTTGTAAATCATTCAACAACATTCAAACCCATGAAATATGGGCTTCAAGTTAAATTCTGCCAATGGAACTGATGAGGGGTAGAGAATGACCCCAGTGGAAGAGAAGAGGGACTTGTAGGCTGAAGTGGGCTTGTGGAAAGGACCTCGTGTGATATGTAGCAACGGCGATACAAGGTAAGGGGAGGAAGGCAGAGCCTCCTCTCTCACCGGGCAGGGTGCCCGGGTGAGAGCATAACTAACAAAAAATGAACACAATCCCCAATGCAGCACATGAGGTTCAACCCTGAGAAGGCTTCTTCTGGGTCATTCATTTCAGCCATTGAGTCTCAGAGCCTGGCATCAAATTTCAGCCAGAGACGGGCATGGATGCTTCTACAAACTGCCCTGGAGAACCTGTGAATTTCAGCATTGGTGGGGCAGGGATCTATATCACCTGAAGTGCAGATTCTCTTGGAGTTCATTTGGTGTCCTTTCAGTGACTGAAGGACAGGAACTCATAGAAGATAGTGTGGACCACTGTCTTTAGTTTCCCCTTCAAATCACAGATATTTACTAAGCCCTATCTGACAGGCCCTATGCTAGACAGGGCACACAGAACAATGAAAAAAATGTAGACACTGTTTTTATAGAGCACCAGTCTTGTGGGGTCACGAGATTGAGTCCTGTGTCAGGCTCTGGGCACAGTGGGGAGCCTGTCTGAAGGTTCTCTCTCCCTCTCTCTCTGCCCCTCCTTCCTCAGAGGAAGGATACCTCTTCTTAAGAGGGAAGTTGGGGTACAGATGGAGAACAGAACTCTTGAAATTTTCAGACGGGGCTAAATTATATTTTAACATCATCTTATTTCCAAAGCATGGCTCTTAGCTGACACAGCCTTGAGAAAAGTGCCCATCAAATATGATCATATATCCTCTTGATTGATGATTGCTAAAGAGACAGGGTCCATATCTTTCAACTTTCTTTGGCATTGCACTCAGTTCCACACCCTGCTCGCTGCTGATAATGTTAGCATGCTTCTGATTCAAGCGGAGAGCTACTATTGACTTCATCTGACCTCTGCACTGAAAATAGATCTTTGGTCAAAAGAAGGTAATGTGAAATGGGGCCCTCATTTGATCCTTATCTGTTGGTATAACTGTGGCCTATTTATTTTCAAGTGTTTTGCATGACCAGCCTATTTTAAGGACTGACTCTTAAATATGCTTCAAGGAGAGTAAAACTTCATAATTAAAAAAAAAATCAGAGAAAATTTAAAAAGATGGTTAAGGTCGTAAAGCCGGGGTGGGGGGGTTGTTGAGATACTTAAATGAATTCAAATGATTCTCTTTACCAGGATAAGGGGAAGCTTTTCCTTCCTAAAATTAAAGTGGCTGTGGAGGGGGAAGCATTTGTTTGTTAAGAATTAGTCTTTCTTGAATGGAGTAGATGAGAGGCAGAGTTCTAGTAACCTGGACTTACTAGAACTATGGACAGAAGTGATGGCAGGGGAGGTTCTGGAATTGGGTATGAGTTAGAGCTGTTCACACATTGTGAGAAACAATATGGAATTAAGTGGAGCAAACTGGCTAAGAGGAGGAAGATTCTAGAGCCAGACAAAAATATATTAAATTTCTGGCTCTATTTTTTAATCCCAGTTATGTGTGCCAAGTTACTTTACTTATATAAGATTGATTATATAAAAAAATATGCCCATACTTAATAACATTTCTTGAGGTAGGATAGTCATTCATGTTGCATTAGGTTGTGTGATGATTCAAGGAAATAATGAATCACGCCTGCCACATAGTCAGTGCTTTACGAAGAGTAGCCCTTTACTCTTAACAATGTTGACCATCATCAATGTTGCTAAGTGAACACAGACTTCCTAGTGCTCTGGCTAACAAAGGAGTAGGAAAAAGTACTTTACATAAATACTCCAGGAGGGTGAGCCAAAGAAGAAGCATGCATGTGTTCTTACCCAGGGATTCTGGGAGACAGGAACTCTTTCTTGCTAGACTAGATCTTGAAAGAACATGAGGCTGTCCTAATTGCAGCCAACTTATTGTCATCAGGAAAAATCCTAGAATTTCTAGGGATAGTCCTGTGGAGTCGAAGATATGATGAAAGAGAAATCAAGAGGTAGACACTCATTCCAGATAATATTAATCAATCTGTGAGTTCAGTCATACAGGAGTTGCCACTACCCTTGGATTTTCTAATTCTTGAGCTTATGCATTTTGCTTTAGCCTCTTTGAGTTTTCTGATACTTGCAATGTGAGTCTATCTATATATATATATAAATAAAGTCACACCTTTTAACTTTTAATAAAAAGAAGTTTCTTTTTCTCTTCTCTCCCCTCTTTTCCTGTCTTGGATGCAGGTAAGATATCTGGAGCTGGATTAGCTGGCTGCCAGCCATGAGGCAAGGAGTGAGGGGGAAAGTGAAGAGGAAACACGGTATCTCTTTTCTGATATTACAGAGTCATGGAAATAATGCCAACCTCACTTTTTTATTAGTTTGCTAGGGTTGCTATACAAAGTAGTATGGACTGGATGTCTTAAATAAAATAAGCTTATTTTCTCACAATCCTAGAGGTTAGAAGGCCAAGATCAAGGTGTTGGCAGGGTCCATTTCTTCTGAGGCCTCTGCCCTGGGCTTGTAGATGGTCGTTCTCTCTGTGTGTCTTCACTTGGCCTTCCCTCTGTGTGTGTGTGTATGTGCTAAGCTCCTCTTCTTCTTAATAACTGGTCAACTTGGATTGGGGCCCACCTTAATGGACTCATCTCAACTTAGTTAAAGACCTTATCTCCAAATCCAGTCACATTCTAAGGTACTGGGGCATTATGACTTCAGCGTATACATTTTTGGGAAAAAACACTTCAGTCCATAACGCTTTTTATTACAGATAAGCAACTTCCACAATTGTCATGATATTTGGGATTATTTTATTAGCATTTTAGCAGCTAAATGAAATGGCTGAACATGGCTGGAGGAAGTTCATTCTAGTTTCTATTTTGGCAAATACTTCTTTTTCTAGTTTTTATTTCTGCAAATTATTTCTTTGGGCTTAATAAGAGGCAGGCTATCACCTCATGGTTTGCTAAAACTCACAATCTTGAGAGAAAGGCATTTACAAAAAGAAGCTATTTTCCTCCTGAATTCAGGAGTGAGGATTATGTTTCTCCTTCTTTTTTTTTTTTTGGAAAGAATGATTTTTCCAGTACTCCACATAATAAATTTAGGGCTTTCGTGGCTTAGAGAGACCACAGGAGAAGGAGAAAATATTTTCTTAAAAAAGATTTTATTTATTTATTCAAGAAAGAGAGGGAGGGAGGTGGGGGAGAGGGAGAGAATCATAAGCAGACTCTGAACTGAGGGTGAGACCAATGTGGGACTAAATCTCAAGACCCTGAGATCATGATCTGAGCTGAAACCAAGAGTCGATGCTTAACTGACTAAGCCACTCAGGCGCCCCAAGAGAAAAGTTATTTAAAAAGCACCAGTAGACTAGATTTCATAAGGGCAAGATCCCTGTCTTATAGCTGAAACTGACCAAGTGAATTAATGATAGCTTCTACCAATACCAGAGCCCTTTCTAGCTCCTGGATGCCAGAAAAACCTGCACCCCTCCCACAGACCATACTATTGTGCTCAATCCTAGTCTCTGATTTGGTTACTGCAAAAATAGTGGTTTTCAAGTACACGGTGGACACATTGCCTTTTTGACAACTTAGAGAACACCTGAGCCGATTGGCCTCATCGCCTCAAGGGGTGAAAAACTTCTGCAAAGGGGAAGCTAGGTCTGTTAGGTGAAAAAAAGAAATATATCTCCAAGTGCTGAATAGAAAATCTGGGGTATAAAATATCATCCATTACCAACAACAACAACAACATGGTATATGAAAACTATTCATTCAGATACAATAAAGCTTCAGTGAATTTTCTTCTTCCACAATTTTAATATAAAGCTTGATCCTCTATCTCTGCATGGATTGAGCGCCTATGTCTTCTTAATTGAATTTAGCTGGAATAGAAACTCCAGGGGAGAGCGCTGACCTAGAACCGAACTCCCACAGCTTTCTCAGCGGCTGCATTTTGTCCAACAGGGGGCGCTTGGAGCTCACACATCAACAGCAGCGGCGCCAGGAACCTTGAAGATAATCCATTTTCATTGCCATGGTGATTCTTAATTAACACATCGCATCAGGTTTTCATTGACACAGTAAAATGAGGTGACTGTGACCTTGGTTAATAAAATGTGTAATCATTCTGGAAATATCGAGAGTTAGAAACTTGTTAGATATTTCTTCCTCGTGATTAAACTGGCTTGTGATCAATAAAAACAACATCTAAATTGCAGATTACTCGAGCTCCATCTCCGGGGGTAAGAATTTTATTTCTTCTTAAAAATAAAGTTGAATATATGTTGTGATGCCTTAAAGATAAGAAAATAATAGGCTAAGTAAGTTTTTTTTTAAATTATATGAAGAGTATTAAATTGCTTGATACTTCTCACCAAATAAACACATTTCAGA
This sequence comes from Lutra lutra, assembly GCF_902655055.1. NCBI lineage: Eukaryota > Metazoa > Chordata > Mammalia > Carnivora > Mustelidae > Lutra > Lutra lutra. The sequence goes on along the minus strand of NC_062287.1, from coordinate 35,845,986 downwards.
CACAGAGGAAAAATGTATAATGTTGTTGATATTTCCAAAATTCTGCTTTTTAAATTTCAGAGTCCAGATCAAGAAGCAAAATGAGAAAAAGAAATTCTCACTGTTCTGTTTACAAGTTACAACCTACAACCTACCACTAGAGGGCGCTCGTCGCTTTGTTATCTTTCAAAAGCCTCGCCCAGCAAGGGCTGCTTTTCAAATGGGAACATCACCCTTAGTGTCTGCGAATTGTTTAGGAATAATCAGAAGCACCCCACAGTGCTGGGCAGAATATTCCCCCGCTAACGCTCCTGTTGATTGTGATGTAAAGTCCTTGACCGAATCAAATGCAAAAGGAGGGATTCAGCAAATCAGATTTCCTGTGCAACCGTCCATAAAATGTACTTCACTGTCAACGTTTCTCTTCTCATGAAATAGACAAAGTTCACAATTAATAAACTTGATGTTTCTCTTGTGCTTTTACTTTTGTAGAAGCAATTTTGCATGTTGATCACTCTGATAGCATATTTTTGTGTGAGATTTCATAGCACAAAGCCAAATACTTCATTGGTTTCTTTTTATTTTTTATTTTTTTTTATTTTTCAGAATGATAAATAATTGACCTTTTAAAAATCCCCATTATTGCACTGATTTTATGGAGCTGGTCTAGCATATACCCAACCCTGAGGTTTTACGTTTGCTTTCTCTGTAGAGTACGTGGTAGATTGTATTATTTGAAAATATTTACTCCACCTTCCTCAGAATGGGATGAAAATACTTCCCCACTCCATTACGCTAAACTTGGTCAATGGAATGTGAGAAGTAACTGTGCTCCTTTCAAACGAAGACCTTAAGTCTGATTTAATACCTCTTGTCCTTCCTTTCCGTCCTGAGGAGGTGAATGTTACGTTGCACACAACGCTCGCTTCTTCAGCCGGGGTCCCTGAGGGTGAAGTAAGGTGAAGACACGTGACACAGAGCCCCGGGATTCATGGCCACGTGGCACTTGCTAACACGTCGCATGGGCAAAGAATGGGTTTGTGGTTCTTAGCTACTGAAGTTTTAGGGCTGTTTTTGGTGCAACCAGTGGGTTAATATAAAAGCTGATATGAGGAGTGGGGTGTTGTTGTATGAAAATAGAAATTGCTGGCGATTCCTTCAGGATAAAGGGGTTGGAAAAGTGGCAGATAGTCGTCTTGATGAACTTATGGCTTTGGCTGGAGAGGTAGTTAAACAGAATATTACTAGCTTGCATTAATTCATTATTAGCTGCATTCAGTATTTTAAAAATGAAACAAATCCAGAAAATAACTGGACTGTTTGCAGGATGACAAGAAAGAGAAAACAGAAAGCCTGAAATTCTGGGATTTCAGGGTTGAAAAATGGGGTTGTTTTTAAATCTCCCTCTGACAAAAGACAAAATTGAGAAATACATTGAGCCCAAACCACTGATTAAGATGTAGGCTGAAAAGAAATTATTGTGGCCACAATTCCTAAAGGCATAATTCTGAGCTAGCTTGACAACTACACGGTGTCCTGAAGTCTAGAGAAAAACATACGTCCACCAAAGAATTGTGAGGCAGGCTATTGGTACACAAGAATGGGATGAAATAAATAAAAAGCTAACAAAATCTTTGAAAGAGTTATACTGCTCAAGGCACTATCATCCTCAGTTGAAAGAGATCATGATATTTTGAGACAACTTGGGCAGGAAGCTCACAAGGCTGTTCATTCGCTGAGGATGGCAGGATCTCCATTGCCACTGAGAATGAGTGACTGGGGAGCTACCTGAAGACAACAGAACTGGGGTCCCTTCAGGAACATTCCGTTAAGTAGGAGGCCCTCTAACGTTTGTCCAGCAGAATTTCAAAATTGCTGCATACCAGTGATTGCTAAGGGCTTTTCTTCCTCCCTCTTTACAAATGGAGGCATTTATTGTAGTCATTCCATCCCTGTTTCACTATTTTACATGATATGTTTGAATTCCTTTCTACCTGACCTAGAGACTGTCATGAGATCTTCGAGGGGGCACCTGACACCATGATGGGATGAGACATTCCAGGTACATTTCTTGAAAGTGATTCTGAAGGAGAAAGGAAGGAAAGTGTATACCCACAGCAGGTGGTCTGTGACAGATGGTCTTGTTGTTTTCCAATGTTGGTTTCCCTCTCCTGTTTGGGGCAGGGCGTATGTATATTCCTGCTCCCCCGCACCGCCCCCCCCCCCAGCTCCCTGGGTCCCCTCCCCGTGTTGGGCTGGTCTGCGTGACTGTTTCTGACCAACGGGATATGAGCCAAGGAGTCACACACTCTATCTGAAAAGCAGCTTCAAATATGATTGCCTCTTATTCTTTGTCTCTGCCGTGAAAATGAGCATCCCCCATGGAGGGGCTGAGCCTTTACCCGAGGTCCTTGAACGAAAGGACATGCAGAGCAGAGCTAAGCAGCCCTCTCTACTCCAAAATGCAGACATGTGAGAGAGAATAAATGTTTGCTCTTGCAGGCCACTGGGATTTGGATCGTTGGCTTCACAGCAAGCTGACTGATGTAGGACATGAGATCTCGTCTGAGATTCCCTTTGCAGTTTTGTTCAAAGGAGATAGTACACATACATATATTAATTCGATTTAAAAAAAAAACAGTTATTTTAACTACAGCCTTCCCAAAAATCTCAGCTTATATGCCAAATACAATTAAATGTTTTTTCTTATTATAATGAAGCAAACACCTGCTGATGTGGTAACCTCCAACACTGTATTTCCAATTAAAAAGCATTTCATAAAAGAATAAAAGGTCACCGAGTTACTTTAGAAGGACTCTAGGATACATCTGTTGTGAAATAATGAGTTAGATCAAACCATTTGTAACATAGTCCCTAAATGTGAACCCGACACTTTGGAAAGCTACATAGGAATTATTGGCTTACAGTGCACTACCCAGAAATGTCTGTTTCTATTTCTCAGCTCGGCGTTCAGCCAGTGAGTCTCCCAACTGGTAGTGTGTCACACTAGCGTGGAGAATCATTTAGGAGTACATCCCATGCGATATGCTAGTTGTGAAGTAACAACATTCGCTAACAATGTTCTTTTATGAATCAGAGTGCATCCAGTATTATCCCCGTAATAACCAGAGGTTTGCTTTAATCAAAATAAACTCTCCTGAGTGAAAGAGGTGTGGATGGTGTTAGATTGAAGCTCCCTAGTGACCACACAGAATCTCGGTCTGATTTGTGTTTCAGGCCACCATTCAAACTGCACTTGGGAATGCGATCCACACAGGAACCTCATGTGTTGCGTGAATGTGTAGCAGGGACAACCTTGAAATTTCTTTTTTTTTTTTTTTAAGATTTTATTTATTTATTTGACAGAGAGAGATCACAAGTAGACGGAGAGGCAGGCAGAGAGAGAGAGGAGGAAGCAGGCTCCCCGCTGGGCAGAGAGCCCCTGCGAGGCTCGATCTTAGGACCCTGAGATCATGACCTAAGCCGAAGGCAGCGGCTTAACCCACTGAGCCACCCAGGCGCCCCCAACCTTGAAATTTCTTAAAACTCCTTTGAGACCTGATGTGGCCTCAGATGGAGACAAATTCAAAAATCAGAGGTGCAGGGCCAGTGAGTAGTGGGGGTCCTGCTCTGCTGGTTTGGAAATAGGGCAAGGGGATGGAATGAGAAGTGATACTACAGAGTACGGGAAAAAGGCGGAAAGATCCTTCCGCTAGAACATATTTCCCACCCCAGTTTTTCTATTTACGTTAATACGAGCCGCCTTCTAAAATGCAAAAACCCACTAGGATGAGAGAATAGACATTTAATTTTTCTAATGCTGTGGGGAATAATTCTCTGAGAATTCAGAGTCTGGTAAGGGGGATCTTTCTGGAGCTGGAGCTGGAAGTATTAAGGTATACAGCAGACTTGGGTGAGGCAACCAAAAGAGCAGTGCACAACCATGGTCACGGGTCATGCACCATTTCTGACTTGTGCTGGATACTCAGCACACAGGAATGACTGAAAGGACACACAGTGCCAATGGGGCTTAAGGACAATTAGGACTTTGGAGATCTTCTGCCAATCTAAATTTCTTGCCTTACAGCCTGTCATTCTCCTGTACTAAATCCCACATAGAACATGGTCGGTCCCCAAGCACATACCCCATGATAGGACTTCTGCCTGGATTGGTTTTTTGTACTGCCAGCCATAAATACTAACTGATCCTTTAATGTCTGTCTCAAATGTCTCTGCCTCTCTGACACCTGATTGATTCCCTTGACAGATGAAGCTCCCTCTTTCCCACTTTGTTCTCACTCTCCTGGTACTTCTCACACTGTCCTGTCATTATTTGGGTACTATGGGTATATTGAACACAATGTTCAAGGTTTATTTATCTTTGTAGCCTAATCCCCTTACCTGAGCATCTTACACATAATGAACGTTCAATAAAAGCTTGCCCTCGGGGTGGAGAGAAGAGGAGAGAGGAACTCAGAAAAGTTATATAGAGGGAAAATGGCAGCGGAGAGCTTTCTGAACCAACTTCATCCATTGTGAAGTTTTCCCTAGGGTGACAGCTGGTCCGAGTGCCCCTGGGGATCATTTTTCTTGCCGATTTTGGTCCCTGACAAGAGTCCTAGATGGATTTTAGTCCTGCAGGGCAGTCTCCCTCCTAACAAAGGCTGCGGTTGGCTGTGGCTAGGTGTGGTGGAGAGGATTTGTGGCTTCTTGGAGTCCTGCCTTTTCACCCACAAAGGACGTTGATTACTTTGGATCAGAAAAGCTCCCTCTTCCTGACTTGCATGCCAGGTTGGCTGCGGAAGCATTATGGACATTTCCCAGACTTCTTTCTGCTCAAAGCTGTGCTTTCTTTTTTATGCTACATTTCCTTTGCTTTGATCTGCTTGTGGTCACCCCTCCTGCCCCATTTTGGCTTGTAAAGCAGGCTTGTTGGGGACCCTGCTGTCATGCCTCCTCTGAGCACATCCTACACGGCAATGCTGGTGGCAGAAAGCCTTGCTTTTCTGCCGGCTATACTAGTTTTGTCGTTGGGCTATACGGTGCCATTATTTGTTTCTTTACTGGGGAGCGTATGTGTGTAGGTGGAGAGGGGGAAAGAGAGAACAAGTTGGACAGAGGGAGAAGGAGGAGAAGGGGAGGCAGAAGGAAGGAGATATTCTGTGCTGAACAAGGTTAAGAATAGTATTTTATTTAGGCTTGCGTTAGATTATGAAGTCGATTGACGAAACACCTCCCTGCCTGATCGGGGACTTTCTGCCTCTAGCTGGTACTTCTTCATACCTGTTGTGCATGCTGTTCGCTGGCTTTCCACAGTGTCTTACCTCACTGGATAGGGCCAACACTATTAATGATTGCTGCCATTTATTGAGTACCTACTTGGGCAAATACTGCAAGTGGCTTATGTTTAAGTATTGCAAATGTGTCACAATAAAGGCTCAGTACTATTTTCAATGCTCTCTAGATGAGAAAGCTGAAGTTGTAAAGTTAATGTGATTTGCTTAGTTACCTATCTAAGAAAAAGCAGAACGTAGATTTGGGATTCCAGCTCTGGCTCTCTGACTCCAAGATCCATATCTTTCCTCTAGAGTTTTATGGCTCTTTTTTTCTGTTTCTCTCCATCTCCCAGGGAGCACCTTTAACCCCTGCCCTGCTTTCTTCTTCCACAGGCTGGAAAGTGATGGGTAAATCAGAAGCTCTAATCCCAGAGCCTTTGGTACTTAAGATACGTACTAACCCTTTCAGATGACATGACAGCTTCACCCATTCAAATGACCTTTTTCTCCCCCCTAAAAGTTCTGAAGGAGAGACGTTTTTTGGGAATTCACTCAGCAGGCACAGGTACCTTAATGGACAGTGTTCTTCCGTTTTCAGGGTCTTTTCATTCTAGGTCTCCAGCACCCTGAATTCTTCGTAATGGTGCCCAGAAGCAAGGTGGGATTCTGTCCCTGGTGGGGTTCTCAATCACTACTTGCTTCTGCTTAGACTTGACACCACGGTGAACTCTCATTCAAGTATACTTTTAGGCACGAAGAATCAAGGAATCTTGGATTTGAAGGAATTTTTTAAGAAGTCTAATCCATTGATTCTTAATCTGGGGCATTTTTCAAGCTGTCAAGTGACAGATTCCCAGGCCCAGTACTGTGGGATCCTTGTTTTGTAGGTTTTAGGTGGTGGCTCAGTTCAACAAATGATTCTGAAGGGTAGCCAGGTGGAGAACCATGAATTTAATTTACGTCTCATGGTATATGAATACGTTCTTGCTTGATTTGATTTTCTATTTCTTCATCTTTGCATCCCTGGGAAATACGCATAAAGCAGAACATGAAGATTATTTTCTGCTCAGTTCAATAGAGAAAATCAGTGACTAGGGTATTGAATCAGGAATGACTAAGTCTTCAGGTTTTTTATTGGAATAGCATGTAGCGTTAATTTTTAAATACTTTTTCTTTCAAAGCGATATTTCACCTCTTCCTAGGTACTAATTATAAGAACATAGATGTTCCTGGAAAATTGGATCAAGGGTTTCATAAATGATATAGCTTTTTAATTTAGAATAAATTTCAGAAAAAAAAAGGGACACAGAAGAACACAGATGTTGGTTTTAGCTCTTGCTGTTAAAATCTATGAGCTTTGAGTGAATCAGCCTATGGCTCTGAGACTCCATTTCCTCTCATGTAGTTTGACTAATGGACTCTGAGAACCCTGGCAATTCTAGAACCTCAAACTTTCACAGTTCCTTCCAATCTCCTTATTGCCCCCCTGGAACATGGTTTCTGAGACCCATGTAAACGACTCCAACGTTTATCTCCTCTCTCTGAATTCTTGCTACACTCAGCAGTCTCCACTTAAAAGAATAGCTATATTCTCTCATATTATTTTCTGTGTTGCTGAATCTGTCTTTTAAAAGATTTAAAAATAGGGGCACCTGAGTGGTGCAGTCGGTTAAGTGACCGACTCTTGGTTTCCGCTCAGGTCTCCATCTCAGTGTCGTGAGATTGAGCCTTGAGTGGGGGCGCTGTGCTCAGCATGGAATCTGCCTGAGATTCTCCTCCTCTCCTTCTGCCCCTCCTGCTTGTGCTGTCTCTCTCTGAAGTCAATCAATCTTTTTATTTTTTTTTAAAGATTTATTTGTTTAATTATTCGACAGAGATCACAAGGAAGCAGAGAAGCAGGCAGAGAGAGAGGAGGAAGCAGGCTCCCTGCTGAACAGAGAGCCTGAAGCGGGGCTGGATCCCAGGACTCTGGGGATCATGACCTGAGCTGAAGGCAGAGGCTTTCACCCACTGAGCCACCCAGGTGCCTCAATCAATCAATCTTTAAAAAAATAAAAAGATTCTAAGATATTTGAGAGGCACTGCCATCTTATTCACCTCCCTACCCCCAATCAAAATAGTATTGAACAAATGTAAGAAGAAAATAAATACAAAGAATCACAGACATTTAGAGTTGGAAACCACTTTAGAAATCACTGATTTTGCCCATTTAATTATACTCACGAGGAAGTGCAGGCCAAGAGCCGATCTCTGTTCACCCGGGCAGCAAGTGGTAGAATGAGGGCTATGCTATAACCGGGTTTGTTTATTCCAGGGCAAATGTATCTTCTTTGCCATACATCTTTTGGTTGATTAAAAGGCACAGATTAACACAATTAACTCCAGCAAAACTGGCCACATCTTAGTGATTCATTATGAATTTCTCCAAACCATCTACACAGCGGAGTAATTTGATCATTTTTATATTATGTTTATTTTTTGCTTTTATCAGTGAATACTTCAAAATACCTTGGAGATGTTACTGAGATGGTCTTTTTTTTTTTTTTAAATTTTATTTATTTGACAGAGAGAGATCACAAGTAGACGGAGAGGCAGGCAGAGAGAGAGGGAAGCAGGCTCCCCGCTGAGCAGATAGCCTGATGCGGGACTTGATCCCAGGACCCTGAGATCATGACCTGAGCCGAAGGCAGCAGCTTAACCCACTGAGCCACCCAGGCGCCCCTAGATGGTCTTAAAACCAACATATATGATCATTATTAAGGAGAAAGGTATATGCTGGTATCATTACTCTATTTTTAAAGGACAAGGGACAGAATTTAGAAAAGGCAAAGTACCTTGAAGTCACAATGGTCTATTGTAAATCAGGGTAAAAAAAAAACGAGCAGCTTTACCTTCTGCATTCAGCAATATACACTTTGCCTGGGCTTGTCTTTCTTAAAATGAAGAAATGATGTGATTAACATTTTCCTAGCTTAAAGTTAAAAATAGAAAGTGTTAACTTCAGTCATCAATTAGCTGTTGGGTCCGGAGGTATGGCGACATGGATTCAGCAAGGCCAGCTCAGCTCATTTTCATCCAAATACCTCTAGGTAAGCACCATTCTCTGCCCCCTATGTTCTGGGCTGTCCCTTAACTGCTGGACTAGTCTATTCTCAGATTATTTTAACCTTGTATTTTCTTTTTTAAGTTGTTAACTTTGGTCTATAAATAGATTCCGGAGAATCTAAAGTTCTAATAATAATAACTGGTCATTTTTTTTCTCCTGAGAAATTAAACCATTTTATGGCTGCTATTCAAATTACTTAAAGTTATTGTTCCTGAAATTTGTCCTCATATGCTATGGGGTGGTTGTGCTACCTGTTTAATTCATATATTCTGCTGCTGGTACTTTATATCCTTGGTTCTCAGCTAGGGACTCGTTTGCCTTCCAAGGGACCTTTGGAAATATCTGGAGAGATTTTTGGTTTTCACAGGTGGTACGGAGGTGTGTATACCACAGAGATAGCGATATTGCTGTAAATCCTGTGAGGCACTGGACAGCCTCTCACAAAAAAGAATTTGTCCAAAAGGTCAATAGTGCTGAGGTTGAGTAACCTTGCTTTATAATAAAGATTCACATAAAGATTTCATGTTATCCATAAAGACAGAAATCATTCCTGTTAATTTCAGTCTACACCCATGAATCTACATAGCATAGTGAGTGTCTGGTACTGTGTTAATCCTGCTTGTCACAACCCTTTAATTTGTCAAGGTTATGAACTGATGTTTTGTTCTCAAAAGAATATGTTGACTCCTGAACAGATCTGTTCTTGTCAAAAGGAAAATTAATATGAAGGAATTTTGTCAGCATTTCCAATTCTTTGGACCATTTCTGATGAAGGTTTTTAGTATTTAGTAAAAAGTAAAAAGTTCTAGTAAAAAGTAATCCCACAAACTAATTGTCATCTAAGCTTAGTAAATGGTCTCCTCACCTCCAATCTCTGAAGCAGGCTCCCAGATAATGTGTCAACCCATTCATTCAGTCATTGCTGCTGCCAGACTTCAATGCTAATTCTATTTTTAGTTACTGTTTATAGTGACTATTAATGGAGAAATGAGAGAAAAAAAAATTTAAAGCTAAAATTTAGTCGGTGGCTCTCTTGGCTGCAATTCCCAGTGCACTGTGATTCTGCCTTTAAATGTAATTTCAAAACAGCTGTAATAGCAAATTAGTTTCTTTCTATTAGTTAAATGATTATACACCAATCAGAACCAAATACACACACTATTAAGTTTATAATTATATTTGAGAATTTCACAGCCCACTTCATCTTCCTCTAGGACTCCTCGAGTGCTCTCTGACTCACACTTCCTCCTGAAGGGAATATTTCACCAAGTCTTTAAACATGGTTATCTTGGTTCAGAATATTTAAAGTCAGGCTCAAAGGTGAAATCAGATGGTTGATAAGTTTTCAAGGTCTTCGTCCCTCAGACTCCGGTCAGATTCCAGTTTCACAGTGAGTGAAATTTACTGTTGATAGCAATTTTCTGGTGAAGGTGCAGAGACTTGGCTCTCTCTATCCATTTCCGAGGGGACAGGGTTTGTGAGTCCCTGCTGTCTCCTTGTCATAACAAAGACCAAATAATCAATGAGTTGGCCACGATGCAGAGGCCAGATTTAGAGGAAATCCTCGCAAGGTTACTGAGCTGCTATAAAGCAGTTGGATTCCGTAACCTTTTCTGGGAACCAAACTGTGGCAAAGGGAACATTTATTTCTTTAGATAGACTTGTTTCTCTTCATGGAACTTGATTTCTATAGCTTTCACATTATAATTTTTTTACAATACAACTTGCTATTGCATAAATTCAATTATTTTTGTTCAGTGAATATTTATTAGGAGCCTGCCATGCTGTTCATTTTGTAACAATTCTGTACAGTAAAAGCTTGAAGGAGAGCACCGTGAGAAAGCCCTGCGGCACGGTGGGGACGATATGGACGTTTGGGAGTCAGGCAGACTCGTGTTCGGAGCTGAGCTCTGGACTTAAGCAACGTGTGATTTCAGAAGGTTGCTTGACTTCTCCGAGCCTGGGTTTCGTTATTTATTGGATGGGAAGCTATTTAGTCCAGTGGTCAACTAGAACAGAGACTCTAAGGATGTTTTTGGTGACATACTACATTGTTTAAAATACCTCACATAACCAGCAGCTTCTACCATGTAAAACACAGCAGAGAACCAGGATTTCCTCAGACAGCCCTGAGCAGAGTGTGATGGGTCAGATCACATGCATTTCACTCTTGCAATTTTGAAGATCGGTGATGACCCACACCCACGTTGGATATCTTTTTCCTTTTCACATCCTGTGTTAGCCTTATCTTGTGTTTTCTGTATTTTGATGTGTTGACATCTGGAGTCTTATTGACCCTGGGGGGCTGCTCCTTCTAAGGTTAGCTAATTTTAAGAGGTAGTAAACACTTGCTGGCCGAGCATGCTTTTCAAATGCAAACCAAGCAATCTAGAACCCATAACTGAACCACCCCTTTGTCTAGCTCTCCCATTCTGAGCGACCATCAGCCTTCCCTAGTCACCCGAGAGGGCCAGATACCAGCCACCATGTTGATAGGGGCAGCTCCCGCACCCCATATACTGCCAGAATTATTCAAATTAGCCGAGCCTAAGCCTGTTTACCGTGCCTTGCCTGTTTTTTAATTTTTGTTTTTGTTTTTTTGTTTTTTGTTTTTTTTCCCCCCAGTGGAAAACACAGTAAAGGTGCTTGCCCTCAGGGTCTCCCTTTTCCCTCTATCTCCTGATTGACCCTGGTGCTTCTCCATGTGTCCTTGCATGGTGTGGGGTGCCCTTTCTTCTTGGAAACTGAGAGCAACAAACTCTCTCCTGAGTGGCAATTGCCCCTGATCTGTTAGCCTTACCATACTTGAATAATAATAAAACCTACCACAATATATACTTCTAAAAAGTTTGGCTTTCTAATTTCCTGATCATAATAGGTATGGGAGCAACCGAGAATTGTGGGAAGATTCTGGAGCCACCTGTGTTGGTGGTATTATGGGATGCCACTTTTTCTTGGTTGAATAAATGGCCTCTGTCCAATATAGAGAATGTGTGAGCAAAGCCAAACTTTTATTGCATTGACAAAAAGGAAAATGTTCTTCTGCCCATTTTTAAAATGTTTTTATTTTACTTTTTTAAAATTTTCATCCCTCATCTGTTCATAGAACATCTATGAACAGATGAGGGATGAAAATGAAAGCTTATAACTTCAAATTTCAGATCCATTTGAACCCATTGTGTGCTGTCCTTGGCCATCCAACATCTTCATTTCCTTTTTGATATTATGAAGGATAATAAATAGCAACACAAAAAATAATTTTTAAAAAGCCAACATAAAACAAACTTTATTGAGTGCTCTATGTTTCTTATTTTGAACCCTGCAACAAACCCTAAAATGTAGCTTTCGTTAGCAACTTGTGACAGATGAACAAACAGACATTTATGAAGGTCGCAGAACTTGTGTTGAATCACCTAGCCAATAACTAATAGAAGCTAGATTCAGGTAAGTATGCTTTTTTAGTGCTAGCTTAAAGAAGACAAGTTAGGGGTGCCTGGGTGGCTCAGTGGGTTAAGCCTCTGCTTTCGGCTCAGGTCATGGTCTCAGGGTCCTGAGATCGAGCCCCGTGTCAGGCTCTCTGCTAGGCGGGGAGCCTGTCCTCCCCCCACCCCCCACCTGCCTCTCTGCCTACTTGTGATCTCTCTCTTTGTCAGATAAATAAATAAATAAGTCTTAAAAAAAAAAAAAAGAAGACAAGCTAATGTCTGGATGTCAGGTCCTTTTGTGCTATGAACTCAGTGATTTTCGCCCGTGAAGAATTCATTAATTCTTTTTGTTTTGAAAGCACATTGCTTATGTTTCAAATTACACACATCACAGTCATAATTGTCTTAGAGATAGGTGTACATACATCATCAATTCAATTAGCTTGTGGGCTATATGGGAGCAGAACTCTTCCTCATCTTTGTATTCATCACAGTACTTAGCCCAGGGCCTTGAGCTTATTAAGTATACAATGAATATTTGTTGAATTGATGTGAATTAAGGATCAAATGCATTAATGCATGTTAAATCTGTTTGTAAGGCTCTAGCCACATGAAAGACAATATGATCATTGGAGTCATAATTATTGGAGTCATAATCATATTGATTAGAGGAGGAAGAAAGTGTGTGTGTGAGTGAGTGAGTGTGTGTGTGTGTGTGTGTGTGTGTGTGAGGGGCCCATTCCACAGACTTGCAAATTTTTGAAAGTGAAATGAAATCATCAAAATATGAATCGTGGAATTTTAATTTAAAATGGAAATTTGCTAGGCTTTTCTAAATTTCCACTGAAACTATTTTAGAAGGTAAAGGGAAAAAAATGAAATCTTAGAGCAACATTGAAGGTGAAGACTCACGGAAAAAAAAATGCCAAAATCTGAAGGAAAGTTATTTGAAGAGGATCACTGTGCTTTTCTCAGTTAGCTAGACCTAGTTACAGATAAGAGAACAACAGTGACTAAAACATAAGGACACTTATTATTTATTTACTTAACAAATAACATGAAGTTAGGTGTTCCCTGTGTACTTCAGTTGCCTAAAATCAACACCAAGACACCAGGCTCTTTCTTTTATTTTTACTGCTATTCTCAACGTGTTGGCCCTTTGTCCTTGGGTTTTCATCTCATTGTCCCAGGGTAGCTACCACAGTTCCAGATAATGCATTCCAACACAACAGTATTTCAAGCAGAAAGGAAGAGGGGAGGGACAAACATAAACTGCTTCCTTTCCTACTTGTGTTTATAAGGGGGAAACATCATCCTGACCCCCATGGAATGAGCCTTCCCTAGATTTCCCTTTATGTCATTACCTGGAACTGAGTCACATGAGCACTCCCTCGTTCATTCATATTCAAAGGCAAATAGAATCACTGTAGCCAATAAGAAGTCTAGGGAGAAGCACACTTTGCACTCATGTACACATGCATGCATGCACAATCATGGTCCTTTTAGCAATGAAGAATGAGAAAATGGCTGTTATATGAACAGCCAGCGATGCCTCTTATAAAACTGGATTGAGAGGAGAATTTATCCTGTTGAATGCTTTGTCTCATAAAACACGGCAGCCCTATTTATCTGGAAGAACATTAGAAGATAACTTCCTCCCCACCTTGATGTCTGGGCGGACATCCTGGACCAAAAACCTAAGCAAATCCCCTCTATTCTTAAGATTTGCTATTTGAGACTCTAAGTTCTCTGATTTTTTCATATTTCTGAATTCAAATGCACCCTGTTCTACATTTTTAAAAAGACTACAACTTCTAGAAGACAACAGACAAAATGTAGGAGAATCTAGTTATGGTATCTTATATTCTTAGAAGTGTAGCATCCACAAGTAAAAGACTGTATTTGGGAATAGGAATTGGCTGGAAATGGTGCATTCTGGAGATTTTAGCATTTCATGAACTTCAGAATATTAAAGCATCAAGCTGGGGAATTCTCTGAAATTCTATCTTCTGTTCATGAAAAGAGCACTATAGGTGAAGGCATGCTATATCTTGGAAATCGAATACATTTTAGGCATATTAATATGTTTATATTAATATTTGAAAAGGCAATTTGATGAAAGAACCTGCAGATTGACTGTGAGTCAGTCCAGTGACACCTACAGATCTTTCCTCTAGTCAATGATTTCCTCTTACTTGAGTAAGACAAGGGGAAAAGAAATAACATGTAGGGTTTATATTTAAATACAAGGGAACATCACACCAAAATTTAGAAAAAAACATGCCTTTTAAATGATCTACTATAGCTAATAAAAGAATAAAAAATGTTTGTTTTCCAGTGTGTAGTATTTGACACAGAGTAGTCATAAGAAGAGAATAGTTAAGACAATAAAATGAGATAAAAATAGAGATGCATGATCTAAGGAAGTATTTCAAGAAAACATCCTAGTGTCATCTCTGTGAGAAAATTTCTCAGTCTTCTGGGCTTTACTCAGCTGATCCTCTTCTGTCTCCTTACATTTCCTAACACTAGGAAATATATTTCTTGTACCGTATCGGTTGCCACAAAGTTTAGATGAAATTTCTTCACTTGTTTGATGATAATCTAACAAAGCAATATTTGTTAAAATAGCTGAAGTTTCACAAACTTGGGATACTATGAGAGGAGAATTTAAATCAAAATACATCAGTAAGGAAATGCTAACTTATCCTTGAAGTCATAAATAATCCTAACCTTTAAGGGCTTAAAGTTATAAAATGTCTCACTCATGCCACATGTCCATCTTGGGTGGGCAAGGAGAGCTATCTCTGCTTGACTTCATTCCAGGATGTAGGCTGTCAGAGCAGTTATTATTTGGAACACTGCCAGTCATCATGGGAGAGGGAAAAAATGACCTTTGGAAGGTCATGCCTTGGAAGTGAAATGCTCTAGCTCATAAGTGATTTGTTACTTCTATTCACAAATCATTTGCCAGATGAAGTTTAATAACCCTAGCCAACCAGAAGGAGGCTAGGAATATAACCCTACTTGTGATCGGAAGGTGAGAGACTAGAAGTATGTAGTGGACATCACTCAAGGCAATAACATTCTACTTTTTGGTCACAAATCTTTGGTTCATTCTTTCCTATATGCAACATCTATTCTGTCTACATGAGAGAAAATTAAAAGTTCTATCCAGTATAATATCAAGTTATTTTCTAAGTTCTTTGGGTGATTCACTGTGGTTTCTAAGTTGTGGGGTGGAGGGAGAGCCACAGTGATTTCTTCATTAGGTCTAGTTGTGGTTCCTCGTGATCCATAAATCCATAGATCTGAGAAGATTAGTTATATGTTCTCTCCAGCCTAATATACTATGGTTGAGCTAAACATTCTTATTTGGAAATGGAAAGAAAGGAAGACTCACAGAAGTCATTGATTTATAGCAATTCTGAAATTCTACTAGGCAGAATTTGCAATATGCAATTTGCAATATTTTCCTGGGGATGTGGACTATTTTTTGTGTTAGTCTTGATTCTGGTTCCTAGGATGGCCCCCCGGTCCATTATTCTCTAGGCCCTTAGCTCTACTCTGTCTGAGCTTCTTTCTTTCCCACTCTTCTCTTTGACTCCATCTAAAAGTGAGGATTAGAGAATGTGCTTTCCCTTTAATTGAGCAGCCTATCAGTCTGCTTCCTTCACAAAGAAGCTTAGGGGACCAAGAATCATTTTAAGTCTTGAAGGTTCAGTAATTTCTTCCCCATTCTCTGTCCCCTCCTCCCTCACAGACTCTTGGCTTATTTTACATTACAGGCATTTTTAAAACAGCCTTCTTATTTATTTGATTCCACTCATTCTATTTGACATTCTTTCTCTGTCTCTCCATCTATAGGTATATCTATAAGTATATGTATATGTAATCTATCTATCCATCTGCATCTATCTATATTTATATAGCCACACTTGAGGCTTTTTTCTCCTTGAACAATTTTGATATATTGAATGGATTTTCCGGGTTTCATCTCAACCTACTCAGAGACTTAAACAAAAACACATCCTTAAATCAATGCTTGGTATTGGACTAACGTTTATTTTTTTCCTATTTGGAATTGAGAAATTCTTGCTTCTTCCAACACTGAGTCCCTGAGAGTATAGACTCTCTCTATTCTCTGTTATTCCTGTCTACAGCTGGACCAGTTCTGTTCTTTTACCTTTTTACTTTGCAAAGTGCAACAAACATCAATTGGGCCACATTGCTAGTATTCCAATCTCTCCAGAGAAATACAGCTCATTAAGTGAATGATCTGTCTTATAAACTATTGCATTTGATGTGGTGGTAAATGTTTAATAGCCAGCTCTCCAGAAAAGCAAAAAGCTGTGATTTGTGGCATTTCCCAATTTCATTGGTATAATTCTCCCACCAAGGCAGATTCAAGTTACTGACATAGCTTCATTAAACCTGGAGTTGGGAAGAAACCCTCCGTCATGAGCCAACTCCAGGACCCCACAGATTGCAGGTGATGGCCCTGCCCAGTGGTTTGCCATGCTTCACATAAAGCATCATCATTCCAGTCTTTCTCACAACATGCTGCCTAGCCCAAAGCCAATGTCATATATTTTAGATTATTTTTATGACAACTCTTGGACTTCTAGGTACCACTTACTGTATTGCTTAGAACAGGCAAGGTTATGCTGCAATGGTAGACAAGGCTACAATCTCAGTGATTTCAAACAAGAAAGGCTTGTTTCTCACTCATACCATCATGCTCATCACAGCACATCTGCCGCCTATGCTCTACCTCTCTGAACTTCAGGACCCAGACTGTCAGAGCAGCACTGCCTGGCACATTGCACAAAGCCTTTTGTGGGAAAAGGGAGCTACGAAGGGTGCAGTACTAACATCTAAATGAGTTGTTCTCAGAAGTGACTGTACACTTCTGTTCACAACTTGTTGGCTAGAGCTAGTGATGAAACTGGAAGGAGGAAAAGAAGGAGAAAAAGAAGTGAGAATGTACCTGGAAGCAGAGAACAGAAAATATGTGGAGGTTAACACTGATAGCTATCACAATTCTATAACAGTAGAAGAACAAATAGCCACACAATTTATGCCTTTTTCCAAGCAACTTGCATATTCCCTTCTTTTCTATCTTATATAGAAGTTTTAATGAATAAAAAACTAAGAAAATACACAATAGCAGTAATTATCTTTTACCAAGCTCATCTTCATATCATGATCTAATAAAAATATTTGAATGTTCATGTGGTATCTCTGCCTAAAATCAATATATACTTTGATATCAAATAGATTAAGAAAACACACATATGTGAAAAGGCGTAAGGAAATAAAATTGCTATCACTGAAATCTTTGAATGTTGGTTTTCTGAGTTTTAAAAATTTTGCTTTTTTCAAATTTTATGTTTCACAGCTATGAACATGTACTTCTTTTATAATGAGATAAACTCAGATGCTAAAAAGTTTATATAACTCTGTAAAATCTATTTTAATATAGCTATGCAAAAAGAAAGAGCTGAAAAACCTAGATAGAAGTCATCAAAATATTCTGTGTTTGTTTCTGAATATGACTTTATCAAATATTTTTGTCTTTTCTCCTTTCATATTTCCTATGATTATTATTATTGTATTTTAAAAATAAGAAATGGGGCACATTCACCCTCATTACTCTTTATCCTTGTAATTCATTGTAATTTTATTATTATAACTATAAAAATTATATTTTATTGAAAAAATTTCCTTCATTATTTCTACTGCTACAATATCTCTACATTTAGTGTCTCTCATTTCCAATGACATACATATATATAAATAAGAATTGTATATCTCTGCATCTGTGTACTTGTCTCTAACTATTCTTCCATTTACGTTCCTTTGGAAATCTTAGACCAAACCAGAAGGTGACTGCACTAAAATCAATATAGACTCCAATATATATAAGACCCTGAAAACCAAACAGTAAGAAAACAAACGACCCAATTAGAAAATGGTGAAAGATTTGAATAGGTATTTTGCCAAAAAGGATATGTGGACAACAAGTAAATACAGATGTTTAACCAATAGGAAATAGGCCAATATTAGCCAATAAGAAAATTCACATTAAGGCTCTCATGAGATACTACTACATTCCTATTAGAGTGGCTAAAATTAAAGGTACTGACAATGCCAAGTGCTGACAAGGACCTAGAACATCTGGAACTCTCACCTATTGCTGTAAAATGGTACCATCACTCTGGAAAACAGTTGTCTGGCAGTTTCTTACAATGTAAACATTGCATGGGTAATAGGAGCCAGGCATTTAAACCCCAAAGGACTGAAAATTCATGTTTATTTATTGCAAATCTATTTATAATATCCAGAATTGGGAGCAACCCAAATTTCTTTCAACCTGTAAATTTATAGACAAACTGTGGTACACTCAGACAATGGAAGACTACTCGGCAATAAAAAGGAACGAGCTAGTAATACACACAGCATCCTGGATGGATCTCATGGACGCTAAGTAAAAGAAGCCAATCTCAAAAGTTTACATACTCTATGATTCCATTTATGTAACATTTTAAAAAACCCAAAACTACATTGATAGAGAAGTATTAGCTAGTGCCATGCATTAGGGGTGAGGAAAGTTATGATTATATGGGATAACAAATGGGGATTTGTGGAGGTGACAGAAAAAGAGACTTAGTCAAATGTGCCCTATTTAAAACAATTTCCTTAGAAACACCTGTTGGCCATTTCTTTTCACTGTTCCTTTAATTTTCAGTATGGAACTTATGACTACTTAAAATCATTTGTATGTTTACATTCATTGTTTCTGAATTTCTCTCCCTCATTAGAAAGTCAGCTTCACAAGTGAAGGGTCCTCGTCTGTCTCGTTTTCCACCGTCCTCCCAGGATTTCATCAGTGCCTGGCCTGTAGGAAGCACTCACATATTCCCTGCTGACTGAATGAATAATAAACCATTGGTTTATTTGGATCAGGAAGAGTGGTCATCCACAGGAGTAAAAAGAGCGCCTGTGTCTATAGGCAAGAGTGAATTCTTCCCCAGACTTAATGTTCAGAGAAACCACATCAGACATCAGATCTGAAATACTTGCAAAGGCCTGAAAGGGGAAGGTAGGATAAGATGTCCCAAGTTTTCCAAGGGTAGGGATTACTCAGGACCTGATTTCTAAAACTGAACAATGAGAGAGTGGGCTCTGCTCTCACTAACTTTAGGAGGTCATTGTTCCGGCTAGAGTTCAATGGGCATTTAGGACAAAAATCCTGCTGCCTCCATTGTCTCTGCTACTGTAGTCTCATGATAAGGTTGCATCTCTGGATGTTATATAGATTCTCCAATGCCTGTTTTGCTACCTTACAAGATCACAGTGGGTATGTGGGGGCTTTTTGAAGGTCCCAGAGGGTGCTACTGTTCTGTTTAAGGAATTGTGATGTCAGTTCAGAACAATGCTTGCTCCCCTGCTCTGGAAATAAAAATGCCCTGGGGCTTCAATGAACAACATAGAGCATCCCGGATAATGGATGGGCTCTTTAAACATTGATACACTTAAAGTCCTGCAAAGCAGCCTCATTAGACTCTATAAGCTTGTTAAAACGATAAAGACTTGTCCATTGGTGATTGCCTGCCTCCCTTAAAATTTGTAATGTAAGGCTTATGATGGCAAGCTCTTTTTTAATGATTTTATTTATTTATTTGTCAGAGAGAGAAAGAGAACGAGCAGGGGATGTGACAGGCAGAGGGAGAAGCAGGATCCCTGCTGAACAAGGTGCCAGATGTGGGACTTGATGCTAGGACCCTGGGATCATGACCTGAGCCGAAGGTAGATGCTTAACTCACTGAGCCATCCAGGCAATCTGATGGCAAGCTCTTTGAGAATTTTTAGAACATAAAACAGTGCAGGCACTTTTTGAAATGAACGAACATTTTTGGAACTCCTTTTTCAGAGCTGCATTCAGAATCCATCTATGGGCTGGATAAGCAAATCTGCCTAATGATTTCTTAGCCACAGGTTGCCTGTAAGTTTCTGCACTTAGTGCATTGTTGCTAGAGCAAAGTCATGTCCGCATCATAACTTTGCTTACGGATAGTCTTTTGTATATCTTATTACAGACAATAGAAGATGGGAAACATAAACAAACAAATCTAAATCCTTTTGAATGACACTCTCATAAAATTTGACTTCAGTTTAGTATCTAGGGATGTATTTGGGGAATGAGCACTTGGCAAACTGCCTTATATTTTGTTGTGGTGTGTAGCACAGACTAGCTGAAATTCCAGTCTTTAAAAACCCTGGGGGAAGAGTACAAACATGAACTATTAGAAATCCTTAATTATGTCTCCTGAGTTTACTCTTCTTGAAGTCTGATTGCCAGAAATATCCCTACCTTTAACATTAATGGTCTTTTTATTTTTAACTAACATATCAGAAACATAAAGGAAATGTAAACCACTTTGGGTGTCTAGCCAACATGATTCATTTGGCTTCTGCTCACTGCTGATAGTAGCACATTTATATTTCATGGTTTCTGAATTCAGAGTACTATAATATCCAGATGTGGTCGACTGCTTTCAGGAGCAGATGATAAACAACCTTGTCCCTTGAAGTTGGAGAGCAATGCTGAAGAAAAGTCCATTCAGCAGCAAATCAAAAGATTTATATTAAGTCGGAAAGTCATATTAATTTGTCTAGGTATCCCTGATGCTGGAGACTTATTTGTAGAGAAATTAGAAAGCATTATATGAAGGTGGGGATTTACACTCTGGCCTGGAAGGAGAATGGCATCAAAACAAGGAGAGAGACTTGATATAGAATTTAGAACTAATGTTTGAAAACTCTATAGAATGGAAAACATGGTGTCAACAGCTCACAACCCCATTAGTTTTGCCCACTGAAAGATAAGTTTGGAATTTTGAAATGCTTCATGATCTAGAAAAGAGTCTTCACTAAAGACACGATGGTATTAAATTATAATAGAGTTCCTTCTATGAAATTTCTAGAATATGATGCTTTAACATGCCATTGTGAGACAAGTGTTCACACTGCCAAACAGTTTTCTGTTGCTGAGGGTAATTTTGAGTGTTGCTGCTCATGGTGATTGTGGGCCTGGGGATACTGTAGCAGAATGATCTAACACATGTGTGAGTGTCTGAACAGGCAAGGAGTTCTCGATATATTCAAGATATGTTTCTTTTTTCTGTTTTTGCTTTAATTTATATTTACACATATGAAAAGAATGTTCTTTATCATTTTCTTGCAACCAATTTTAAGCCCGAAAGGGATATTTGCTCTTCAGTTTTGGCAGGCGTACTTACAGAGTGGAGAGTAAGTAGATAAGAAACTTTCTGCTTGGTTAGTGAAGGGTATCTATCTAGTGGTCTTTTCTGTGATTTTCTTGATATACTTAAATTCACCTTTTCTAAAAATGATACATTAACTGTATTTGGTTTAGTTAAAATTCAAGCAGTGACCAACAATAGAACAGATTCAAATTCTGGGACAGGGTTTACAATAAAACCAACTTTTCTTATATTATAATTCAAAAATCAATTTTTAATTCATGCTCCTTGGATCATTTCTTCCTTTTTCTTGGCTATTAAGCATTTCTGAAATATCTTTCTAGGTCAAGATATCTTGATTAATCTTCCTTTTACAAAATAATTCTCTATAGATTGTTCTCCACAACCAATTAACTTGAATCTGCCCTATTTTGTTTTGTTGCTACATGTGTGTTGTCTTACCTGCCAAACACAATGGTATGATCTTTGTAATCAAGATAAAACAGTTTGTCAGACATTTAAGGAGGCTAATAAGTATTGCACAGAAAAAAATGCAGGAAATAATAGGTGTGACAAATATGGGGTGTTATTTGAATTAATAGCTTTTTAAATTTTTATTTTATCTTACTTTATTTTTTTAAAAGATTTTTATTTATTTGTCAGAGAAAGAGAGACAAAGAGAGAGCACAAGCAGGGGGAGAGGCAGGCAGAGGGAGAAGCAGGCTCCCTGCTGAGAAAGGAGGCCGATGCAGGACTCTATCCTAGGACCGCAAGATCATGACCTGAGCCGAAGGCAGACGTTTAACCAACTGAGCCACCCAGTTGTCCCTTAAGTACCTTCTTTTAAAAAATGTTTATTTTATTTATTTTGTTTTTAATTTTTATTGAGGTATAACACAATGTTATAGTTGTTTTAGATGTACAATATACTAATTAGACAATTCTATATATTATTCAGTGTTCATCATGGTAAGGGTAGTCACCATCTGTCATCACATAATGTTCTTACAATATTATTGACTATGGAATCCTCATGCACTGTTGGTGGTAATTTAAATTAGTGCAACCACTTTGGAAAACAGTATAGAGGTCTTCAAAAAACTAAAAATAGAAATACATGATCCAGCAATTCTGACACTGGTATTTAAACAAAAACCAAAACATGAATTTGAAAAGTTTACCTGCACCCCGAAGTTTATTGCAACATTATTGGTAATAGCCAAGATAGTAGCAGCAACCCAAGCGTCCCTGAATACATAAATGGATAAAGAAGATGTGGTCTCTATACATACAATGGAATATTACTCAGCCATAAAAAAGAATGAGATCTTGTCATATGTGACAACATGGATGGACCTAGAAGGTATTATGCTCAGTGAAATAAGTTAGAGAGAGAACACAAGCTTCCTTAGCACAGAGATCTCTGAGCCTCTGTGTAGTGGTAGTGGTTATGTCTCTGGAATCAGGCTGCTTCAGTTGATATCTCAACTCTGTTATGAGCTAGGTGACCTCTGACTTTGGATAAGTAGCTTCAACTTTATGTACTCTTATTTATAGATTATGACGTAGGTAGCTTTATACATTTTTTATGAAACACTAATGAATTAATGCGGGTGCAATTACCATTAATGTACAATTGTGAATTTCTTCAAAGAAACTTTATGCAGTTTCCATAAACAGGCCTGACCATGGATTTTGACATATCACATAACTCGTGTTCTTGAAAATACACTGAAGGAAATGTCCTTGGACCACGTCCTAGGATCAGTGGTGCTTAACATATTGTTACTGACCAGAGTATCCTTTCTGTCTTCAATTTTCTCCAACGTATAACAAAAAATTTTTATTTTTTTATTTATTTTTTATTACAAAAAATTTCAAACCTAAAATAAAGTAGAAAGAATAACAGTAAATATCCACTTGCCATTCATCTAAATTTCAATTTGTAACTTTTTTTTAATGTTTGCTCTTTTTTATTCTCTGTATATATTTGTTGCAAAAAACATTTGAAAGTAAATTGCACACTTTGTGACATTTCAACCCAAACTACTTCATCACATATCTTCTAAGAATAATGACAATCTGCTCAAATTCTATGATTCTATAATAGTAAACAGTCAATATTTAAAATTTCTCTAAATATTACCAAATGTCTGTGTAGCTGTTTTAAAAAATCCAGGATCCAATCCAGGATCCAAGACGCCCGCATTTTATTTTGTTGTTGGATCTTTTTTTACTCTCCTTTAATCTAGTTTTTTGCTCTTGTTTGATCTAGTCCTCCCTTAGTTTTTCCTGACATTGATTTTTTTTTCAGCTTCTTTGAGGTCTAATTGACAAGTACGATTGTAAGATATACAGCTTGTTGATTTGATATATGTATACATTGTGGAAGGATTCCCCCCATTAACACTTCTATCACCCCACATATTTACCTTTTATGTGTGCAAGAATATTTAAGTTCTACTCTCAGCAAATTTTAATTACACAATACAGTGTTATCAAGTACAGTCACCATGTTATTACACATTTGATCCTTAAAGCTCTTTTATCTTATAACTGAAGGTCTGTACACTTTAACCAACATTTCCCTATTGCCTTCCACTCCCAATCCCTGGCAACTACTTTTCTACTCTCTGCTTTTGAGTTCAACTTGCTTTTTTCTTTACTTGTTTGCCTTTGTTTTTCAGATGCCACATGTGGTACCATGTGGTATTTGTCTCTCTCTGTCTAGCTTATTTCATTTAGTGTAATGCCCTCAAGTTTCTTCCATGTTGTCACAAATGATAAGATTGACTTCTTTTTAGGGATAAATAATATTCCATTGTATGTGAGTGTGCATGAATGTGTGTGTGTATCCATTTAGCCATCAATGGATACTTAGGTTGTTTTCATATCATGGATATTGGGAACGATGCTGTAATGACCATGGGAATACAGATGTCTCTTTGAGATACAATTTCATTTCATTTAGATGAGCATATGAGATGGTTGGTTCATATGGTAGCTCTACTTTTAATTTCTTCAGAAATCTCCATATTGTTTTTCATAGTAGCTGCACAAGTTTGTATTCCTACCAACAGTGTGCAAGGATTCTCTTTTCTTACATCCTCACCAACACTTGTTATCTCTAGTCTTTTTGGTAGTAACCATCTTAACAGGTGTGAGGTGAAATCTCATTGTGGTTCTGATTTACATTTCCCTGATGATTGGTGATGTTGAACAGATTTTTATGTACCTGTTGGTCATCTGAATATCTTCCTCGGTAAAATGTCTATTCAGGTGTTTACCCACTTTTTAATTGAGTTATTGTTATTATTTTGCCATTATTATTTTGTCTATTATTACCTTGTCTGAATTCCTTGTATATTTTGGATATTAACCCCTCACTGGATATATGGTTTGCAAATATTCTTCCACATCCCATAGGTTGTCTTTTAATTTTGTTGATGGTTTTCTTTGTTATGTAGATGCTTTTTCGTTTGATGTAATTTTGCATCTCTATATTCACTTCTGGTGTCAAATAAAAAAAAAAAATCATCACCAAGACCAATGTCTAGAAGATTTCCACCTATGGTTTCTTACAGGAGTTTTATGGTTTTAGGTTTTGTTTTGTTTTGTTTTTTTTTTTTTTTGGTTTTAGGTTTTACATTTAAGTTTTTAACCCATTTTGAGTTGACTTTTGTGTGTGTGTGTGTGTGTGTGTGTGTGTGGTGTAAGATAAGGGTTCAGTTTCTTTCCTTTTTCTTTCTTTCTTTCTTTTTTTTTTTTTTTTTGCATGTGGCTGTCCCGTTTTTCTAACATCATTTATTGAAGGGACTATCATTTCCCCATTGTATATTTTTGACTCTTTTGTTGTAAATTAATTGGCCATATATATGTAGGTTTATGCATGGGCTCTTTATTCTGTTCCATTGATCTATGTGTCTGTTTTTAGGTCAATACTGTACTATCTGGATTACTCTAAGTTTCTAATATAGTTGAAATCAGGAAGTATGATCCCTCCAGCTTTGTTCTTCTTTCTCAACGTTGCTTTGGCTATTAGGGGTCTTCTGACATTGGCTTTTATTTTATTTTTAATTTTTATTTTATTTAAATTCAATTAGCCAAGATGTAGTACATCGTTAGTTTTTTTTTAATTTTTTTTAAGATTTTATTTATTTGACAGAGAGAGAGAGAGAGAGATCACATGTAGGCAGAGAGAGAGGGGGAAGCAGGCTCCCCACCGAGCAGAGAGCCCGATGTGGGGTTCGATCCCAGGTCCCTGAGATCAGACCTGGGCAGAAGGCAGAGGCCTAACCCACTGAGCCACCCAGGTGCCCCCATCATTAGTTTTTTTATATAATGTTCAATGATTCACTAGTTGCACATAACAACTCAGTGCTCATCACATGTGCCTTCCTTAATGTCCATCACCCAGTTACCCCATGTCCTCATCTACCTCCCTTTCCTCAATCCTCAGCTTGTTTCCCAGAGTCAAGAGTCTCATATGGTTTGTTTCTCACTCTGATTTCCTCCCATTCAGTTTTCCCTCCCTTCCCTTATTGTCCTCTGCACTATTTCTTATGTTCCACATATGGGTGAAACCGTATGGTAGTTGTTTTTCTCCGATTGACTGATTTCACTTAGCACAATACTCTCTAGTTCCATCCATGTCGATGTAAATGGTAGATATTCATCCTTTCTGATAGCTGAGTAATATCCCATTGTATATATGAACCACATCTTCTTTATCCATCCATCTGTTGAAGGACATCTCATCTCCTCCCACAGTTTGGCTATTGTGGACATTGCTGCTATGAACATTAGGGTGCATGTGCCCCTTCTTTTAACTTAAAAAAAAAAGATTTTATTTATTTATTTGACAGAGAAAGAGATCATAAGCAGGCAGAGAGAGAGGAGGAAACAGACTCTTCACTGAGCAGAGAGTCCTACATGGGTCTCGATCCCAGGACCCTGTAACCATGACCTGAGCCGAAGGAAGAGGCTTAACCCACTGAGCCACCCAGGTGCCCCATTTTTAAAATAGTTCTAATCAGCTATCTTGCAGAACGTCCATTTCATCTGATTATTTCCCTCACAGTATTGGTTAACTTGTTCCTCTATCCTCTGTCTCTCTTGGAAACTGAATGTTAGGTCCAGAGTTTTGATAAGCTACAGCCCAAGCATTTTGAAAAGAGTGTTCAATAAGTGGTGATCTATATTTCATAGTCCATCCCATTCTGAGGCATATCAGATTATTGATGACAAGTTTGGTCACTTTGCTGACTCCTAGAAGTCTCAGTTACAAAGGCATATTTTCCCTTTGTAGTTTTGAATACTCCATAATATAGTACATTGGAATTTGTGAATATCTTGTTCCTTAACAACACTTTATCAATGCTTTTTGTATGCACTAATTACCCTTGCCCAAGTCAACTATTACACTGGGCCTGGAAAATGGTGATTTTTCTCCTTCTGTTATCCTCTATCTTGACTGGTGTGTGACCTAAGATAAGCCAATGAATAGCATAGAAGTGCAGACACATCCTTTTCACATTTAGGCAGCTTTATGGTGGTTGTGAAAAAAATGCCAGTGCTTTTCAGAGAAGAACCACAAGGAAAGGGAGTGACACACAGACAGAGACAGATGTTTACCCATGTGCATGCATGTGCGCGCCCGCACGCACACACACAGAGACACACACGCACAGGTTGACTATATGACTTGCCCAGGGAAAGCTCCTCAGAAGGGACTAACAAACCAGGACAGCCTGTTTCATATTGGATTCATAACTCCCTTGTTTCTTTTGCTCTTTTGTCATTTTATCATTTTATTAACCACTTTCCTTTTTTCCTCACCTTCATGTTCTTTATTTTTTTTTCTAAAGATGTTATATTTATAATTAGCCCACATTTCTCTTCTTCATATAAATTCTTAGAAGTGTTAGGAGATAGTAGCGAAGGTATGATTTGGAAAAATGTGAGAATCAAAGTCTCCAAGATCGTGGAAATATACAACAGAATCAAACAGAGTCACAAGCTAAGTTAGTTAAAGATGTGGGCAATATTAAAATAATCCGCAGGGATACTGCAGCAGCCTCAACTATGACAACTTACCCCTTCTGAGCCCTAGAATCAGGAGAGAGCAATTGGATGGGGAGGGGCACCTGAAGAAGCAGTGACAGATGGAGGAACACAGCTGCCAGACTTAATCCTTATGGGGAAGGAGCTGGTGAACATATACATGACTTCGTTCTTCTCCACCCCCTGATCTACTAAAATATAAGTTCAATGAGGGGAGAAACTTTGTCTCATTTACTTGTATGCATGCGTAGTTGAAATAGTGCCAGGTGTCAAGGAGATTATACACACACACACACACACACACACACACACACACAAATGGTTAAATAAGTGAATGAGTAAATGCAAGAATGGATAAATGAAATAGATTCAGAGGACTTGTGTTAATTTCCTCAGTTGGTCTCTTGAAAATCAAAATGCAAATTTCACTTTCTTTGGTTTACTAATGCATATCAATGCCATGAGATCTCATTATTTTATTTTTAGCAAAAACCATCAATAAGAACATTGTATCAGAGGATGCTCATTGGGAATTTTGAGTTGAACACATTATTTAGCAAATGCTAACACGGGAACTTGAGGATATTTAGTGAACATGCTGAAGTCAACACATTAATACAACTGAAACCAATAGTGAAGTAACTATCTATTAACCTCAGTGTTGTGGTGTCTAAAAATGCTTTTACCCACTATTGGGTTTTGTAACCTGTAAAATAAATCAAAACGTAACAACAGTTAACCTTGAAAACCTTTTGATTACTTCTCAGAGGTTAATTTTCCTGAAGACAGCATTGTGTGGTAGAAAAAGCCTGTGTTTTGAATTAAGCAAACCCTACCAAACCCTTGCTCTGCTACTTACTGTTTAGATAACATGAGATTACTTAAAATTTTCTCATTCATTAATCCAGGATAATCTCACTCGTTTTGCACATTGTGTCAAAAATTAAACGAGAAAATGTATTTGGAGTGTCTTGTACATGGTCTATGTTCTATACATGCAAGTTCACTGTTTTTGTGGGGGTTTCGTTAATTTTATATCTCCTTTTTCTCTGTGATTCTGTAAGCTTTTGGAAAATTCTTTATGGTATTATATAGTTGATCTACTTAAAATTAATTTCAATAAGCTTTATCAAAAAGGGAAGAAAAAAAGCATGTTTTGGCATAATTATGTTCCCTCTTTTCATTTAATTTTTGAAATTGAGATCTAGAAATAGTCTTCATTCTGAGATGGTAATAGCCACAAAATCAAATTTACAAGTGAGAATAAAGGTAAATAAATTATCCGAGTTTATAGAAATCTTCATTCTTATGTGCAAATGGCAGTATTGAGCAGAAGCCCTAGAATTCTCATATGTAAAATTTAAATATTTTTGCATCATATTTTATATTTTTATTTTATATATTTTATATTTTATATATTATATATTTATATTTTATATATTTTATATTTTATATATTATATATATTTATATTTTTATATTTTATATATTTTATTTTTCCACCTAAAAAGGGAAATTAGCCAATTTTGAGATTTTTTATTCTTACTAGTAAAGCTATCATTCAATAATACTGTCTTGTGATGTACAAAACGATAATCGCTATTGTGGGTTTTATTCTTTTTGTAAAGGATAAGATCCAAGTTTGGAAGAGTTAACCACTCATTGAGGGGTAAGTTATTTCTTTGTGGGCTCTGGGGCACAATTACATTTTCTGCAAGAGATAACAGATAAAGGAGACTCTGAAAGAACAAGTGTACTTTGTATCAACAAGTACTTTACTAAAAAAATGATGTATTGCCGTCAGTTTTCAGAAGATAATACTTTTAAGTTCTTTATATATAAGCTACATCTTTTAAAAAAAAACACACAGAGTTAACCTCTTTTTATTAATCTTGTCTATAAAAATTATTTGTTTGGAGACTTTTCTTATCTCAACTTTAAAGTAGTGTGGTTTATCCCTTGGAGCGAAGATATGCTCGCCTCAGGATTTAGCTGTGCCCAGACATGTCTATAATCCTCGTGGGATGCTCTCCTAGCAACAGGGACTGAGGAATCCCTCAGGGAAAGATCTATCATAAGAGTAGAAAGAGTTCATGTTCATAAGCTTAGTCCAAGGATAAAACAAGGGTCTGTCCCAAAAGGCTAAGGGTTTATGAGAAAGGGAATGGGAGTGGGGATGAGGCAAACACAGCTGATTTTGGAAACCCAAGGAGAGCAGAAGTCCTGCTGTCTCATTGGGAAGCAATACTTTCCTTGAGGAGGGTGAGCTGTAGGTCAGTGTTATTAAGGGCTTCTATGATGTTAGTTCAGCTAGCATTCTGCAAATTACTGTTGAGCCTCCTTAACTTGCGGAATTTTAAGCTGCTTTTTCTTTTCTTTTTTAAAAGATTTTATTTATTTATTTGTTCATGAGAGAGAGAGGGAGAGAGAGCACAAGCTGGGGGAGCAGCAGGCAGAGGGAGAGGGAGAAACAGGCTCCCCACTGAGCAAGGAGCCCGGTGCAAGACTTGATTCCGGGACCCTGGGATCATGGCCTGTGCCAAAGTCTTACGCAACTGAGCCACCCAGTCATCCCGCATTGTAAGCTTCTAATGAGAAGAGAAGTCTTGGGCAGGTCTGAGCCCACAGGTAGCAGCACTGGTGATGCTGTGGAGGCAGAACCCATAACCAGCAGCCCTAGTTGATCATCAGGTGGGTGGAGAAGGAAACAGAGGAGCACCATGACGATTCTCTTTGAAACAAGAAAAACTTACCACTTTTTCTGTTTTATATTTGCATATTATTTAAAAGCAATGAGATATGAACCATTTACATTTTATGATATCACTTGATGTAAATACTTTTTATTTTTGAAGGCTAACCTACATTTTTTGAAGAATACTTAAACATTTTGCTTACCTTATTAAGAAAACTAACTTAAACAAACTTTAGCTTCAATGAAATAAAGTGTTTGTTGAAGCTATGAAAATATGTAGCAAGCCGATTGGAACTCTGAGTAATCCCAAGGTGTTGAGAAAAACACATGACTTATTGAAATATCGCTCAAATTCACACATTCTAGTCTCCTCAGACTGATCAATCAGCTTATCAACTTTCTATCACCCACTTTACAACCTCAGAGAAAGATCATTTCCCCAGAAACAATGGAAAAGAGTGTTTGTAAATGTCTATACATCTATATATTACAGATATAGATTGCTATCTAACCTCTTGAGAAGTGCTTACTGGAAAAATCTTTGCAGAAAACAGGTCATTCCCGTCTTTAAGTTGTTTGAAGAACATTGTACCTAGATTTCAAATCTCACAAAATATATTTCCCTTGCTACACGACTAGTACTTTGTTTTTCAATGTTTCCATGAGGCTGTTACGAGTCTGACATATGATACATGTGAAATGTTCAGATGTTTGGCAGATATAATGTAACTATCATGATTGAAACCAACCAAGAAACTCATTTTTCAGGCCTCTTCAGTCCCCTATATGAAACATTTTGACCTACATCATCAATTTAGAATTATACAGCTTCACGCTGAATTTCACAAAGGGTTACCAAGTTCACGAGGAGGTCCAGAAAGAATTCCTTGCAATTTTTCCTTGCTAGAAATAAAGTTCACATGTATCTTTTCTGCTTATGTTTTTCTAGACTATCAGCATGAAAGGGAAAACTTTTGTGGGCTAGCGTGTTCCACAAACCAAATACTTGTTGAATGAATGAATGATTAATTTAGAAATATTAAGTGAATTTACTTTGTAGCTAATGAAGGAGCTTTAGCAATCTCATATGGTGATATGATTTTGCAAAATTTCCAAAAGCTGTACTTTCTGAAAGCAACCAGTTAAAATCTAATTGTTTTCTCTGATTTTCCCTTTGTCACTGTCATTTCAGTGACACTGAAGTGGCCACGGGCACTTTTGAAATCTAAGAGGAAATGGAATTGCAGACACATTTATTTTGGGTTTAGTGGGATATTTATGTGGTTTGTAGTCACTTTTCAGTAGAGATAAATTATTGCAAGATGTCACTGAAAGAACAGCTTCCATTTTACTGTTTTTCCCTGTGCTAATTTAGTCAGCATTACATTGGGAAAAATGCAGTGCTAGAGATCTCATGGTGATGTGAAATTTCCTATAGTACCTGACACCAGGAGGGTGTGGGTAGCAGATGAGACAAAAAATTTGAAAAGTAGAAGATAGAAACTACTTGGGGGGAATTTTTCCAAAATCCACAATGTGCAAACTCTTAAGTATTCAAATCTCATCAGTACCTGATCAAAATTACTCTTTTTAGCAGTATATTTGATTATGGAATATATAATATAAATGTACCATAGATTTCAGTTTTTAAATGGGACTTTCATAAAATGGAATTTGTTGAAATTCGTAAAGGCACAAACAGCCTTCCTATAAACAGTAAGTGTATCCATAGCGACTCGTATATGAAAGGTATTCCTCAAATTTGACAACTTCTTTAAAGGTCACAAGACATTATCAATAATGACTTATGATGCTTAAAGAAACTTTCAAGAACTATCAATAATAAAACAAAAATGTAATCAATCAGGCTGATCTTTATATTCTTTCTACAGAAAATATTACAAAGTCATTATTCTATAAAGAGTTAATCAGAGGACATAGCAAAAATTGTAGGAAAAATGTGCTCTAGGGGTGCATCTTATGGTTAATTAATAAAAATGTTATTTTGTTTTCTCTTATTTTGTAATGTCTATAGTTTTTGTCAATTTTTCAAGTATCTGTAGTTTATGGGGTTTCATTTCTCATTCTGAATAAGTGGTAGGTTTTAACCTAATTTTGTATTTTTTTAATTATTCAATAAGCTTCAGGTCCCCCAAATCTGATACACCCCTGTAGATGCAAATTATCATAAAGTTTTTACAAGTGAACTTTTTGTAGAAGTATAATTTGCTTACAACTAAAATGCTTCCATTTTATGTGTACAGCTTGATGATATTTGACAAATGTAAACACCTATGTAGCCACCCCCACAATCAAGATACGGAATATTTTTTTCACCTTGAAGTGTGCTCCTGTGTCCCTTCTCAGTCAGTATCTACTCTTCACCCCCAGCTCTAGGTAAGTGCTGCTCTGCTTTCTACCATTACTGATTGGACTTGTCTTTCCTAAAGTTTCATATAAATTGAATCATATAGTATGTACCCTTTTGTGTCTGGTTTCTTTTGCTCAGCATAACATTTTTGATATTCGGTTAGGATGTTTTAAGAACCAATCATTAATTCTTTTTTATTGCTGAGTAGTATTCCTTGATGGAAATTTGGGTTGCGCCCATTTTTTGTCTATTATGAACCAAGTGCTATTCATTTTCATGTTTTTACATGAACATATGTTTTTATTTCTTCTGAATAAATAACTGGAAGTGGAATTGCTTGCTCATATTGTCAGTATATACATATGAAATATCAACTTTTTAAATTATTTTATGGTGCTCATGAAGATCTAGGTCAAATTTTCTTTTATTCAACAAATATTTATTGAGTGCACAGTGTAGGTATCAGGGAATCATAGGTGAATATAATCCAAACCCGACCCTAAAGCACATAAGAAGAAAATACAAAAATTTTAAAGAAGAAATATCTCAGGATTGGTAGTCAGAAATGGCATAAGCTAGGTCTTAAGAAGATGCAGGAATCTATCAGACAGATATTGGGTGAGGACATAGCTGTTAGAGGAATTTCCATGTGCATGGTGTATGGCTATACCACATAGCATGGGAAATCTGGGAAACTGGAAAAGTATGGCATATTGGGGAAACAGTCAGTGGTGTGATATTTAGACCAGGGAAAAGTATCTAAAGATAGAGAAGAGGGACGCCTGGGTGGCTCAGTTGGTTAAGCGGCTGCCTTCGGCTCAGGTCATGATCCCAGCGTCCTGGGATCGAGTCCCACATCGGGCTCTCTGCTCAGCGGGGAGCCTGCTTCTCCCTCTGCCTCTGCCTGCCTCTCTGTCTGCCTGTGCTCATGCTCTCTCTCTCTCTCTAACAAATAAATAAATAAATAAATCTAAAATAAATAAATAAATAAATAAAAGATAGAGAAGAAAGCTGGGCAGATGAAGGAGGATCCTCAATGCTGTGGAAAAAAATTTGTGTTTTTCTCTGTGAGAACTTATCTCCCCCCGGATGCAGCTAATCACCTTTTTCCTATGATGGCCTCACATTTGGAGCATAGTTCTTTTGAACAGACTGCACGATCTTTATGTATCTGTTTCCTCCACAATACTGTAAGTTCTTAGATAGTGTCTTTGCTATTTTTAGTGTGTAACACCATGCATAGCACTTATTAGGGCATTAGCAAATTATCCTTTATGCATGCATGAATGAACAAATTAGAATTAATGAAATGACCTATGTTCTCTGCTACTGACCAGGTTCAGAAAAAAAATTCTTCTTTACCAAACACGTATGAAACATCTTTCGTGAAGACACATTAGAAATATGTATTTACTTCTTCACTGAAGCAGGGTCATGCATATAATCTTACGAGCTTGATTTAGTAATTTCAATTGTCTTCATGATCGATACTGATTTCATGGCCTCATTGACTTTGGAGTGATCCACATGGAAGGCTGAAATAGTTGAAATAAATGGAAAGACTGTGAGGTAGTTTCCTTAATTTTATGGTAAAATTGGTCTTAAAATTCTAATACTGAAAAAAAGTTTGCTGAAGAAAAGCTAGAAATCTTTACATATTGTGAGCTATTCCCTCTTCTGATCTTAAATTGATGCTGTGTTTTCTAATGTGTTCTCATTTGTGCCAGACCTCATAAAATTCTATTATCTTTACGATCTTCATTTATGCAGGTTTAGACAGGCCAAGAGTCTACTTTTATTTACCAAACAGTGTATGTTTTGGGAGTTTGCTTTAATAATAAATAGTATTTATTTCATTGTCCATTCACTTTGGTAATGGCAAAATAAGTACAGAATAAGAGAGGAAAACAGTCTGAAAAGTAAGGAAATCAGCTTAGAAAAATAGAATGAGAACAGAACCAATTAAGAAGGAGATTAAGGAGGGCACGTATTGCACTGAGCATTGGATGTTACATGCAAACAATGAATCATGGAACACTGCTTCAAAAACTAATGATGTACTGTATGGTGACTAACATAACATAATTAAAAAAAGGAGATTTGGGATGTTCTAAATTATTATTGAATTAAAATTGGAGCAATCATATAATTAGTCAGCTTAATCAAAATACTTTTAAGAATGAAATGGGCACAGCAAATAATTATGTCAGGACAATAGGTAGTATGTGAACTGTTCCAGGCAAAGTGAGAAGGGTGGTCACCCTAGTTAAAGTAATCTTTCCAAATCTTTTTGTTTCCAATTGTTATCACTTCCCTTTTTTTTTTTTTTTTAAGATTTTATTTATTTATTTAAGAGAGAGGGAGACATAGAGAGAGAGCATGGATGGAGGGAGAGGGAGAAGCAACATCCCCACTGAACAGGGAGACAAACATGGGGTTCGAACCCAGGACCCTGGAATCATGAACCGAGCTGAAGGTGGTTGCTTAAGTGCCTGAGCCACCCAGATAGCCCTGTTACCATTTCTGATCACTGCCATATAAAGTGCTAAGTACTAGGTCTAAGATTATCTATGGCCCTTTAACCTTTTATTAAGTGCCCCACAGACACTTTCTTTAACATGATGGCTATTGCAATCCAACAGGGGAGAAGTTACTTTCTAATAAAATTGCTATGGAAACATTAAGAAAGGTACTAACATGGGATAGTGACACAAAAGCAGGATAAGTCAGTGGCTTATACCCTCTTATACTCTCTTTTGAGTCAGAAGGAAAAACATCTCAATTTTTCAGGTGTGGATGAATTCATTCTCTAATTTTTCATCCTACAAACATTGACTGTGAGCCACAGGTGCTCTGTGGGTTGCTGGGAAGACAACAGTGAACCAGATACAGTCACTGATCCTAAAGGACTAAGAATGGAGATGGATAACAAGGTAAATATTAGTGAGCATAACTTTTTGTGTGTGATTCTGAAGTTCAAAAGATAGTTGTAACAGTGAAGCTGAGTTAAATGTGGAGAACTCCAAAGGATGATTTGAAAAAAACAATGCCTTTTTAGATGCAATGTTCATCTTTCCTAATTTCCTAATTTCCAAGCATCAATTGGAAAACTTTTTGATATTCCTCAGCATTTTTCTGTAGCTTGAACTCAATTTGTAATCTTGATCTTGCTTTTGAAGTATTTAAAAAATAAGTCTTAGAGTCTTAGAATCTCTTTTTAAAAAGCAATTTGAGTTTTATTGATCTGCAGAGCTTGAGTTTAGAATGCACAGATAGGCACTTAAATGCATTTTGGTAATAAATGTTTCAATATTAGACGGCATGAGAGTTGTTAAAGAGAAAATTGAGTTTTAGAATAAATCTGTTGTGAGATTAAGAAGGCAATTGTGATATTTTAGGTTTGTATATTTGGTGAGAATGCAGTTTTTTGTTTTGTTCTTTTACCTTGCTCACTTTTGTACAAAAATTGAAGCATATTGAATCTTTATTCGTTTAACACACACTTATGGAAAACGACTATTTTTGGTAGATGAGGAGGATATGAGTATATATAAGACAGAAGTCTCCTTTTAGTTTGTATTCTATTGAAGAAGAGATATATGCAAACCAGTAAATGCTGTATAGCATTTTACTGGACAGTATAATGATTAAAAGGAAGGGCTCTAGTGTCTTTAAATCCCATGTTAGAGCATTAGTCTGCTGAGCCATGTAGCTCTGGATAATGTATTTAACTTCCTCTCACTTCATTTATCTCTAGACTGTGTGTTTTACTAGTGTGTACTTCATGGCGTGATCGGGAATGTTAAATGATTCATGAAGTGCTTAGCCCAATATCTGGTGTTCTGAAGTGCTCGGTGAATGCTACAGATTATGGTGTCATCACTGTGCACAGTTAGGCTTCATAAAAGGGAGTGTCCAAATGTACCTGAAAGTGGCTTTAAGAAATTGCTCACAAAGGTGGCTCAGTAGGTTAAGTGTTGCCTTCAGCTCCAGTCATGAGCCCAAGGTTCTGGGATTGAGCCTCACATTGGGCTCACTGCTCAGTGGGGAGCCTGCTTCTCCCTCTCTCACTTCTCCTGTTTGTACTCTCTGTCAAATAAATAAATAAAATCTTTAAAAAAAATAAAAAGAAATTGCTCACAAAAAAGGAGAGGGTAATTTTTAATGTCCTGAATCTACTAGAGATCACCATTGCTTTTAGGATCAAATATTCATGGAATAGCCTGATGATGCTATTAAGCATTCTTTTTGGAGATTCTGTAATATTAAACTGTCAAGGAAGCAATCTCTGATCTGTTCTCCTTGGAGTGATTACACTGCTTTTCCTGCAGTAACCTCTCTTTAGGTGGGACTATATTCTTAAGGGCCCCAGTGACTCCTCACCAATAAGTGGGTACAGACCCAAACTTTGCACTTCCTTGGAAAAAGACACACAAATGGAGAAAGGGGAGCAAGGAGATTTGAGATATCTTACTACTGACAAGGGTGAAGTTTTAGAATGTTTGGGACATTGGTTTGTTTGAGCTCTGATCCATTTGCTGCCATTTTGATGGGACTCCTGCAAACTTTATTTCTCGGGTTCCTTTGGCCTGGAAGCAATGGTATGGATAGATAAATAACCAGGCAATTATAGTATGGAGTAATACCCATTGCTCTAGGGATAAGCACATGGTGGAAGGAAGAAAGGGTCTTGGTCTCCCTCCCTCATTCCCTCTCTGCCTCTCTGACAGTGATCACACTTTCTATGTGTTTTCAGCTCCTCTAGGCAGCCTTTTCCTCTCAACCCTCAGCCCCAGACAGAATCCAGCTTCCACCAGTGGCCAAGCTTTGGAGTTTTAGTAACTGCACTGCCTCCCATTGTCCCTCTAGCCCTAGTGGCTACTAGGATGTCAGCTGCTCCTTGCACTGGGTGACCATAGCTGCCTCACCCTCCCCAAGCTGGTCTTTCAGCACTCTGGAAAATCTTCGTCATTAATTTCTGTTATTAAATTCTCTGTGTGGAATCATCTGGCATGATAATTTGTTTGTGTTTTGGCTGGGTGATGACTAACACAGAGGGCAAATAGTGAATGCTGTATTGCCAGTTCTTCCTGAATGCCAGTTCTTGACTGAGAGTTTCTGTGGCTGATCAGAATATCTACAAGGAGAAATTAACCTGGTGGAGTAATTTTAAAAAATCACTCAGAATATTCATCAGCTGGCAAAGTGTATAGGAGTCTTAATTTGTCACTCTCATAAGTATTACTGATGAAATGGTATGGTTTCTGAATAAGTATTGTTTATTAATATTTAGCTACTTTTAAAGCACTTAGGGAAGCAAGACAATGTTCTTTGCTTTCAATGTTACCTGAAGCATCCTAGCCTTTTGGGTGTTTCTAAGGTTGTCTTCACATAGGTGAATGACTTTGACCGAGCTATTTCATAAGACTGTTTTCTTTTTGTCTGTTTGTTTGGTTTTGTTTTATAAAATGATGGGGCAAAAGGTAACTTGTTCCTTTGTATTTCCCTTGGTGACTAGCATAGTGTGTCAGAAACAATATGGTCTCAAGATTTTTGTTAGATTGAAGAGAAAACCATCCATGTCTTGGACATGGGCTGGCTTCTTGCTTTCTTTTACCTCTTTCTTTCATTGCAAGGTGGGAGAGAAGTCAGGTAGGAGTGAAGCTAAACAGATTATGTAGTAGGGAAGGAAAAACTCAATCTATTTGCGGTATTGTCCCATTTTTATTTCATTCAAAAACACGTCATTGCTACCTTTCTTATGCCTGCCACAGTAGCCCATTGAATAATCTTCCTTGGGGGTAGCATTATCTATTCAATTTATTCCTACAGGGTCTAGATGCCAACTGCCTGTGTATACTTTTTTATTTTTAAAGATTAAAAAAATATTTTATTTAAATGAAACAAGATGGGATAGGGAGGGAGACAAAGCATAAGAGACTCTTAATCTCATGAAACAAACTGAGGGTTGCTGGGGGGTGTAGGGAGAGGGTGGTTGGGTTATGGACATTGGGGAAGGTATGTGCTATGCTGAGTGCTGTGAAGTGTGTAAACCTGGCAATTCAAAGACCTGTACCCCTGGGGCTAATAATACATTATATGTTAATAAAAAAATAAAAAATTTAAAAAATATTTATTTGTTTGATGAGGGGGGGTTGGGAGAGAACAAGCAGGGGGAACAGCAGAGGGAGAGGGAGAAGCAGGCACCATGTTGAGCAAGGAACCCAATAAGGGGCTTGATCTTAGGGATCGTAACTTTAATCAGAGGCAGATGCTTAACCGACTGATCATCCAGGTGCCCCTGTATATACTTTTGCCTCTCCCATTTCTTTATTATGCTCGGCTCCCATGTTTACTTTTTGTTCTCGAAACACTCCATATGATTTCATTTTCTTTGATTCTACCTAGGCAGGTCCCTCATTTTCCTCAAATGCCATCTCCATAGTATCTTCTCAAATGTTTCATGGCAAGAATAAGGTTTTTTTTGTTGTTGTTTGCTTGTTTTTTGTTTTTGCTGTTATTTGTAATATCTTTTAAGTATTTATTACACTTTCAGTACTAAGAATTTCAATGTATCTGATTTCCTGTTAGATTGTGAGCATTTTGGGAATGGGGGCATTTTTAGTCATCATTTTCATTTTCAACACTTAGCACTTGGCCTGTTACATGTTCAATGAATAAATACTGAATTCCTGTTATATTTTGTCTTATCTTATGTTTAATAATTTCTACCTCATCTACTAGACTGTGAACTCTCTGAGGGAGGGGGATCAGGAAAAGTGACTTTTTCCTTTTATTCTGTTCTGGCTTCAGAAAGACCAATGTCACAGAACTGTACTGATGTTGGTTTCAACTATATAAACAGAATAATCTGGAGATATACAAAATAAAATGAAGGCTGATATTTGTATCAGCTTAAAACCAGACAACACTGTGAAGTTTATTTAGAGGTTATTAATCATTCAGCACCAGGCATATATATGTATATATAACATAATTCTGAATTGTGGAGCCTCAGAAAAAGCTTGCATAAGCATCCATATTCATTCATTATATATGTGTACAATTTTGTGGGGTACTATATGAGTCAGGATTTTGGAAGAAAACATGTTGCACATTCAAACTGGGCAATTTAAGCACAGTTTAACAAAGGGACTATTTACAAAATTGTAATCTTGGTGTAACATTTAGACCTAGTAATTGCAGGAAGCTGTTACCAAGGAAGAGAAGCAGTTCCCACAACGTGGAGAGAGAGCTACATGGTGAGCATCTCCTGAGAAGAACAATGAGCTTTGGTGGAACCTCAGCTAATGAGGGCTACGTGGCAGGGAGTGAGTTAAGGAGGATATATCTTAACTTCATTCTCCTTCTGCTCTCTGATCTACCAGTACCTCCTATTGGGTGAACACAACTGAAAGCTAGAAGGCATGGAGACCATCTGATGAAACTTCCAAGGGTAGTTATGAGATAGCTAGTATGGGGACTGATTCTGGGGCTGGATCCCAGAAGACTGTCATTAGCTATGTTCTTGTTCCCAGAATAAGCACAGGTGTTTAAGTGAGAACCATAAGACAGCTTTTTCCTTGGGTGACCCAAGTACTAATTATCACAGGGTTTTCATATATTCTAATCTCCCAGTGAGTTGTATTTGGGTATGAACTTAATCCCCAAGATTTCTGATACCCAACTCATTATATAAATGAGCTCATAATCCTCAAAATATCAACTGTCACCAATTATTCAGAGTTAGCTCATAGGACACAACCAGTTTGCTATTTTTGATTTATATTACAAGTTCAGTGAATAATCAGAAAAGGGCTAGAATCATCAGGAGTTGGAAATAGAGGTAAACCTTGAAGACTTCCTCCATCCTTGTGGTTCAGAAGTGTGTGTGCTGGCTTTCCATGATAGTTTTCCCATGCCACTAGCTTTGGTTTGTATGAGGATTTGGGGAATTAGACCCTTTATATCCTACCTTTGCTTTCTCTTTTTAACTCCAACTCTAACTTATTCTGAGTTAATTTATTTTCTATCCCTTTAATCATTTTCCCTGCTCTTCTTTGGACGATTTCCAGTTTCTCCACCATTCTTTCAAATATAGCTTAACTATTACAAAGGGCTATTCTGGGAAATCATTACTTAAAGGAACATTGTGAAAGCATTTAAAAGTTTAAAAATGGCTACATAAATGTTAAAAAATGAAATGTTCCTGTCTAATAATGCTGATAGTGGAATTGTAGTAAATTAAATTATATCAGGTCAGAGCAAAAACCTTGAATGAGAGTCAAGCATATCAGGACCTGAGGAAAAAACCCTTTGTTAAGAGAAAGTAATTGCAAAGAGCCAAAAATAAAACTAAGGAGAAAGAACTTTTCCTTGTATCAGTAACTAAAAATTATTTTCTAAGACAAGGATCTAACTCTTTGAGATACTAAATTGAACACAAATCTCAGAGGATCCCAGATACTTTGTTACATTAGAAAAAAGAGGAAAATTCATAGGATTCTACATGGAAAGAGTTTATGCTACTGTTACATTGGCTGAAGAACTTTAACAAGCTACCAAAGTATTTTATATTGTAAGCAGTGTTCAGTTTCTTTATATACTATATTCCACTTTTAAGTCAGTTCTTTAGGATTTTGATGGATTCCTGTCTTACTCTAAGGAGAAGTCGTGGAGAAAAGGGAACCCTATTTCACTGTTTGTAGGAATGCAAATTGGTGGAGCCACTTTGGAAAAACAGTGTGGAGATTCCTCAAAAAATTAAAAATAGAGTGACCCTATGACCCTGCAATTGCACTACTGAGTATTTACCCCAAAGATACAGATGTAGTGAAGAGAAGGGCCCCAATGTTCATAGCAGCAATGTCCACAAATGCCAAAATGTGGAAAGAGCTAAGATGCCCTTCAACAGATGAATGGATAAAGATGTGGTCCATATACACAATGGAATATTACTCAGCCATCAGAAAGGATGAATACCCAACTTTTGCATCAACTTGGTTGGACTGGAGGAGATTATGCTAAGTGAAATAAGTCAAACAGAGAAAGCCAATTATCATATGGTTTCACTTATTTGTGGAACGTAAGGAATAGCATGGAGGACATTAGGAGAAGGGAAAAATGAAGGGGGATAAATTGGAGTGGAGGATGAGCCACAAGAGACTATGGACTCTGGAAACAAAAAGAGAGTTTTAGAAGGGAAGGCATGGGGGGATGGATGAGCCTGGTGATGGGTATTAAGGAGGGCATGGATTGAATGGAGCACTGGGTGTTACATACAAACAATGAATCATGGAACACTGCATCAAAAACTAATGATGTACTGCATGGTGATTAACAACACAATTTTAAAAAGTCAATGTTAAGAGGTAGAGTAATTATTCCCTTTCTACTGATTAAGATACTGACTTAGATTTTATTATTTTTTACTTTTATTAAGGTATAATTAACATACAGTGTTATATTAGTTTCTGGTGTACAATATAGTGATTCAACAATTCTATATGTTTCTCAGTGCTCATCACAAAAATTTACTTTTAATCCCCTTCACACATTTCACCTGTCCCCCAACTGAACTCCCCTCTAGCAAACACCAGTTTGATCTCTGAATTTAAGAGTCTGTAATTTGGTTTGTCTCTTTTTTTTTTTTTGTTTTCATTTGTTTTGTTTCTTAAATTTCACATGAATGAAATCATATGGTATATCTTTCTCTGAGTGACAATTCATTTAGTATTGTACTCTGTAGATGCATCCATGTTGTTGCAAATGACAAGATTTCATTCTTTTTTATGGCTGAATAATAACATTCCTTTGTATGTATATATGTACCATTTCTTCTTTATCCATTCATCTATGGATGGACACTCAAGAAGTTTCTTCCATATCTTGGCTATTGTGAATAATGCTGCCATAAACATAAACATAAACATAAACATAGGAGTGCATATATTTTCTCCAATTAGTGTTTTTATTTTCTTTAGGTAAATACACAATACTAGAATTACTGGATAATATACTATTTCTGTTTTTAATTTTTTGGAGGAATCTCCATGCTGTTTTCCACAGTGGTTGTACCAATTTGCGTTCCTACTATTGTTTCTTTTTCTCCATATGCTTGCCAAAACTTGTTATTTCTTGTATTTAT
The DNA here is from genome assembly GCF_902655055.1 of Lutra lutra. Taxonomy (NCBI): domain Eukaryota; kingdom Metazoa; phylum Chordata; class Mammalia; order Carnivora; family Mustelidae; genus Lutra; species Lutra lutra. The sequence continues at coordinate 35,803,656 of NC_062287.1, read as the reverse complement.
GATTTTAGCCATTCTGACTGGTGTCAAGTGATATCTCATTGTGGTTTTAATTTGCATTTCCCTGATGATTAGTCGGGTTGAGCATTTTTTCATTTGTCTGTTGCCCAGCTGATGTAGGTCTTTGGAAAAATGTCTATTCAGGGCCTTTTCCCATTGTTAAATTGGATTGTTGTATTTTTTTTGTCTTGAGTTGTGTATGTTCTTTATGTATTTTGGACATTAACTGCTAATCAGATATATAATTTGTAACTATCTTCTCCCATTCAGTAGATTGCTTTTTTTTGTTTCGCTGGTGTTTCCTTTGCTGTAAAAAGTTTGTTACTTTGATCTAGTCCCAATTGTTTAATTTTGCTTTTGTCTCTTTGTCAAAGAAGACATAGCTAGAGAAATATTTCTATGGCTGATGTCAAAGAAATTACTGAATGTAATTTTCTCTGAGGATTTTTATAGTTTCAGGTATCAAATTTAGGTCTGTCTTTAATCCATTTTGAGTTTATTGCTAGATAGGGTATTAGTATTGGTCCAATTTCAGTCTTTTGCCTGTAGCTCTCCAGTTTTCCCAACACCATTTGTTGAAGAGAATATCTTTTCTCCATTTTATATTGTTGCCTTCTTTGTCATAGATTAATTGATCGTAAAAGCATGAGTTTATTTCTGGACTCTCAGTTCCAATGATCTATGTGTCTATTTTTGTGCCAGTGTCACACTGTTTTGATTAATAGAGCTTTGTAATATATCTTGAAATATGGGATTGTGATACCTCCGGCTTTATTCTTCTTTTTAAATATTGCTTTGGCTATTTGGGGTCTTTTGTGGTTCCATAAAAATTTTAGTATTATTTTTTCTAGTTCTGTGAAAAACAGAATTTTGATATGGATTTCATTAAATCTGTAAATTGTTTTTGGTAATATGAATATTTTAATGATACTTGTTTTTTTCAATCCATGAACTTAGAATGCCTTTCCATTTGTTTGTGTCATCTTCAATTTCTTTCATCAGTGCTTTATAGTTTTCAGAGTACAGGTCTTTTACCTCCTTGGTTAAGTTTATTCCTAGGTATTTCATTCTTTTTGGTGCAAATGTAAATGGGACTGTCTTCTTAATTTCTCTTTCTGCTGCTCCATTATTGGTGTATTGAAATGCAGTGGATTTCTATACATTGATTTTGTATCCTGTGACTTTACTGAATTTGTTTATCAGTTCTAACTTTTTTTGGTGGAGTCTTTAGAGTTTACTATATATAGTATCATATCATCTGAAAACAGTGAAAATTTTACTTCTTCCTTACCAATTTGGATGACTTTCATTCCTTTCTTTTGTCTGACTGCTGTGGCCAAGCTTCCAGTACTATGTTGAATAAAAGTGGTGAGAGTGGACATCTTTGTCTTATTCCTGACCTTAGGGGAAAAGCTCTCAGTTTTTCACCATCGAATATGATGTTGGCTGTGGGTTTTTCATATGTGGTCTTTATTATGTTGAGCTATGTTCCCTTTAAATCTACTGTGTTGAGAGTTTTTATCATGAAGGGATGTTGTACTCTGTCAAATGCTTTTCCTAAATCTACTGAAGTGATCATAATTTTATTGTTTCTCTTGTTGAGGTGAGTATCACATTTATTGATTTGCAAATACTGAACCATGCTTGAATCCTAGGAATAAATCCCACTTGATGTTAGTGAACTTTTTTGATGTATTACTGGATCCAGTTTGTTGGTAATTTGTTGAGGATTTTTGCATCTGTGTTGATCAGAAATATTGACCTGTACTTTTTTTTTTTTTTTTTTTTTTTTTTGGGTAGTGCTTTTGCCTGCTTTTGGTATCAGAGTAATGCTGGCCGCATAGAATGAATTTGGAAGTTTTCATTCCTCTTCTATTTTTTTGGAATAGTTTGAGAAGAACAGGTATTAACTCTTCTTTAAATGTTTGGTAGAATTCACTTGTGAAGCTGTCTGGTCCTGGACTTTTGTTTTTTGGGACTTTTTGATTCCTGGTCCAATTTTATTGCTGATTTTCAGTTTGTTCAAATTTTCTGTTTCTTCCTGATTCAGTTTTGGGATTATACATTTCTAGGAATTGATCCATTTCTTCTAGATTGTCCAATTTAGTGGCATATAATTTTGTAAAATATTTTCTTACAATTATTTGTATTTCTGTGGTATTTGTTGTTATTTTTCCTCTTTCATTTCTGATTTTGTTTGAGTCCCACCTCCTCCTTTCTTTCCTTCTTCCCTGCCTCCCTCTGTCCCTCCCTCCTTCCTTTCTTTCTTTCTTTTGAGTCTGGTTGGAAGTTTACAAATTTTGTTGGTCTTATCATGGAAAAAGCTCTTGGTTTCATTGATCTGTTCTATTTTTTTTTTTTTTTTTTAGTTTCTGTATAATTTATTTCTTCTCTAATCTTTATCATCTTCTTCTGATGGGTTTTAATTGTCATTCTTCTTCTAGCTCCTTTAGGTGTAATGTTAAGTTGTTCATTTGAGGGTTTTTTTGTTTGTTTGCTGTTTGTTTTTTGCTTCTTAAGGTACACCTGTTTTGCTATAAACTCCTTTCAGAACCACTTTTGCTGTGACCCAGAGATTTTGAACCATTGCACTTTCATTTTCATTTGTCTCCAGGTTTTTTTTTTTTTAATTCTTTATTTGGTTTCTTGGTTAACCCATACATTGTTTAGCAGCATGTTATTTAACTTCCCTGTATTTGTTGTCTTTTCAGATTTTTTCTTGTGAATGATTCCTACTTTCATGGTGTTGTACTGAGAAAAGATGCATGGTTTGATATTCATCTTTTCAAATTTGCCAAGACTTTTTGGTAATCTAATATGTGACCTATTCTGGAGAATGTTCCATGTGTACTTGAAAAGATTATGAATTCCATTGTTTGTAGATGGAGTGTTCTGAATATATCTGTTAAATCCATTTGTTTCAATCTGTCATTCAAAGCCATTTTTTCCTTGTTGATATTCTGTCTGGATGATCTGGTCATTGATGTAAGTGGGGTCTTAACATCCCCTAAAATTATTGTATTACTGTCAATTTCTTCCTTTATGTCTGTTAATAGTTGCTTTATATATTTAGGTGATCTTATGTTGGGTGCATAAATATTTGTCATATCCTCTTGTTTTTTTTTTATCATTATGTAGTGTCCTTCTTTTTTCTCTGGTTACAGCCTTTGTTTTATAGTCTCTTTTGTTTAAGTATTGCTACTCCAGCTCTCTTTTCATGTACACTTACATGATAAATGTTTTTTCATCCCCTCATTTTTAATCTGCAGGGGTCTTTAAGTGTGAAGTGAACCTTTGCAGCAGATAGATGGATTTTGCTTTTTTATCCGTTCAATAAGTCTGTCTTTTCATGGTAGCATTTAATCCACCTATATTCAAAGTTATTTTTTTTTAATTTTAATTTTAATTTTTTTAATAAACATATAATATATTTTTATCCCCAGGGGTACAAGTCTGTGAATCGCCAGGTTTACACACTTCACAGCACTCACCATAGCACATACCCTCCCCAATGTCCATAATCTCACCCCCTCTCCCAAACCCCCTCCCCCCATCAACCCTCAGTTTGTTTTGTGAGATTAAGAGTCACTTATGGTTTATCTCCCTCCCTATCCCATCTTTCATTTACTCTTCTCCTACCCCCTTAACCCCCCATGTTGCATCTCCATCCTCAGAGAGATCATATGATAGTTGTCTTTCTCCAATTGACTTATTTCGCTAAGCATGATACCCTCTAGTTCCATCCACGTCGTCACAAATGGCAAGATTTCATTTCTTTTGATGGCTGCATAGTATTCCATTGTGTATATATACCACATCTTCTTTATCCATTCATCTGTTGATGGACATCTAGGGTCTTTCCATAGTGTGGCTATTGTAGACATTGCTGCTATAAACATTCGGGTGCACGTGCCCCTTCAGATCACTATGTTTGTATCTTTAGGGTAAATACCCAGTAGTGCAATTGTTGGGCCGTAAGGTAGTTCTATTTTCAACATTTTGAGGAACCTCCATGTTGTTTTCCAGAGTGGTTACACCAATCACATCAACAGTGTAGGAGGGTTCCCCTTTCTCCGCATCCTCGCCAGCATCTGTCATTTCCTGACTTGTTAATTTTAGCCATTCTGACTGGTGTGAGGTGATATCTCATGGTGGTTTTGATTTGTATTTCCCTGATGCCGAGTGATATGGAGCACTTTTTCAAGTGTCTGTTGGCCATCTGGATGTCTTCTTTGCAGAAATGTCTGTTCGTGTCTTCTGCCCATTTCTTGATTGGATTAATTGTTCTTTGGGTGTTGAGTTTGCTAAGTTCTTTATAGATTTTGGACACTAGCCCTTTATCTGATATGTCATTTGCAAATATCTTCTCCCATTCTGTCAGTTGTCTTTTGGTTTTGTTCACTGTTTCCTTTGCTGTGCAAAAGCTTTTGATCTTGATAAAATCCCAATAGTTCATTTTTGCCCTTGCTTCCCTTGCCTTTGGCGATGTTCCTAGGAAGATGTTGCTGCGGCTGAGGTCGAAGAGGTTGCTGCCTGTGTTCTCCTCAAGGATTTTAATGGATTCCTTTCTCACATTGAGGTCCTTCATCCATTTTGAGTCTATTTTCGTGTGTGGTGTAAGGAAATGGTCCAATTTCATTTTTCTGCATGTGGCTGTCCAATTTCCCAACACCATTTATTGAAGAGGCTGTCTTTTTTCCATTGGACATTCTTTCCTGCTTTGTCGAAGATGAGTTGACCATAGAGTTGAGGGTCTATTTCTGGGCTCTCTATTCTGTTCCATTCATCTATGGGTCTGTTTTTGTGCCAGTACCATGCTGTCTTGATGATGACAGCTTTGTAATAGAGCTTGAAGTCCGGAATTGTGATGCCACCAACTTTGGCTTTCTTTTTCAATATTCCTTTGGCTATTCGAGGTCTTTTCTGGTTCCATATAAATTTTAGGATTATTTGTTCCATTTCTTTGAAAAAAATGGATGGTACTTTGATAGGAATTGCACTAAATGTGTAGATTGCTTTAGGTAGCATAGACATTTTCACAATATTTATTCTTCCAATCCAGAAGCATGGAACATTTTTCCATTTCTTTGTGTCTTCCTCAATTTCTTTCATGAGTACTTTATAGTTTTCTGTGTATAGATTCTTAGTCTCTTTGGTTAGGTTTATTCCTAGGTATCTTATAGTTTTGGGTGCAATTGTAAATGGGATGGACTCCTTAATTTCTCTTTCTTCTGTCTTGTTGTTGGTGTAGAGAAATGCAACTGATTTCTGTGCATTGATTTTATATCCTGACACTTTACTGAATTCCTGTACAAGTTCTAGCAGTTTTGGAGTGGAGTCTTTTGGGTTTTCCATATATAGTACATATCATCTGCAAAGAGTGATAGTTTGACTTCTTCTTTGCCGATTTGGATGCCTTTAATTTCCTTTTGTTGTCTGATTGCTGAGGCTAGGACTTCTAGTACTATGTTGAATGGCAGTGGTGATAACGGATATCCCTGCCGTGTTCCTGACCTTAGCGGAAAAGCTTTCAGTTTTTCTCCATTGAGAATGATATTTGCGGTGGGTTTTTCATAGATGGCTTTGATAATATTGAGGTATGTGCCGTCTATCCCTACACTTTGAAGAGTTTTGATCAGGAAGGGATGCTGTACTTTGTCAAATGCTTTTTCAGCATCTATGGAGAGGATCATATGGTTCTTGTTCTTTCTTTTATTAATGTGTTGTATCACATTGATTGATTTGCGGATGTTGAACCAACCTTGCAGCTCTGGAATAAATCCCACTTGGTTATGGTGAATAATCCTTTTAACGTACTGTTGAATCCTATTGGCTAGTATTTTGGCGAGAATTTTTGCATCTGTGTTCATCAAGGATATTGGTCTGTAGTTCTCTTTTTTGATGGGATCCTTGTCTGGTTTTGGGATCAAGGTGATGCTGGCCTCATAAAATGAGTTTGGAAGTTTTCCTTCTATTTCTATTTTTTGGAACAGTTTCAGGAGAATAGGAATTAGTTCTTCTTTAAATGTTTGGTAGAATTCCCCTGGGAAGCCGTCTGGCCCTGGGCTTTTGTTTGTTTGGAGATTTTTGATGACTGTTTCAATCTCCTTACTGGTTATGGGTCTGTTCAGGCTTTCTATTTCTTCCTGGTTCAGTTGTGGTAGTTTATATGTCTCTAGGAATGCATCCATTTCTTCCAGATTGTCAAATTTGTTGGCGTAGAGTTGCTCATAGTATGTTCTTATAATTGTCTGTATTTCTTTGGTGTTCATTGTGATCTCTCCTCTTTCATTCATGATTTTATTTATTTGGGTCCTTTCTCTTTTCTTTTTGATAAGTCTGGCCAGGGGTTTATCAATCTTATTAATTCTTTCAAAGAACCAGCTCCTAGTTTCGTTGATTTGTTCTATTGTTTTTTTGGTTTCTATGTCATTGATTTCTGCTCTGATCTTTATGATTTCTCTTCTTCTGCTGGGGTAGGGTTTCTTTCTTGTTCTTTCTCCAGCTCCTTTAGGTGTAGGGTTAGGTTGTGTACCTGAGACCTTTCTTGTTTCTTGAGAAAGGCTTGTACCGCTATGTATTTTCATCTCAGGACTGCCTTTGTTGTGTCCCACAGATTCTGAACTGTTGTGTTTTCATTATCATTTGTTTCCATAAATTTTTTCAATTCTTCTTTAATTTCCTGGTTGACCCATTCATTCTTTAGAAGGATGCTGTTTAGTCTCCATGTATTTGGGTTCTTTCCAAATTTCCTCTTGTGATTGAGTTCTAGCTTCAGAGCATTGTGATCTGAAAATATGCAGGGAAGGATCCCAATCTTTTGATACTGGTTGAGACTTGATTTAGGACCAAGAATGTGATCTATTCTGGAGAATGTTCCATGTGCACTAGAGAAGAATGTGTATTCTGTTGCTTTGGGTTGAAATGTTCTGAATATATCTGTGATGTCCATCTGGTCCAGTGTGTCATTTAAGGCCTTGATTTCCTTGTTGATCTTTTGCTTGGATGATCTGTCCATTTCAGTGAGGGGAGTGTTAAAATCCCCTCCTATTATTGTATTATTGTCAATGTGTTTCTTTGATTTTGTTATTAATTGGTTTATATAGTTGGCTGCTCCCACGTTAGGGGCATAGATATTTAAAATTGTTAGATCTTCTTGTTGGACAGTTCGAGTATGATATAGTGTCCTTCCTCATCTCTTATTATAGTCTTTGGCTTAAAATATAATTGATCTGATATAAGGATTGCCACTCCTGCTTTCTTCTGATGTCCATTAGCATGGTAAATTCTTTTCCACCCCCTCACTTTAAACCTGGAGGTGTCTTCAGGTTTAAGATGAGTTTCTTATAGGCAACATATAGATGGGTTTTGTTTTTTTATCCATTCTGATACCCTGTGTCTTTTGATTGGGGCATTTAGCCCATTAACATTCAGGGTAACTATTGAGAGATATGAATTTAGTGCCATTGTATTGCCTGTAAGGTGACTGTTATTGTATATTGTCTCTGTTTCTTTCTGATCTACTACTTTTACGGTCTCTCTCTGCTTAGAGGACCCCTTTCAATATTTCCTGTAGAGCTGGTTTGGTGTTTGCAAATTCAGTTTTTGTTTGTCCTGGAAGCTTTTAATCTCTCCTTCTATTTTCAATGATAGCCTAGCCGGATATAGTATTCTTGGCTGCATGTTTTTCTCATTTAGTGCTCTGAATATATCATGCCAGGTCTTTCTGGCCTGCCAGGTCTCTGTGGATAAGTCTGCTGCCAATCTAATATTTTTACCATTGTACGTTACAGACTTCTTTTCCCGGGCTGCTTTCAGGATCTTTCTTTGTCACTAAGACCTGTAAATTTTACTATTAGGTGATGGGGTGTGGACCTATTCTTATTGATTTTGAGGGGGGTTCTCTGAACCTCCTGGATTTTGATGCTTGTTCCCTTTGCCATATTGGGGAAATTCTCTCCAATAATTCTCTCCAATATACCTTCTGCTCCCCTCTCTGTTTCCTCTTCTTCTGGAATCCCAATTATTCTAATGTTGTTTCGTCTTATGGTGTCACTTATCTCTCGAATTCTCCCCTCGTGGTCCAGTAGCTGTTTGTCCCTCTTTTGCTCAGCTTCTTTATTCTCCTTCATTTGGTCTTCTATATCACTAATTCTTTCTTCTGCCTCATTTATCCTAGCAGTGAGAGCCTCCATTTTTGATTGCACCTCATTAATAGCTTTTTTGATTTCAACTTGGTTAGATTTTAGTTCTTTTATTTCTCCAGAAAGGGCTTTTATATCTCCCGAGAGGGTTGCTTTAATATCTTCCATGCCTTTTTCAAGCCCGGCTAGAACCTTGAGAATCATCATTCTGAACTCTATATCTGACATATTACCAATGTCTGTATTGTTTAGGTCCCTAGCCTTTGGTACTGCTTCTTGTTCTTTTTTTTGTTGTGAATTTTTCCGCCTTGTCATTTTGTCCAGATAAGAGTATATATAGGAGCAAGTAAAATACTAAAAGGGTGGCAACAACCCCAGGAAAATATGCTTTAGCCAAATCAGAAGAGATCCCAAATCATGAGGGGGGAGAAGGGATAAAAAGGGGTTCAGAAAGAAAAAAAAAAGAAACTATTAAGAAAAGAAAGCTGATAAAAAATATAAAAAGAAAAAATATATATATTAGATAAACTATTTAAAAAACGTTAAAAAAGAAAACGGTAAAAGTTAAAAAAATTTAGCAGAAGAAGAGATAAAAAATGAAAAAGAAAAAAAAATTAAATTAACTGCAAGGCTAAAGAATCATGGGGAGAAAGCCATGAGTTCCGTGCTTTGCTTTCTTCTCCTCTGGAATTCCGCCGCTCTCCTTGGTATTGAAACTGCACTCCTTGGTAGGTGAACTTGGTCCTGGCTGGGTTTCTTGTTGATCTTCTGGGGGAGGGGCCTCTTGTAGTGATTCTCAAGCGTCTTTGCCCCAGGCGGAGTTGCACCGCCCTTACCCGGGGCCAGGCTGCGAAATCTGCTCGGGTTTGCCGGGTTTGCTTTTGGGAGCTTTTGTTTCCTGAGCGCTTTCCGTAGAGTTCTGGAAGACGGGAATGAAGATGGCGGCCTCCCGGTCTCTGGCCCGGAGGAGCCGAGAGCCTGGGGCCCCACTCCTCAGTGCGCCCTCAGAGAACAGCGCCCAATTACTCCCGTCACCCTGGCCTCCGGCCGCGCTCTGAGCTGACTGAGCCTCGACCGGTTCAAGGTAACCCCGAGTTCAGAGCTTACTCCTCGGCTCTGTCTCTGTAGCCAGCTTCCCTGTTCTAATACCGGTAAGCTCTGCAACACTCAGACACCCCCGATCCTTCTGTGATCTTGTGGGACCTGAGGCTGCGCTGACCCTGCCTGGGTTTCACCCGAGTTAAGCCTCTGGAGCGATGTCCCTCAGTGAAACAGACTTTTAAAAGTCCTGATTTTGTGCTCCGTTGCTCCGCCGCTCGCCGGGAGCCGGCCCCTCCCCCCGCGGTCTATCTTCCAGTCGCTTTGGATTCACTTCTCCGCCAGTCCTACCTTTCAGATAGTGGTTGATTTTCTGTTTCTAGAATTGCTGTTCTTCTTCTCTTCAATCTCCCGTTGGATTTGTAGGTGTTTGCAATCTTTAGATAAGCTATTTAGCTGATCTCCCGCTACCTGAAGTAGTCTCAGCCTGCTACTTCTCTGCCATCTTGACTCCTCCCCCCCTTTCTGTTTTTTCATTGTTAGTGTATAAGAAAGCCACTGATTTCTGTATATTGACTTTGTATCCTGCCACGTTGCTGAATTGTTGTATGAGTTCTAGTAGTTTGGGGGTGGAGTCTTTTGGGTTTTCCATATAAAGAATCATGTCATCTGTGAAGAGAGAGAGTTTGAATTCTTCATTGGCAATTTGGATACCTTTTATTTCTCTTAGTTGTCTGATTGCTGTTGCTAGGTCTTCTAATACTATGTTGAAAAAGAGTGGTGTGGGCATCCTTGTCGTGTTCCTGATCTCAACGGGAAGGCTGCAAGCTTTTTCCCATTGAGGATGATATTTGCTGTGGGTCTTTCATAGATAGATTTTATGAAGTTCAGGAATGTTCCCTCTATCCCTATACTTTGAAGTGTTTTAATCAGGAACGGATGCTGGATTTTTTCAAATGCTTTTTCTGCATCAATTGAGAGGACCATGTAGTTCTTCTCTCTTCTCTTATTAATTTGTTCTATCACATTGATTGATTTGCGAATGTTGAACCATCCTTGTAGCCCAGGAATGAATCCCACCTGGTCGTGGTGGATAATCTTTTTAATGTGCTGTTGGATCCTGTTTGCTAGGATCTTGTTGAGAATCTTAGCATCCATATTCATCAGTGATATTGGTCTGAAATTCTCCTTTTTGGTAGGGTCTTTGCCTGGTTTGGGGATCAAGGTAATGCTGGCTTCATAGAAAGAGTCTGGAAATTTTCCTTCTGCTTCAATTTTTTGAAACAGCTTCAGGAGAATAGGTGTTATTTCTTCTTTGAAAGTTTAGTAGAATTCCCCAGGGAATCGATCAGGTCCTGGGCTCTTGTTTTTTGGGAGGTTTTTGATCACTGATTCAATCTCATTATTAGATATCGGTCTATTCAGGTTGTCAATTTCTTCCTGGTTCAATTTCTTCCTGGTTCCTAGATGAAATGGATGCATTCCTGGAATGCATCCATTTCATCTAAGTTGCTTAGCTTATTGGCATATAACTGTTGATAATAACTTCTGATGATTGTTTCTACTTCCTTGGTGTTAGTTGTGATCTCTCCCTTTTCATTCATAATTTTATTAATTTGGGCTTTCTCTTCTTTTGGATTAGTGTGGCCAATGGTTTATCGATCTTATTGATTCTTTCAAAAAACCAGCTTCTACTTTCATTGATATGTTCTACTGTTTCTCTGGTTTCTACCTCATTGATCTCTGCTCTAATCTTGATTATTTCCCTTCTTATGTGTGGAGTTGGTTTGATTTGTTGTTGATTCTCCAGTTTTTTAAGGTGTAGATACAGCTGGTGTATTCTGGATTTTTCAATTTTTTTGAGGGAGGCTTGGATGGCTATATATTTCCCCCTTAGGACCGCTTATGCTGTATCCCATAGGTTTTGGACTGAAGTGTCTTCATTCTCATTGGTTTCCATGAATTGTTTCAGTTCTTCTTTGATCTCCTGGTTGATCCAAGCATTCTTAAACTAGGTGGTCTTTAGCTTCCAGGTGTTTGAGTTCCTTCCGAACTTTTCCTTGTGATTGAGCTCCAACTTCAAAGCATTGTGATCTGAGAATGTGCAGGGAATAATCTCAGTCTTTTGGTATCAGTTGAGTCCTGATTTGTGACCCAGTATGTGGTCTATTCTGGAGAAGGTTCCATGTGCACTTGAGAAAAATGAGTATTCTGTTGTTTTAGGGTGGAATGTTCTGTATGTATCTATGAGGTCCATCTGGTCCAATGTGTCATTCAATGCTCTTGTTTCTTTATTGATTTTCTGCTTTGATGATCTGTCTATTTCTGAGAGAGGCGTGTGTATTCATATTGATATGTATATGTATACATATTGATATGTATTCAATATGACTCTTTATCTTGATTAACAGTTTTCTTATGTAATTGGCTGTTCCCATATTGGGGGCATAAATATTTACAATTGTTAGATCATCTTGGTGGATAGTCCCTTTAAGAATGACTATATTCTGTATCTCTGACTATAGTCTTTAGTTTAAAATCTAATTTGTCTGATATGAGAATCGCTACCCCGGTCTTCTTTTGAGGCCCATTGGCATGAAAGATGCTTCTCCATCCCTTCACTTTCAGTCTGGGTGTATCTTTAGGTTCAAAATGGGTCTCTTGTAGACAACATATGGATGGGTCCTGTCGTTTTATCTAATCTGCAACCCTGTGCTGTTTTATGGGCGCATTTAGTCCATTCACATTGAGAATTATTGTTGATAGATACATTTTTATTGACATCGTGTTACCTTTGAAGTCTTTCTTTCTGTAGATTGTCTCTATATTTCTGTTCAATGTTATTCTTAGGATTTTTTCCTCTTTTATAGAACCCCCCCTTAATATTTCCTGCAGTGTCGGCTTGGTGGTTGCATAGTCTTTTAAGCCTTGCCGGTCTTGGAAACTCTTTGTCTCTCCATCCATTTTGAATGTCAGTCTTGCTGGATAAAGTATTCTTGGCTGCATGTTCTTCTCATTTAGTGCCCTGAATATATCTTGCCAGCCCTTTCTGGCTTGCCAGGTCTCTGTGGACAGGTCTGACGTTATTCTGATGGGCTTTCCTCTGTAAGTAAGGAGGCTCTTTTTCCTAGCGGCTTTCAAGAGATTATATCTACAATTATGATTCCTCAATTTGATTATCAGGTGCCTTGATGTTTTTTTGGAATCTATAATCTTGGGTGGAGACCGTTTGGCCTCTAGTACATGAACACTGGTTCCGTTCGTGAGATTGGGAAAATTTTCATGAAGAACTTGTTCCATTATATCTTCTAGTCTTCTTTCTTTCTCCTCCCCTTCAGGGATTCCAATAATTCTGACTTTGGAACGTTTCATGGCATCATTTATTTCCCTGATTCTGTTTTCGTGGCTTCTAAGCTGTTTGTTCCAGGCTTCCTCCTGATCCTTTCTCTCTATCTGTTTGTCCTCTAGATCACTAATTCTATCTTCTGTCTCAGTTACCCTAGCTTTGAGAGAATTTAGATTAGATTGGAACTCTTTAAGAGCATTGAGAACCTCATCCCTGGTAGCTTTCAGCTCTGCCCTAACATTGTGCACATCATCTCTGGTTGCTTTCAGTTTGGCCCTAATCAATTCTGTTTGGTTATCCATGGCTTTCTCCAACCTAGCTATTGCCTGGATAATTGTTAGCCTGAATTCTCTTTCCAACATATTGTCTATGTTGATAGTCATTAGCTCTGTTGCAGAAGGCCCATCCTCTATATTTTTCTTCTGTTGGGCAGTCCTCCTCCTAGTCATTTTGGTGAGAGCTGAATGGATGTAGCTGGATGTATTGACCGTGGTGCATTCAAGGTGCACCCTGGAACACTTCTGAGCAATCAGGATTCCCCACCCAAACGAGAGAAAAAAGAAAAGAAAAAGAAAAAAAAGAGAGAGAGAGAGACAGGAAAGAAAGGGAAGATAAAAGAGAAGGTTCAGCCCAAATGGGCCCGCCCCAAGGTAAGATTTATGAAGTATACAAGAAAAACAAACAAAAAGACTGATAAAAGTATATGACAAGAGAAAAAAAAATTTTATATATATATATATATATATATATATGCAAATAAAGGAAGAACCTTGTCAAAAAGAACCCCAAGTGTAAGATTTATATACTATCAGGACAAACACAAAAACACAGAAACGCTGGTGGAAGAAAAAAATGGGAGAGTGGTTATAAATTCTCACTGTGGGCGAGGAAGGTTGTTTTGATTCTTCCTGGATGTATCTTAATATCTTTGCTAAGGACTCAACTTTCCTAAGATAAAGGGGGATTAAAAATTGGTTTACCTATAGGGGTAGCATTGATTGGGGAAAGGGGATTACCTTGAAGTTTAACTCTATATGAATATTAGAAAATAAAAATAAAAAAGGAAAAAACTAGACTAAACTAAACTAAAATAAAAAAAAGAAATTTAAAAAATAGAAATTAAAAAAATAGAAATAGAAAATTAAAAAATAGAAAAAAGAAAACACAGGTATATGTATCAAATGTTCAGGTTAGAAGGTTATTATGGAATTTGATGTACTGGACATCTCACTGTGATGGTAAATAGGTTAAAAATTATCTATATAAAAAAAATGAGCCAGAATAGTGGGAACGAATTAAAAATAAAAGTTCTCCTATGAAGTAGTGGTGGTTGTTCTCTTGTCGTCTTTTTTTTTTTTTTTTTCTTTCCTGGTTGGTTTTCTGGGTGAGGGGCCTGCCCTGTGGGTTTTCAGTCAATGATGTTCTCTGAGTTAAGTCCTCCCGCCCCCCTCAAGGGGGTGGGCTCTGAGGAAACTGTTCTTTTCAGGCTTTTGTTCTCTGGAGGTTTTTATGTTTGTTCACTTTTTTTTTTCTCTCTCTTGCCTTGACCACTTTTGATGGTTTTTGTAGGTTTAGAGGAAAGCAAACTGCACCCTGACCTCCCTCTCAGAGAGAAGCTTCAGTCTGGCTGCAGGGCCCAAATAAATTCCCCCTTGGCCGCTGGCAGAGCATGTTCTGAATCGTGGTCCCTGGGGACGCAGGATTTTTTGCTTGTACCCAAAACCCCCACAGCGGTGGCTGTCTGGGTAGCTCCAGACTGCCAAAGAGGTTCCAAGTAGTGATAGCACACTGAGATTTTCCCACTGGCCCCCGGCTGGGAGTGCCTGGTCTTTCCGGTTCGAGAGCACTGGGCTGGCACCCGTGCACACCTCTCTCAGGGGAGGGCAGGGGGCGCGACTTGGACTCTGACAGCAGGGCATGGCACTCCCGTGGGGAGTGCAAAAAGGCTGTGGTTCTGCTGGCTGGCGAAGCTCCCAGACCCTCATGGGAGCCGGACCTCATGCACTCTCAGGTGTGCTGGTGGCTCAGGGACCAAGACCTGGTTTCTCCGCCGCACTCTCTCTGGCTCTGCGCCAGGGGTGGGTGTCCTGGGTCTGGGGACTTAAGCCCCTGTCCCTAGCTGCCCCGATTCCCACAATTTCGCCCCTGTGATCCTTTGCTCTTTTTGAGTGCTTTCTACCAGACTCCAAGTTAATGCTGGTCCCTAGATGCAGGGCACTCTCAGATTGGGATATTACTTTCCAATTGGTGGCCTCTGGTGGCTCCCTCTCCCTTTTGTTTATCTTCTGATATCAGTCCGAGGTTCCCACTCTGCTTTACCTGCCCACTGGCGTCTTCTGCTCCTGTAGAGATCCAGACGTGTATAATTCTGATCTCAGGCTGATTTCGTGGGTGATCGGAGTTCTTTGGAAGGTAATCAGATCACTTTAGGGTACAGGTTGAAAGGGCGCCTCCTCCTACTTCCCCGCCATCTTGTCTCCCCCCCCAATGTATATGGATTTTTATAAAATCTTGTTTTGTTCTATTTCTTCCTTTTCTATTTTTCCCTTTTTATTGGGGAGAGAGATAGCCAATTTTCTTCTCTCTTCTTTTTCCTCATTACAACTCCCTTACCCACTGCTGTCATAGTTATTTTCCCCTTATTTCTTTATTTCTTTACTTACTGGTAACTTGTGAAGTAAGCCAGGAAATTTACCTTTTCTAAGCAAAGCTTTGACACACTGAAAGTACCAACACAGATCACTACTTTCTCAATATATATACCGTAAATATATCCAAAATATATGTCAAGTTCTTTAGGTTGATTTTATTTCCCCTCCCTACCTCACAAATTAGACATTATTACTATTTTTATATGGTCATGTTAGTTTGGGTTTACCTATCAGTTTATCAAATCTTTGTATTTTATTTCTTATAATCCAGACCCGTGCTTTGAATTATTTTCTTTCTACTTGAATAACATCCTTTAGAACTTCTTTTAGTGAAGTCTGTTGTAGATAAATTCACTTAGCTTTGTTTGTGTGAAAGTGTCTTCATTTTTCTTCATTCTTGAAAAATAGTTTAGCTTGGCAAAGAATTCCTGATGGAGAGTTATTTTCTCAGCACATGGAAGATATATATATTTTTCTAACTACCATCTTCTATTGTTAATGTGAAGTCAGGATATCTTGACTAAAGTTCCTCCCATGGATTTTGGGACATGATGGCCCCTGCTATTTGGGTGGTGGGATAGCAACAGGTGGGTTTTCAGCTTCCTATAGTGAAAGGGCACTGGGACAAACCACTCTGCAAAGCACTTCCTTGGAATTTCATAGCCTTAGCGTTTTAGGAAACTCCATTCACCTATACAGCTGCTTCTTCACTCAATCAAGGGCATACCCCTTGCTTCAGTGTTGTTCTCTGAGCCCTGTATTGTTAGTTCTCAGGTTCTCTTCCAGACCAGGGCAGAGAAAAATCCCATACCAAGCTTTACTATGAGAAATACTCAGAAAGTGTGAAGTCCTACCACACTTTTCATGCCCAATCTGCCTTCTGGTCCCACACACTCAGGAAAGTTTGAAGGTTCAGAGAGGCTATTTCCAATTCAAGCTGCCAGTATTCTAAAATACTGGACTCCAGTGCTGTTTCTAAGAATTGGAGGGAGGTTTCAGAAAGGCCTTATGATTTGTGCACCTGCTCACCAGCAGATAGCTGCTAATTCAAATAAAAGATCAAATTCCTTCATAATGCTATTGTCAGTGAGCACTGGTTTATCTTCCCTGATTTCCATTTGGAATGCATGGTTGCTGTTCTGTGGTGTGTGTGTGTGTGTGTGAAAGACAGACACACACAGATTATTCTACAGAAGAACATTTTCTCTGTTTCCAAAGTTTTATTATACTAGCATAAAAAAACCTTTTGATGCCCATCTTTAAGATAATGTAAAAATTATGTTAATATCTGTACAATATTTGCTGAGAGGCAGTGTAAAAAATGGGCTTTACGATAATTCAGAATCAGTTCTTTTTATTTGAATCTGTCTTTTATTAGTTGAGTGACATTAGGCAAGTTTCATTTACCACATGTCCTCATTTGTAAAATAGAAATAACAATAAACTACCTCCGAGAGTCTTTGTGAAGATTAAAAGAACAGACTTCCAGTTTCTGGTTCTGCGTGTAAGGAGCTTAAAAGTCACCACTATTATGTTTCAACAAGTAAAAAAGCTGCATTGACTTAAAAATCAACAACTGTTATTGTATCTAGGAAAGCACTGAGGACAGAGGGCAAAGCATGACTCCTAAGATTAGAGAGACGGGCCGGCAAACAGGGAGTCATAGCTTACGTGAGCAGAAACCTCCACCGAGTCAGCACTGGGGTGGAAAAACCTGAACTACAACTGACGATTGATGGGGCTCAGAGAGAAGAAGTCTGAGAGTTAAAGCATCGGGGGACCCAGTAATAAGAGGGTTCCTGCAATTTTGTGAGATTTATATCCAGGTGTTCAATCAGGTTCCCATAATAAGTACCAGAGAAAAATCCCCTTGTGCTTCCATGGGGGGGAGGGAAAAAGCAATTATTTTGAAATACACCAGAGCACTTTGTTCTTAACAAGGCCTGACCTTAGGGGATGCTAGTTAACTGGATGGAGCCTGACCTGCTGCAGAGTACCAGAGCCTAATTGACTGGGGGAAAGGAAATACCCGACTTAAGCCCACTCTAGCCATCCTCTTCTAGGGAAGGTGGGTGGAGGAAATAAAACTAAAAACACCCGTGAAGTTCACAGTGCAAAGACACAGGCTCACTAATCACTGAGAACTAATCACAGGATTATAGAACACTTTACCTCCCACAGCTTAACACTACTTTTATGAAAAGCCTATTTACAACAGTTCCTTTTGCTCAATACATCATATCTGACTACCAAGAAAAATTCATAAGATATACCAAAAGGCAAAAAACTCAATTTAAGGAGTCAGAGTAGAGTAAGCCTCAAAACCAGAAGTGGCAAAGAAGTTAGACTGAGACTTTAAAATAATTATTATTAATATGCTAAGGATTGTAATGGATAAAGTAGACAGTGTACAAGAATATGTAGGTGGAGGGATATAAATCCTAAGGAAAAAAACCCACAAAAAATGCTGCAGATCAAAAACACTGTAGCAGAAATGAATGCCTTTGATAGGTTAATTAGTAGGTGGAACACAGTTTAGGAAAGAATCTTTGTGCTTGAGGATATCACAATAGAAACCTCCAAAACCTTACCCGCAGAGGAACAAAGATAAGAACTACATCCAACGTCCCTTAGAAACCATGCTGAGCAAGAAAAGAGAGGAGCAAAATAATTAAAGTGTTGAGAGAAAATAACCACCAACCTAGAATTCGATACTCTGTGAAATCATCCTTGAAAAGTGAAGGAGAAATAAAGACCTTCTCAGACAAATAAAAATTGAGGGACTTTATTGCCAGCGGCTATGTCTTGCAAGATATGCTAAAGGAAATACTTTAGAGAGAAGGAAAATAATTTAGGCCAGAAACCTAGATCGACGTAAGTAAAAAGAATACCGAGAAGGAATAAATAAAGGTTAAGTAAAAACTTTTGTTTTTCTTACTCATAACTGATATAACAGATAAAAGTTGATTCAATAATAGCAGCAACAGTGTATTTGATGATGTATGCTCATGTATATAATCTATGTATCATATGTATGCTTATGTACTCTTATAGATCAGTGAAATGAATGACAGCAAATATACAAGGGACAAGAGGGAGGAATTAGGATTAATTTGATATTATAACGTATTAACATTACCTGTGAAGCGGTATAGTGTTATTTGAAAACAGACTTGGATTAGCTGTAAATATAAACTTTAAACTGTAGGGCAACCACTAAAAAAGTGAAAAAAAGAAGCTGAGGTATGCTAAGAAAGGAAAGAAAATGGAACCATATGTAATGCTCAATTAAAACTACAAAAGGAAGAAAAATAGGGCAAGAGAAAAACAGGAACAAAGAACAAAAGCAACAAATAGAAAGCAGTAACAAATGTGGTAGATATAAAACCAACTACATCAATAATCACTTTTGTTTTTTAAAAAAACACTTTATTAAAATGTATTTGATATATAACACATTAAGATGTTCAACATGTTAATTTGATATGTTTATATGTTGTAATATGATTGCCATTGTAATGATAATTAGCACCTCTATAACATTATATAATTAAACTTTCAGTTTAGTGATTGGTTAATTAAAATCTAGTTTCTCATCAGGTTTGGTGATTATAATACAATATTGTCATCTATATTCTTATTCTGTGCATTAGATCTCTATGGCTTTTTACTGCTCAGTGTGTTCGTACCCTTAAACAGCAACTGTCCTATCCCCCACAGCCCATCCACTGTCATCTACCATTTTGGATTTTCTTAGATTCTACATTATAAGTGCTATAATACATTACTTGTCTTTCTCTAACTGACTTATTTCACTTATAAGGTGCTCAAGGCCCATCCTTATTGTCATAAATGGTAGGATAGTCTTCTTGGTCATGGCTGAATAATATTCTATTCCTTCATCTGTTGATGGGCACTTATGTTGTCTCCATATCTTAGCTATTGTGAATAATGTTATAATAAACATGGAAGTACATACCCTTTTTCCATTTCCTTCAATATCATGTTTTCATTTCCTTTGGGTATATACCCAGAAGTGGAATTTCTAGGTTATGTGGTAGATCTATGTTTCATTTTATGAGGCACCTCCGTATTTCCATAATAGTTGACACAACTACACTCCCGAAACAACATATGAAAAGTTTCCTTTTCTCCACATACTTTCCAACACTTGTTATCTCCTGTTTTCATGATGGTAGGCATTTTAACAAATTGTGAGGCGATATCTTATTGTGGTTTTATTTGCATTTCCCTGATGATTACTGATCTTGAGCATCTTCTCATGTCTATTTAATTCTTCTGGCCATTAAAAACAAATTATTTATTTGAAAGAGAGAGTCCACACATGGGGGGCAGGGGTTTAGGGAAAGAATCTCAAGCAGATTCTGCACTGAGTGCAAAGCCTGATACAGGACTTGATCTCATGACCCCAAGGTCATGACTTGAGTCAATATCAAGAGTTGGATGCTCAACCGACTGAGCTACCCAGGAGCCCCTCTTCTGACCATTTTTTAAATAGAATTATTTTATTGTTATTGAGCTATGTGAGTTCTTTATATATTTTGGATATCAACCCTTCATCCAGTAATGTGATTTCTAAAAATTTTCTTCCATTCTGTTGGTTGCCTTTTAATTTTGTTGAAGTTCATTTTGCTGTGCAAAAGCTTTTAAGTTTGATGCAGTACTGTTTGCTGATTTTTTGTTTTTGTTATTTGTGATTTTGGTGTCCTACTAAAAAAATTATTGCCAAGACCAATATTGATGAACTTCTTTGCTATGTATTCTTCAAAGAGTTTTATGATATAAAATCTTATGTTTAAGTTTCTGATCTAAGTTTTAAATTCTTATGTTTAATTTTTGTGAGTGGTGTAAGATAGGGGTCCACTTTCTTTTCTTTTCTTTTCTTTCTTTTTTTTTAAAATTTTATTTACTTATTTGACCAAGAGAGTGAGCGCACAAGCAGCGGGAGGGAAGAGGGAGAAGCAGGCTTCCCACTGAGCAGGGAGCCCAATGCAGGGCTTAATCCCAAGACTCTAGGATTATGACCTGATCCAAAGATAGTCTCTTAACAAATTAAGCCACCCAAACACTCCTATAGGGGGTCCATTTTCCAGTGTTCTGCTTGTGTTTAGTTTTCTGAGTACCATCTGTTAAAGATAAATTGGAAGGGGAGGTGAACAATGAGAGACTATGGACTCTGAAAAACAATCTGAAGGGTTTGAAGAGGTGGGGGCGTGGGAGGTTGGGGGAACCAGGTGGTGGGTATTAGAGAGGCCACGGATTGCATGGAGCACTGGGTGTGGTACAAAAACAATGAATACTGTTATGCTGAAAATAAATTAAAAAAATGATTAAAAAAAAGATACTATCTTTTCCCCATTTGGTATGCTTGATTCCCTTGTTGAATATTAGTTGACTGTATATGTGAGGGTATAATTCTGGGCTTCCCATTCTGTTCTACTGGTCTATCAGTCTATTTTTGTGCCAGTGCTATACTATTTTATTGTTATAGCTTTGTAGTATGGTTTGAATCAGTGGTGTGATATCTCTGATTTTGTTCTTTTCCCTCAGGATTGTTTTGGCTATCTGGAGTCTCTTGTGTTTCCATACAAATTTTAAGAGTAGTGATAGTGAACATTCTTGCCTTCTTCCTGATCTTGGAGGAAATTTTTTCAGTTTTTCCCCATTGAGTATAATGTTAGTTGTTGGTTTGTTGTATATGACTTTTATTATTATTTATTTTTTATTATTATTTTATTATTATTTATTATTTCTTCTATACCCAATCTGTTGAGGGTTTTTATCAAGAAAGTATGTTGTATTTTGTCAAATGTTTGTTCTGTCATCTATTGAGATGGTCATGTGATTTTTATGTTTCATTTTATTAATGTGACAATACATTTATTGATTTGCTTAAGTTGTACCGTCCTTGCATCCAAGGGATAAATGTCCCTTGATTATGGTGTATAATCCTATTAATGTGTTCTCGAGCTCAGTTTGCTAATATTTTGTTGAGAATTTTTGCATTTATATTCTTTTTTTTATAATATTGATCCCTTTTATTTATTTATTTTTAAATTGAATTAAAAATTTTTTTCAGTGTTCCAAAATTCATTGTTTATGCACCACATCCAATGCTACATGCAACGTGAACTCCGTAAAACCCACCGCCAGGCTCACCCAACCCCTCATCCCCCTCCTCTCCAAAACCCTCAGTTTGTTTCTTAGAGTCCACAGTCTCTCATGGTTCATCTCCCCCTCGATTTCCCCCAACTCACTTCTCTCCATCTCCCAATGTCCTCCATGTTATTCCTTATGTCCTACAAGTAAGTGAAACCATATGATAATTGACTTTCTCTGCTTCTCTTATCTCACTCAGCCGAATCTCCTCCAGTTCCATCCATGTTGATACAAAAGTTGGGTATTCATTCTTTCTGATGGAGGCATAATACTCCATTGCATATATGGACCATATCTTCTTTATCCATCCATCTGTTGAAGGGTATCTTGGTTCTTTCCACAGTTTGATGACTGTGGTTATTGCTGCTATGAACATTGGGGTACATATGGCTCTTCTTTTCACTACATCTGTATCTTTGGGGTAAATATCCAGTAGTGTAATTGCAGGGTTACAGTGTAGTTCTGTTTTTAATTTCTTAAGGAATCTCCACACTGTTTTCCAAAGTGGCTGCACCAACTTGCATTCCCACCAACAGTGTAAGAGTGTTCCCTTTTCTCTACATCCTGTCCAACACTTGTTGTTTACTATCTCTTTCACTTTGGTCATTCTAACTGTGTAAGATGGTATCTCACTGTAGTTTTGATTTAAATCTCCCTGATGGCTAATGATGATGAACACTTTTTCAGGTGTCTGTTAACCATTTGTATGTCTTCTTTGGAGAATTGTCTGTTCATGTCTTCTACCCATTTTTTGATGTGATTATCTATTTTGTGTGTGTTGAGTTTGAGGTGTTCTTTATAGATCTTGAATATCAGCCCTTTGTCTGTACTGTCATTGGCGAATATCTTCTCCCATTCCATGGATTGCCTCTTTGTTTTGTTGACTGTTCCCAAGCAGAAGCTTTTGATCTTGATGAAGTCCCAGAAGTTCATTTTCACTTTTGTTTCCTTTGCCTTTGGAGACATATCTTGAAAGAAGTTGCTGTGGCTGGTGTCGAAGAGGTTACTGCCTATGTTCTCCTTTAGGATTCTGATGGATTCCTGCCTCAAGTTGAGGTCTTTTATCCATTTTGAGTTTATCTTTTTGTATGGTATAAGAGAATGGTCGAGTTTCATTCTTCTACACATAGCTGTCCAATTTTCCCAGCACCATTTATTGAAGAGAATGTCTGTTTTCCACTGTATATTGTTTCCTGCTTTGTCGAAGACTATTTGACCATAGAGTTGAGGGTCCATATCTGGGCTCTCTACTCTGTTCCACTGGTCTATGTGTCTGTTTGTGTGCCAGTACTATACTGTCTTGGTGATCACAGCTTTGTAGCAAAGCTTGAAATCAGGCAACATGGTGCCCCCAGTTTTGCTTTAATTTTTCAACATTTCCTTAGCAATTCAGGGTCTCTTCTTGTTCCATACAAATTTTAGGATTGTTGGCTTCAGATCTTCGAAAAATGTTTGTGGAATTTTGATCAGGATGGCATTGAAAGTATAGATTGCTCTAGGCAGTATAGACATTTTAACAGTGTTTATTCTTCAATCCATGAGGAATGCTTTTCCATCTTTTTGTGTCTTCTTCGATTTCTTTCATGAGTGTTCTGTAGTTCCTTGAGTACAGATCCTTTACCTCTTTGGTTAGGTTTATTCCCAAGTATCTTATGGTTCTTGGTGCTATAATAAATGGAATCAACTCTCTAATGTCCCTTTCTATATTTTCATTGTTAGTGTATAAGAAAGCAGCTGATTTCTGTACATTGATTTTGTATCCTGCCACATTACTGAATTTCTGTGTGAGTTCTAGTAGTTTGGAGGTGGAGTCTTTTGGGTTTTCCATATAAAGTATGTCATCTGTGAAGAGAGAGAGTTTGACTTCTTCATTGCCAATTTGAATACCTTTTATTTCTTTGTTGTCTGATTGCTGTCTCTAGGACTTCTAATACTATGTTGAACAAGAGTGGTGAGAGTGTACATCCTTGTAATGTACCTGATCTCAAAGGGAAGGCTGTCAGCTTTTCCCCATTGAGGATGATATTCGCTGTGGGTTTTTTGTAGATAGATTTTATGAAGTTGAGGAATTTTCCCTCTATCAATGTGCTTTGAATTGTTTTAATCAGGAACAGATGCTGAATCTTGTCAAATGCTTTTCTGCATCAGTTGAGAGAACCATGGGGTTCTCCCCTCTTCTCTTATTGATTTGTTCTCTCACACTGATTGATTTTTGAATGTTGAACCACCCTTGCATCCCAGGGATAAATCCCACCTGGTCAACTTGGATAATCTTTTTAATGTACTGTTGGATCCTATTAGCTATGATCTTGTTGAGAATCTTGGCATCCATATTCATCAGGGATTTTGGTCTGAAATTCTCCTTTTTGATGGGGGCTTTACCTGGTTTGGGAATCAGGGTAATGCTGGCTTCATAAAAAGAGTCTGGAAGTTTTCCTCCTGTTTCTATCTTTTGAAACAGCTTCAGGAGAATAGATATTACTTCTTCTTTGAAAGTTTGGTAGAATTCCCCAGGGAATATACCAGGTCCTGGGCTCTTGTTTTTTGGGAGGTTTTTGATCACTGCTTCAATCTCGTTACTGGATATTGGTCTATTCAGGTTGTCAATTTCTTCCTGATTCAGTTTTGGAATTTTACAGTTTTCCAGGAATGCATCCATTTCATCTAGGTTGCTCAACTGATTGGCATATAATTGTGATAATTTCTGATGATTGTTCTTATTTCTTTGGTGTTAGTTGTGATCTCTCCCTTTTCATTTATAACTTTATTAATTTGGGTCCTCTCTCTTTTCTTTTGGATTAGTTTGGCTGATGGTTTATCGATCTTATTGATTCTTTCAAAAAACCAGCTTTTGGTTTCAACGATGTGTTCTACTATATCTCTAGTTTCTATCTCATCAATCTCTGCTCTCATCTTGATTATTTCGCTTCTTGTGTGTGACATTGGCTTAATTTGTTGTTGATTCCCCAGTTCTTCAAGGTGTAAAGAGATCTGGTGTATTCTGGATTCTTTAATTTTTTTGAGGGAGACTTGGATGGCTATGTATTTTCCCTTAGGCCCACCTTTGCCATATCCCATAGGTTTTTGACCGAAGTGTTTTCATTCTCATTGTTTTCCATGAATTGTTTAAGTTCTTCTTTGACTTTCTGGTTGATCTAAACATTTTTTTTTCTTTAAGATTTTATTTATTTTTTTGACAGAGAGAGAGAGAGATCACAAATAGGCAGAGAGGCAGGCAGAAGGAGAAGCAGGCTTCCTGCCAAGCAGAGAGCCTGATGTGGGGCTTGATCCCAGGACCCTGAGATCATGATCTGAGCTGAAGGCAGAGGCTTAACCCACTGAGCCATCCAGGCACCCCAACATTCTTAAGCAAGGTAGCCTTTAGCTTCCAGGTGTTTGAATTCCTTCCAAACTTTTTCTTGTGGTTGAGTTCCAGTTTCAAAGCATTGTGGTCTGAGAATATGCAGGGAATAATCTCAATCTTTTGTTATTGATTGAGTCCTGATTTGTGACCCAGTATGTGGTCTATTCTGAAGAAGTTTCCATGTGCACTCGAGAAGAATGAGTATTCTGTTGTTTTAGGGTAGAATGTTCTGTATATCTATGAGGTCCATCTGGTCCTCAACATTCTATGCTCTTGTTTCTTTATTGATTTTCTGCTTGGATGATCTATTACTGAGAGTAGCATGTTAAGATCCCCTACGATTAATGTATTCATATCAATATGACTCTTTATCTTGATTAACAGGTGTCTTATGTAGTTGGCTGCTTCCATATTGGGGTATAGTTACAATTGTTAGATCTTCTTGGTGGACAGACCCTTGAAGAATAATGTGGTGTCCTTCTTTATCTCTGACTACAGTCTTTAGTTTAAAATCTAATTTATCTAATATGAGAATCACTACCCCAGCTTTCTTTTGAGGCCTGTTGGCATGGAAGATGTTTCTCCATCCCTTCACTTTCAGTCTGGACGTATCCTTAGGTTCCAAATGGGCCTCTTGTAGACAACTTATGAATGGGTCCTGTCGTTTTAACCAATCTGCAACTCTGTGCCACTTTTTTGAGAGTGTTTAGGCTGTTCACATTGAGAGTGATTATTGAAAGATAAGTTCTTATTGACATCATGTTGCTTGTGAAGTCTTTGTTTCTCTAGATTGTCTCTGTAAATTTCTGTTTTATGTCATTCTTTTGTAGAGCCCCCTTAGTATTTCTCATAGTGCTGGCTTGGTGGTCAAATATTCTTTTAAGCTTTGCTGGTCTTGGAAGCTCTTTATCTCACCATCCATTCTGAATGTCAACCTTGCTGGATTCAGTATTCTCGGCTACATGTTCTTCTCATTTAGTGCCCTGAATATGTCTTGCCAACCCTTTCTGGCTTGCCAGGTTTCTGTGGTCAGGCCTGACATCATTCTGATGGACCTTCCTTTGTATGTAAGGAATCTTCCCCCAGCTGCTATCAAAAGATCTTGTCTAAAATTATGATTTGTCAGTCTCACAGCCAAGTGCCTCAAGGTCTTTCTAGATTCATTGATCTTGGATGCTGTTCTTTTTACCTCTGGGACATGAATGCTGGTTCCATTCCCCAGACTGGGAAAATCTTCATTGAGAATTTGTTCAACTATATATTTTAGTCTTCTCTCTTTCTCCACCCCCTTAGGGACCCCAATAATTCTGATGTTGGAACATTTCATGGCATCATTTATTTCTCTAATTCTGTTTTCATGGCTTCTAAGCTGTTTGTTCCATGCCTTCTCCTGATCCTTTTTCTCTATCATTTTGTCCTCTAGATCACTAATTCTATCTTCTGCCTAAGTTACCCTAGCTGTTAAAGTATTTAGATTAGATTGGATCTCATTGATAGTATTTTTAACTTCTGCCCTGGTGGCTCTCATTTCTGTCCTTAGAGATTCTTTGTTTCTAATGGTTTTCTCCAACCTAGCCAGAGCCTGGATAATTGTTACCCTGGATTCCCTTTCCGACATATTGTTTATGCCCATATCCAATAGTTCGGATGGAGAGCACACAGTCTCTGAATTTTTCCTCTGTTGGGTGCTCCTCCTTCTAGTCATTTTGGTGAGAGGTGGTTGAAGGGATGTGTAGCTGAATATGTCAACTGCTATTCAAGTAAGTTGCACCCTGGAATGCTTCTGAGCAATCAGAAGTCTCCACCAAAAAGAAAGAAAAAAGAAAAAAAGAAAGAGAGAACTAGAGAGGGAGAGAAAATATATATAATACACTTGTGTTACAATTATTAAATGTGGTAAAACTAAAACTTCTTGAGAAGAAAATTGTTCTCTAAATCATAAATATTTTTTAAATGAATCTATTCAAATTCTGCCATCCTATTTATAGATAGCCCTTATTAAATGCATTCATGAAGAAAGTAGTGATGTTCATACTTCAGTCAAATTATTTTAACCCAATTAATAATATTTAAAATTTAATGATCTCTTCGATATCAGCCACAGCAACTTCTTTCAATATATGTCTCCAAAGGCAAAGGAAACAAAAGCCAAAATAAATTTTTGGGACTTCATCAAAATCAAAAGCTTCTGCACAGCAAAGGAAACAGTCAAGAAAACAAAGAGGCAACCCATGGAATGGGAGAAGATATTTGCAAAGGACAGTACAGACAAAAGATTGATATCCAGGATCTATAAAGAACTCCTCAAACTCAACACACAAAACAGATAATCATATCAAAAATGGGCAGAAGATATGAACAGACACTTCTCCAATGAAGACATACAAATGGCTATCAGACACATGAAAAAATGTTCATCATCACTAGCCATCAGGGAGATTCAAATTAAAACCACATTGAGATATCACCTTACATCAGTTAGAATGGCCAAAATTAGCAAGACAGGAAATAACATGTGTTGGAGGGGATGTGGAGAAAGGGGAACCCTCTTACACTATTGGTGGGAATGCAAGTTGGTGCAGCCACTTGGAGAACAGTGTGGAGATTCCTTAAGAAATTAAAAATAGAGCTTCCCTATGACCCTGCAATTGCACTCCTGGGTATTTACCACAAAGATACAGATGTAGTGAAAAGAAGGGCCATCTGTACCCCAATGTTTATAGCAGCAATGGCCACGGTTGCCAAACTGTGGAAAGAACCAAGATGCCCTTCAATGGAAGAATGGATAAGGAAGATGTGGTCCATATACACTATGGAGTATTATACCTCCATCAGAAAGGATGAATACCCAACTTTTGTAGCAACATGGACGGGGCTGGAAGAGATGATGCTGAGTGAAATAAGTCAAGCAGAGAGAGTCAATTATCATATGGTTTCACTTATTTGTGGAGCATAATAAATAGCATGGAGGACATGGAGAGTTAGGCGAAGGCAGTTGGGGGAAATTGGAAGGGGAGGTGAACCATGAGAGACTATGGACTCTAAAAAACAATCTGAAGGGTTTGAAGAGGTGGGGGGGTGGGAGGTTGGGGGAACCAGGGGTGGGTATTAGAGAGGGCACGGACTGCATGGAGCACTGGGTGTGGTACAAAAACAATGAATACTGTTATGCTGAAAATAAATAAAAAAATGATTAAAAAATATTTAAAATTTAACAAATTTTATCATATGTTCAAAAGAAGATATCGTAAGGCTTACAAAAGACTTTTATTTATTTTCCCATCCTCCTTTGTGTGAAACAGCTTGGGTTTATGAAGAGTAAAGTCTGGTAGTTCAGCAAAGTGAAATTGTCCTTTTTATATGCTGACTATCCCCAATGCAGCGTTCTTTATGTTGCTTGCATTTGTTAAACCAGGACCTGAGGAGACGTACCTCTTAAATAACAAGGAGAGAACAGAGGTCTAGTGACTCTAATATTATCCTGACATCAGCACTCAAGGGATTCTGTCTTCACCTAGCTGTTTTGTTTAATCATTTAACTGTTCTCATACTGTTCTTTGTGTATAAAAAGAAAACAATATTTTCCCCATGCCTTATAAATGTTCCAGGGCTTAATTATTGCTTGCAAACTTCTCTGAGCTTTCTGAAAAAGAGTAGACATAATTATTCGATCTTACAGATAGACACTGCTTAGGGGTTTTTCTGAATGCAGAATGAAAAATAATACAAATTCATCAGAGTGAAGTGTGAGAGGTTTTGTAATGCTGATTGCATATCACTGGGGAACAAATTAAGCCCATCAAATGCCTCAAATATCAATCTCAAATCACACTGCACTTGGAATAGGGACCTGCCTAGTGTTTTATTTACAAGATGATCACTTTCCTCTCCAAATGAATTAGCTCTTCCACAATGTGTCGATTGGTAGAGTGGGAGTTTAGCAGACTGGGAATTGTATACTTCTTGACAACAGAAGACTTGTTGATGCCTAACTTTTGTGGATAGATTTTAAAACTGTTAAATGAAATATCACCATGAAATATCGATTATTCATTATTCTTGAAAATCAGGTTAAACCCAGGATTGTATGTTCAGATTTATAGGGGAACTTGGAAATATTCTGATGCATTGGAAATGTTACCTTTAGAATATATTAAGGGGTATGATTTTTTTTTTTTTTTGAAATATGGAGACTGTTTTGGGGAAGAGATACATCTAAAAATACTTATTTCCAGGGCTGTCAAATGTCTTTGCATTTTTTTGAAATCTAAAGTCAGCAAGATAAAATTGACAACAGAAAGACATATAAGCTAATGAGGAAATGCACAAAGGATCTAAATAGTTAATTCAGAGAAGAGTAATCCAAGTGACCAGTAAATATATAATAGTGGCTAAAGTTTTCTAGTGGTCAGCATAATCTAAATAAACGTTAATAAAGAGCTGTTATTTATTTATTGCCACACACTAGAATGGCAAAGAAATAACCGATTATGTCTCCTGCTGGAGCAGATATGGTGGTGGAAGCAGAGGCCTCCCATATATACATCACTATCAGAAGAGCAAATATTACAGCACAACCCAAGAAAGCAGTGTGAGCACATTTATTAAATCATACTTCCATTTCTTGGGGCCCTTGTAAATGTAAGTTCAAGTAGGTAAGGATAAATAAGAAATAAATGGAAGACCCATCATTAGGTGAAAAGTGGAACACATTTTGGTGAATTCAGATTGAGGAAAGAAGGGCTAATTTTCCACCAAAATTTATTTTCTCCTTCTTCTGTATTGATCAAATCAGAGCTGAGATGTGGTTGCCTGGCCGGGGGCTTCCAGGGTCCTCTTGCAGCAGGGGTGGTCTTTGTAAATCAGGTCTTGTCAAGGAAATGTGAATAAAAGTCCTGAGTGCCATTCCAGGGCTGACTGGTTCGCCTCCTACCTGTGCTCCTTCCTACTTGTTTCCAATCCAGAGTGGGACTAGCAATGGCTTCAGCGAAGTTAGCAACTTGGAAACTATGTATTCAGGATAATATCAGCCTAAATAACTGTATGGAACAAACCTGCCAGGGGACAGGGTGCAACTGGCTGGAATCATTAGATGGAAGAGAAACTTTAAGGGTTTTTTCCCTTTGTTATTGTTTTTGTCTTTTTTTTTTAAATCTTTTTTAAAAATTTATTTTCAGCATAACAGTATGTTTTTGTCTTTGATGTTTTTTAGGTTGCTTTATTGTAGCAGTTTAGCCATTTAATGAACACCATGCCATGCAATATTATATAACCTTTGGTAAGAAGGAGTTAGATCTATACCAGCTGAGCAGGGGGGATTTCATTATGTACAAAAAAGTTTCCATATGATCCAGTTTTTTGTAAAATAAATGCAAAAGCCTATAACCCAGGAGGACACACAAAGAAAGCTGGAGATTGAACTAACAATTAAACAACCAACCAACAAACCAAGTTAAAGTCACCTAGGCAGGAACTGTCAAGTGCTGTATAATGTAGAATCTGAAAATAACAGAGATTACAAGGATAATTCTTTTTTCAAAATCTATGACTTTAATTTCTTTTTTTTTTTTTTTTAAAGATTTTATTTATTTATTTGACAGAGAGAAATCACAAGTAGGCAGAGAGGCAGGCAGAGAGAGAGGAGGAAGCAGGCTCCCTGCTGAGCAGAAAGCCCGATGCGGGGCTCGATCCCAGGACCCTGAGATCATGACCTGAGCCGAAGGCAGCGGCTTAACTCACTGAGCCACCCAGGCGCCCATGACTTTAATTTCTTACTTGACTTCTGAGTCCATTATGTTCTTCTATGCTATGTTTCAAATGTTTACTTAGTGTCATTACCTAGATATTCTGTAAGTACTTCATATATAGAAAGAAGATGATTCTCTTCCCAGAAAACAGCAAATAATAGACATGTGAAGCAAGCATTTTAGAGCACCTACAAAGTGGCAAGCTTTTGTGATGTATGCTGGGTGATACAAAAACTAAAAAAAGCCCCTATCTCTCAAGAATACATAGTCAGATGATGGAGCTCCTG
The DNA here is from genome assembly GCF_902655055.1 of Lutra lutra. Taxonomy (NCBI): domain Eukaryota; kingdom Metazoa; phylum Chordata; class Mammalia; order Carnivora; family Mustelidae; genus Lutra; species Lutra lutra. The sequence goes on along the minus strand of NC_062287.1, from coordinate 35,772,902 downwards.
GGGAGCACAGTCTGTTAAGTGACCAGCTCTTGGTTTTGACTCAGGTCTTGATCTCAGTGTTGTGAGATTGAGCCCCACGTCAGGCTCAGTGCAGAGCCTGCTTAGGACTGTCTCTCTCTCTCTCTTCCTCTGCCCCACCTCCTCAAATAAAGAAATAAATAAATGTAAGAATCCACAGTCAGGTGAAAGAGGAAACGTAAAGAGATAATTTCAGTAAAATTTAATGAATGCTTTGATATGGATATATATACAGAAAAATGTAGGAGATTTTGAAGAAGGGTCCCTGTACTTTATTTCAGAAGCTAGGCTAATTTTTAGGGATAAGTTTCATTGAGCCTGGTATAAAAACACAAATCTTTGTGTTTTTGTCTTACTACCTTAAGAATATTTATCACGTGTTATTATTGTTAACTTACTTGTTGGGAGGTAAGTATGTTCACTACTCCATTTCCAGGCAAAGCACCAGGCACACAGTTTACTGGGGAATGAGGAAAAGTGATGACATAAACATGGTTCTTGTTCTGATAAAATTTCAACTTTTAATGTTGTGGGCCCTGCCCCTGGGCTTCCGGGGAAGCAATACTTGAACTTTAACAAGGTCAGAATGCCTCAGCAAAACCTCAAAGCATGGGCTCTGTTTCTGCCCCAAGCACAAAGTGTACATCTGCTTTGTTAAAGAAAATAACCAAAAAGGAGCGTTCTGAACACAAAGATAAGAAAAAGTAAGAGATTTCCCTGGTTTCTTATAAGATTAAAGTCCTATAGTCCTGCCTATAGTAGAAACTTGAGATAAGGTCTGCAAATTTCTGAAATGTTCTTTGTCAATAATTTGTAAATTTTTATGTAAAAAAATGTATGTAACCCTACATTAAATGTCCCCTTACTGGAACATTCTCATCTTTGTGAAGATCAAATATCAGGTAAATATTCTAACTTGGGCTTCAATAAAACTCTTCCATTTTTTTTTTTTTTAGAAATTCTAAAAGGTTTGTTCATTTTGCATCTACATCCTCAAGGAACTCAAGGGCCTGTGGGAAGTGGAGCTGTGTAAGAAAAGGTGTGAAAAAAAAAAGTGTTCAGAGAATATTCTTTTCTGCTGTAATAAATATTCATCAGGAGTGAAATATAGTTCAGCTGGCTCCTAGTCCAGAGCTGCTTTGTGATGTTCCATGTAGTACAACTGGGTCTCAGAGCTTCTCTGACCAACACTGATTCTTTGTTTCCTTTTTTAAAAAGGTATTTATTTGAGATAGAGTGACCACATGCAAGCTGGGGGAGGGCCAGAGGGAGAGAATCTCAAGCAGACTCAGTGTTGAGTGCAGAGCCTGAAGCAGGGCTTGATTTCACGACCCTGAGATCATGACCTGAGTTGAAATCCAGCTGGATGCTTAACCGAGCCACTTGGGCACCCCCAACACTGATTCTTCATATTCAAGTGTGTCTTGAGTTGATGGGAGCTGCAGGATCCTGAGGGCAGGATCCAGGCCCAGGACAGCTGATAACTGAATGGTGTGGGAAGAATCTACTTCGCAGTACAGACTAATTCCTTTAAGATGTGCTTGGCTCAAACACATAGGACAAAACACCCACAAAAATTATTGTAAACTTATTGGTGCTCTTATTTACCTTCTGCTCGTATTTCTTGGGTACTGACTTGCAACTTTTCACTTTCAAATACTTTGGAGACTATTCTAACAGAGGCAATGCTTGATGGATGGTTTCGTTAAGTGCTTAGTGAAATTTTGCTGGAACTCATATACCATCTTTCTCTTCTGAATAATGATCCCGGAGAGAAATACTCTTAGACTCATAGAGCTATAAACACTCAAAGTGGGAGGTATTTAAAGGTCATTCAATTTAACCACTCACACAATACTTCAGGTCAAGTTTCTGTGATGACATTTCAGGTTTTCTACAGACTGCCCCAACCAACTCTCCATACAGGTCTCACATTGTTCCTACATTTGCTCTTAGGAAGGCCAGACAGTTAAATGTTCATTTTAAAGTAATTTCTGGCGTGTTTATATGCTTATGTTGCTATCATCTCATTAGCATAACCATATGACTAAGTGAACAAAGAATTTAATTTGGATTTATATCATTATGTGAAAATTTCACTTTCAAATATAAGTAAGCATGATATAAAAAAAAACTCCTTAAATGCTTTATGTTGGAATTCTCATGAGCCACTTGGGAATATAGGTGTAAATTTATTACTATAAGAGAGAAATGTAAAAATTGATGATTGTGAATGCTGCTAACTTTTTGTGCAAACATTAAATATTAAAATAATATTATAAATGATATTAGATGATATTTAAATAATCTGATAATTAAGGAAGTGGCCTGATTATTATGAAAACACTGAATGAGTATATTAGCTAATTTTAGAAAGAATGTTATACCCTATCTGTTCCCCAAATGTGTACTGAAATGAAATTATAAGGTAGGAAAATGGAAAATAGATTGCAATAGATTGCAATGCAATTGTACTCTTTTTTGTATTGATTGTTTGGTCTAGTTGTTAGGTCAGTGATTGATAGAGGAATATTAAAGTCTTTGACCAGGGCGCCTGGGTGGCTCAGTGGGTTAAGCCTCTGCCTTCAGCTCAGGTCATGATCCCAGGGTTCTGGGATCGAGCCCCGCATCAGGCTCTCTGCTCAGCAGGGAGCCTGCTTCCCCCTCTCTCTCTGCCTGCCTCTCTGCCTACTTGTGATCTCTGTCTGTCAAATAAGTAAATAAAATCTTTAAAAAAAAAAGTCTCTAACCATGAATGTGGGTCTTCTTCTCCCTTGAATTTTGTTAATTTTTGTTTCACTTACTTTGGTGCTCTGTTTTAATTTCTTATAAATTAAGCATTGTTGTTTTCTTGATAAATTAAGCCATTTTACCATTATGAAATGCCTTTACTTACCTTGGGAAATTTTCTTTGTATTGAAGTCTCTTTTGATACTTATCAAGTCATACTGCTTTTCTTTTTTCTTTTCTTTTTTTTTTTTTTTAAAGATTTCATTTATTTATTTGACAGAGATCACAAGTAGGCAGAGGAGCAGGCAGAGAGAGAGGGGGAAGCAGGCTCCCTGCTGAGCAGAGATCCCAATGCGGGGCTCGATCCCAGAACCCTGGGATCATGACCTGAGCTGAAGGCAGAGGCTTTAACCTGCTGAGCCACCCAGGCGCCCCTGCTTTTCTTTGATTAATGTTTTCACGGTATATATTTTTCCATCAGTTTTCTTTTAAACCACTTGTATCTTCATATTTAAAGTACGTTTCCTGTAGATAATACATACTTGGATTTAAAAAAAAATCAATTCTGAAAATCTTTGCCTTCCTAATTGGAATGTTTATCTTATTAAAATATAATACCTATTGATAGAGCTGGGCTTAAGTCTATTGCCATGTTTAAGTTTCTATTTATCGCTCTTATTTTTCTTCCTCTCATTTTTTATCTATCTTAATCAGTCATCCCTCTGGGACTGTTTCATATGCTCCATGCTCATGGCCCATGTTGGTATTTTTCATATCATAGACCAGTCCCTGAAACACTGATCAACTAAGCCCCAATGTTGGAAGGCAGGCATTTTTGTCCTTATGGTTCTGTCAAAATGTAAATTTATCTAAGCTATATTCTGTGACAATGTGGAGCTTTTTTGCAGCCCTTTTTCACTAGTAGGACCCTTATTATTTTTTGACAGAAGTAGGATTTTTTGATGGGCTTGAATAGGGAGGAGGCAGTGCTGAGGTTCCTATGAGGGTAGAGCGTGCCATTTGTCCAGGGGGACATGATTAGGGATGTATTTTGCCTTTGACCTCACAGCCATTTGGATGAGCTTCTTTTCCAGCCACCATGTCTTAAAATTCATGTGCATTAAACTCAGTAAAGCTCCACTTTTGGAAATGTGGATTTTCTGGCCATCAGGGAATTTGAGCTTGGCCCTGTGTAAGGCCTCAATCACATGCTTCTTGTTCTGCAGCTTGGTACAAATAACTTGGACAATGTGGACCCTGGCCATTGTGCCCTGGGCTTACCAAAGGCACCAGGCATACCTGTCTGGAGCCCCTTAGCCCTAGCATTGGACAACATGTTGATATGGATGATGTGGAAGGGCTGGAGCTGCACTCAGATGTGAAAACCATCTCCGCCACGCTCTTCTCCATATACTTGTTGGCACAAATACAGGCAGGGTCCAGGGCTTTAGAGGAGAGCTGCTCATATTCACCTGGTCCCATTTGGCCACATAGTGGGATCTCATCCTCTTTTTCCTTCAGCCCCAGGTCAAAGATGCAGATCTTGGCTTCAGAGACACCTCTGCAGAAGCAAGAGTTTGGATGTGGCTTGTTCTTACAATATTGGTAATAGCAGGCAGGGTGGTAGCCGATAGTGACACCAGGATCTCCAGTAGCACACTCAAGGAAAAGAGTAGGATCCCTATTTTAAGCAATGGTTTAGGCTTTGGAATCCTACTGTGTGGGAGGACTTTCAGTTCCAATACCCTTCAGGAGTTAAATTCCATTGACTACTTCCATATATGGAGACCAGAAGGCTGTGTCTTTAGTCCAACTTACTGCTTTATAATTTTGTTATTTTTAAAATTCAGATAGGTATTAATTTTGTTTTTGAGAATGGCTATTTATTTATTGATTTTTAATGAACATATAATGTATTATCAGTTTCAGAGATACAGGTCTGTGGTCCATTAGTCTTATATAATACCCAGTGCTCATTATATCATATGCCTTCCTTAATATCCATCATCTAGTTACCCCATCCTTCCACCTATATCCCCTCTAGCAACCCTCAGTTTGTTTCCTATGATTAAGAGTCTCTTATGGTTTTTATCCCCCTCTGATTTTGTCTTGTTTTATTATTTCCTCCCTTTCCCTGTGATCCTCTGTTTTGTTTCTTAAATTCCACATAGCAGTGAGATCATATGATAACTGTCTTTCTCTGATCGACTTATTTCACTTAGCATAATACCCTCTAGTTCCAACCACATCATTCAAATGGCAAGATTTCATTTTTTGGATGGCTAAATAATATTCCATTTTATATATATATATATACATACATATACATATATATGTATATACACACACACACATACACACACACACACACACACACATACACACATACCCCCCACATCTTCTTTAGCCATTCATCTGTTGATGGACATCTGTACTCTTTCCAAAGTTTGGCTATTGTGGACATTGCCATTTTAAACATTGGGGTGCAGGTGCCCCTTTAGATCACTACATTTGTATCTTTGGGATAAATACTCAGTAGTGCAATTGCTGGGTCATAGGGTAGCTCTATTTTCAACTTTTTGAGGAACCTCCATACTGTTTCCAGAGTGGCTGTACCAGTTTCCATTCCCACCAACAGTGTAGGAGGGTTCCCCTTTCTCTGCAACCTGGCCAACATCTGTTGTTTCCTGACTTGTTAATTTTATTGAGAATGACTACATCTTTTTTTTTTTAAAGATTTTATTTATTTATTTGTCAGAGAGAGAGAGGGAGAGAGAGCGAGCACAGGCAGACAGAATGGCAGGCAGAGGCAGAGGGAGAAGCAGGCTCCCTGCCGAGCAAGGAGCCCGATGTGGGACTCGATCCCAGGACACTGGGATCATGACCTGAGCCGAAGGCAGCTGCTTAACCAACTGAGCCACCCAGGCGTCCCAAGAATGACTACATCTTTATAATGTTTCTTTTTGAATTTTATCAACTCTTTTTGGAATATCAATGGGGGTAGGCTGAGTATGTGTATAAATCTGTGTGTGTGTGTGTGTGTGTGTGTGAGTGTGTGTGTGAGTGTGTAGGTCACAGAGAGGATTTACCATACAATCTTGAATGGAAATCTTGTTTCTTTATAAGATAGGAATACTAATGTCTCATTTATAAAATTATTAAAAGGCTTAAATGATATAAGCCACATAGAAGGCTTGGTAAGTTGCCCAGCCAGATAAAGAGACTCAGCAAATATCACAGAACATTTTACTACAAAATATAGTCACTCAGTTATTGCAGAACAATAGATAAGAACATGAGGAGGTAAAATTGCATCAGGCTCTGTGAGAACTGTCTTTGGAATATATGTGTTTGAGACAATCTCTGAGAGTATAGAGAGTGTGAGATGGGGTTCTTGCTTTGGCCCATTGACATTGTTTGAAGAAATATTAATCTCCTGGACAGCCATTCAGTGAGAGGTAGTGGGAAGGGACAATTCTTTATGGTCTTTTGTGTTTCTGCATGTCTTACATTGTGAATTACTAGATGCCCCTTTTTCTGAACTATCTTTTCAAAGATGTTTATATAGTGAACAGCTATACAAATTGCTATCTAATATCAGCTCAATTTAGAGAAAGAATTTATGGATTCTCTGTGATTAATTTTTCAAGTACTTTACACTTAAAAGGGAACTCTATGGCTCTGGGCTTTCACAAGTCCCACCAGATGATAGAGATAAAACAATATCCTTAGGGAATCCTGGCTGGAGATAGATAGCCCAGATGCCTCTGTCTTTTAGCCTTGGTGGCAAACTTCTTGCCACTATCATCCATCAGAACATTATAGTTTCTTTCCAGCATGATCTTCAGTAGGAGCAAATCTGTAGAGCCCACCAAAACACATTATTTTTCCAAAGTGGATATACTGGTTCCCCCAGATTTCTCTTATAGTTTCCTTGACTCCCTGAAACTCCTGTGCAGGGCAGCTAGTCTTTAAGGGTTTCAGTGGCCACAGGGGTTCTCTCATCAACATCCATTCCATGCCTCCTTCACTGTGGAAGATCTGTGTGGTTTGGCTGGGATCAGACCAACCTACTTCTCATTCCCTAACCTCGGTCTTCTTCTAAACACACAGTAGAGATTTCTGAGTTAGAGAGGAGTCATGATGAGATTTCAAAACAATTAAAACATTGTAAATCTTGGGCAATGTCAACTTGTTTTCCTACTGCAGCCACAGATGATCAGATCTCTTTGATTTGATATCTCTAAAGACTCGGAATTTGAAGAAAGGCCATCTTTCTCTCTGTTCTATACATTTTATTGTGACAAAGACTCTCAGAATTGCCCTTGTGTGCCGCTGTGTCTCATTTGAAAAGTTTTCCTGATATTGATATTATTTTTCTATCTTTTGTTCAGCAATAATTTCATAGGAACATTAGTTGTCAATTCTCCATTCTCACTCTCTTTGACACCCCTGCCTCCAACATTGACTTCTTGGCAATGACAGGTGCCATGAAGAGCCCTGGCAAAGAGGTGATATATTACTTCTTTTTTGCTCTCACCTTACAACAGTCATTGAATTTGTTTTTGAGGAAACTAGAGCTGGCTCTGCGAGCAATTAAGTTGTCTTAACCCAAAAAATGCTGTGACTGGAATTTATACACGGCACAACGCTTCACATTTATTGCATCTGGGGTTTGAGAAAAATCACACTTTAAAATGTTATGAAATGAGTTTTACAGAACAGGCAGAAATTCAATGTTGTATAGAAAATCATATAGGGTAGACTACTGAGAAATCAAAAATAAATAAGTGTAAGAGAAAATTATATGGTGGAACAGGGAAGGAGAAATAGAAACAAGAGCAAATAAGGCCTTTTAGGAATGGTAAGAAAGGAGACAATATCAAAATAACTATTTTCTAAACACAGATTCTCCTTAGGAAAGCAATTTGGACACTAAGAACAGTCACAATTCTGCATTCCAATTATAAAAAAAGTATTTTATTTTAATTTCTCCAGGGTACATTTTGTTACCTTACAATAATATCTTAGAAACATCATTTTAGGAGGAATTTGATCTTGATTTATAGTTTTACATTTTGTGACAAATCCCTTCAAAGACGTTAATGTGCTGGTGCTGTTTAGCCTGAAAGGGTGTCTCTCAAAGCTGATAGGTTACACTCAGGAAACTGAGGATCAGAGAAGGTGGCGACAACCTAGGAGAGAAATCAACTAAACCACTCTATATGTTTTGACCCTGATACTAAATGATAACTGGTTTACTTAAGAGACAACTCTGTAGTCATTTTTGTCAATTTTCTGAATGATGACACACACATAAATTGCACCTGTTCTTATTTATTGATACTGGCAGAAGAATAAATGTCAGTTTGTACCAAAAAAATATCCAAACAAGTTTCCCTTGTATCCCTCTGAAGATCCTCCGAAGATCTTATTACATAATGATTATAAATACCTATTTCAAGTTTGGTGACCTTGAAGGAATTCTTGGTAAGATTAGCAAGGGAGAGGAGAGTTGCCCAACAAATAGACATTATGAGGAGATTTATAGGCACTTAGGGAAGAGGATTCTTGATATTTTTCAGACAAATGGTTATATAGAACCAAGAAACAGCAAAACTGCAGGTAGTAAATAATGAGTTCAAAATTTAACATTCCAAAAAGGAGAGAAGGAACATTGTGAATGGGTTACAAAAGGAGGAGTAAGATTGGAGGAAAATTAAATTGCTGTAGAATATAAAGAGATTGGGGACTGTTGGGCTGCAATCTCCATCCCTACTCAGTATGGATATTTTATGGCCCTGGGGCTTGTTTTATATTTTTAAAGAGCTGTTTCCTCTCTCCTGAAAGTACTTATTTCAGAGAATTAGAATTTAAATCATCATTGAAATAACAGTAAGATTGGAGCTTTAACAAAGTCTGACTGATGATGTAATAATCCTGAGTTGATCCTAGGTAAGCATTAACCCCTGAGAGATGGCAGTAAATAGGAAGGTTATGCAAATTCAGTGTAGGGCAGGGCTGCAGAATCATATAGCAGGTCCAGGAAAAGGATTTACAGCCAGAATATTCAAGTGGAGTGAAAGCTCTGCTATTTACTTACTGCAGTATATTCACTTTAGAAAAAAACATTGGCATACCTGGGTCCTTGTGGCATTGTGCATAAGTGTGATAACATTGTGCCTCTCATACTTCTCAGGATTACTGATAAAATCAATTTTTCATCCCCACCAGGACTACAGTTCATTGATCCTAGTACTTTTTTTTTTTTTAACCATCTCTCATTCCTCTGCTCTCCTTTCTTCCTTTTTCCCAACAGAGTCTGTGACCTGTAGTTATAATGACTCCCTTCTAAATGTTTTCAGCAACTTTGCTCCTCTTGCTTCTTCCAATTTGATGGCAAAACCACTACCCTAGTTAAATCTACCCCTACATACTTTGCGCCTGCATTCATAAAAACTGAATGTAGCTGGAAAAACATAAAATCATGAGACGTGATTTCGCTCTTAATTCATGACCACTAATTTCAAATAGGCCTTTAGTGCTTCTATGATGATCATATTAAAAGCAAATATTTATTATGATAATTATATTGGATATTAATTTTATTTTCTGTTTTTCTTTCTGATTAGATTTTAGTATTAAGATCACATTAAATCATATAATGTTAACTTCAAAAAGTAATTTTCTTTCATTTTCTACTGTCTTTAAGAGTTTCTCCATGATGGGAATCATTTGTTCTTTAATGTTTGGTAGAACTTATCTGTAAACTATGTGGGTTGATTGAGAAGTGTGTGTGTGTGTGCGTGCGTGTGTGCATGTATGTAGACTTTGATTCAATTCAAATTTAAAAATGATTATATAGATAGTTTCAAATTTTTAATTTTTTTGAATTCATAAATTTGTTTCATAAGTGACATATTTCTAGGAAACAATGAATTTTAGTTCATTCAGTTCATGCATGGTATTCTTATTTTTTAAAATACTTACAATCAATCGGTAATATGTCCCTGATTTCATTTCTAATATTATTTAATTTTGCTTTCTCTCTTATTTTTCATGATGTTTCTCCAAATTTAAGTATTTTATGTGTCTATACTAATATTGCTCTCTAATATTTCAAAAAATATTTCTTTCAAAAATTAAACTTGGTTTTTATCTTTTTTATTTCCTTCCTTGAGTTTTTTTTTTTTTTAAATTTGTTTTCTTTTTATAATTTAAAGTTAGTGTTTGGCTCTCTAATTTTCCATCTTTCATTTTTGTTTTCTTTTTTTTTTTAAGATTTTATTTATTTATTTGATAGAGATCACAAGTAGGCAGAGAGGCAGGCAGAGAGAGAGGGGGTAAGCAGGCTCCCCTGCTGAGCAGAGAGCCTGATGTGGGACTGGATCCCAGGATCCTGGGATCATGACCTGAGCCGAAGGCAGAGGTTTTAACCCACTGAGCCACCCAGGTGCCCCCATTTTTGTTTTCTAATAGACACAATTAAGGTTATAAATATTACTCTAAGTATGACTTTGGCTGTATACCACTATATTTAATATGTATCATATTTAGTACCATCTAATTACAAGTATTTTAAGATTTATATGTTGATTTAATATTTAATCCATGAATTTTTAAGTGATACATTAATTTCTCTACGTATGGATTCTTAAAAATTACTTCTTTTCAAAATTATTTTCTAACTTAATTACATTTTTTTAAAAGGTTTTATTTATTTGACAGACAGAGATCACAAGTAGGCAGAGAAACAGGCAGAGAGAGAGAAGGGAAGCAGACTCCCCGCTGAGCAGAGAGTCCGATGCAGGGCTCGATCCTAGGAACCGGGATCATGACCTGAGCTGAAGGCAGAAGCTTTAACCCACTGAGCCACCCAGGCGCCCCCTAACTTAATTGCATCTTTATCAGAGAATATGGACTGTTTGATGCTAATTCTTTGATATATGTTGAGATGCATTTGATCACTTAACATGGTGTGATTTCTGAAATATTCATGTGCTTGAAAGAAAATAATCTCTATGTTGGGAACAGGATTCCATATATGTTTGTGAATCTGATTTATTTATCATGTTCATTTTTTTGGTCAGGTTTTTGTATCAGTTACTGAGAAAAATATGTAAAAATATCCCATTTTGAAAATGAATTTATCAATATTTTTATATTCTTCCATTAATAGTGGTTTATAAAATTTTTAAAAGATTTTATTTACTTGCTTGAGAGAGAGAAAGAGAGAGCATGGACAGGGGAGAAGCAGAGGGAAAGGGACAAACAGAGTCCATGCTGAGTATGGATCCTGATGGGGGGGCTTGATCTCACAACCCTGAGATCATGACCTGAGCCAAAATCAAGAGTCAATCCCTAACTGACTGAGCCACTCTGGCACCCCAATAGTAGTTTATAAATTTTGAACATATGTTATTAAATGCATATCTTGTTAATTGCTCTTATTATCATTATGTCATGTCCTCTTTGTCTTTAAGAATGCTTTTTTTGGTATAATTTATTTTCTCTGATATTAATAAAGACTTCCTCTTGGGTGAACATTGGAGACACTACTAGTTACTGACTTTCTTTTTTCAGCCATTTATTTTTACTAACCAAACTTCGATTCTGTTCAGTGACAATAGGTGCAGATAAAACACCCTATGTCTTAGCCTCTCTTGGTTGCCATATGCCATATTAGGTTAAATCACATGCTATGCTTATTTTTCTATGTAAGCATAGTAATTTTCGGCAATTTGATGTGATCAAGCCTAATAATTTTGTCCAAGAAGATTTGTAAATGCAAGTCAGCAGGTGGAATTTTTGTGAAGACTATTTTAAAAGAACTCTATTTCTTTGCCCTGGTTTTTCAACCTCCTGTCCTTCGCCCTTTTCCTTCATTTCTTCTTTTGTGGTCTTTGACCCACTGGAATTATAGTGATGATATTATATCTGAAAGATTGAAAATGCATCTTAAACAGGGCAGGGTGGAAGGATGGAAATATTCTTGATAACTCCTTCAGCAGTTGCACCAACCCTGCACTGCATACCCCTGGATAAGCCATTACAAGAGAAAAAACAGCCCCTAGTTAGTCCAGCTCCTACTCCTCTCTCACTTTAATCACTGCTTTTGATGATAATGACCCGCAGTTAAGTAAGTAGGCTCCAAGTAAATAGAGCTGGTTTCTTGTGCACATGTGGACTCCCTTACCTTCTATTCCTCTACCCTTCAGACTGAGGGATGAGGGGACTCATTCTTGAATTCACATAAACTTGTGATACTGTTAGAAAAATACATACTTGAGAAAAATAATAAGATGGATCTTTTTTGTTTGTTTGTTTGTTTCTCTATCCAGAACCAGGGGAGGGTTTTACATATATTGGCTAGTATGGAGGAAGGACCCCAGTGGCAGCTGCCTGGGTGCCAAGCCATTGACCATTTAAGTCAGGAGATACTAGAAAAAAATATTTCAAAAAAAAAAAAAAAGAAAAAAATATTTCTTTCTGTTCTTGTTCTTGTTCTTCTTCTTCTTCTTCTTCTTTTTTTTTTTTTCATTTACTTTCAGCAACACCTCTGCCTTTGGGAGAAGAGTTTTGTATTGTAGCAAACCTAGTCTGGAGCATGACAGATGCGTTTGGGGATTTGTTTGCTGAAGTATTCATGCAGTTGGCTCTGGTTCTGAATTTTAGGGCCAATGGCATAATAATGGCCCCTCTCTTTTAAGTTCCCACTATGCTAGATAGTGTGCTAAGCAGTTAACATGTATTAACTCATTTAGTTCTTAGAACAATAGGTTGATATTATTATTCCCACCTTCATTTCTCAGAAGAAGCAACTGGGACAGTGAGAAGTTGAATACTTTGTCCAATGTCATCTGATTAGGATGGACTTGAGCTGGGATGGAACTCTGACGCCTGGACTCCAGAGCCTGTGTGATCAGGCGAGCAGCCATGACTCCTTGGCTGCTTCTCCTGACCCTTGTGTAGAGTTGTCTTCCTGGAGTTTTGAACCACATCAGGAAAAAAGCGGTGGTGAGAAGTGAAAAGCAAAGCAAACAACAGGCTGTTCGGGAGGAAAAGCCATTACTGAACAAGCTCCCAGGAGACGAATGCTAGACTTTCCCCACCGCAATGCTCAGATTTTATCCAGAAATAAAATCATCCATTTTTGCTACTCTGGGGTCCTTTGGTTGTAGGTAGAGCTGTGTGAAAGTTTCCTCTCCCACTGCCATCCTTCCAAAAACAAATCTGAGACCTTTCTCCGAGGTTTGGTCCCACTTTGGCTTCCATGGAGCAGCTTGCTGGAGTAGGAAGTGTGTTCTCTGAAGTCAGACAAGCTTGGGTTTGTGTTCCTCTTCAGCTACTGTATGTGATCTCCATGACCCGCACACGTCACTTAATCACTCCGAGCCTTCATCTCCTTATTCATCACACTGGAATGTTAATTGTTAACACATGGCTTCGTTCATTCAGGCAACAAGTACTATGGATTGCCTATTTTGTGCTGGTCACTGGTAGGTAATGTTTTGTCACAAGCAGGTCATAAATCATATTTAGTCTTAGGCGCCATGAACTTATAATTCAGTGGAGAAGCTAGACTCCTGTGGTAAGTGCTCAGACTATTCCGCATACAGGTTGGTCTGGCGAGGAGTGTGGAACATTCGCGTGGGAAGGCAGTTAGCAAATGTCGGTGCTTGTTCATTTCTTCCAGTCCTTCCCTTATTCTAAAGGAGACTACTGCTGACACCCCTTCAGTACATAAGTATGGCGTTATTTCAGAAAACTTCCTCTTGCCTAGGATGTCTTTTTTCCTTTAATATGTAACGTGGGTCTGAGGTTATGTTGTTTAACTACCTTGCAAAGCCAAACGAGGTGATTTGCGCCATGAGTTGTTTGTACCTTGGGCACCCTTCATCTCAGTCTTCATGTAATATTTAACAATTAACTTTACATCTTCTCCAGAAAAACAATTTGAGAATTCAAGAGAAAACTGTAACAAGAAAATCTCAAAATTTGGAGGAAGTGAAATAAAAATCAGTTTTGGGCTTTTTGCCTTATTATTTGCATATTATACTTAGAGAACTACTTATTATGGTTTTTGTTGACTGCCTCCCAATTACCCCACTCCAATTATAAACATGAAAAATGTGAGAATTTTAGATTAGTTTCTCCCAGAGTTGATATTAGAGTCTGGCACTTCTGGATTCTTGCCTTGTGGTTCTGTTGCCAATTCAAACTCCCTAGGAATACAGGCAAACACATATTGCTTCACGTGTTTGTTTTTAATCCATAAGGAAGTAGGCTAAAATTCAGGAGGTTTCACACAGAGTTCCGGAAGAAGATTTTATAAAATACTTGCATTTTTTTCTCCTGTCTTTCTTTAGTGTGTCTTGAATCTGTAAACCACCAGACTTTGAGGTTAGGTGGGGTTCAGTAGATCTATTTTTAAAATTTATGAAGGGGGAGAGTTAAATTCTCTCAGCTCAAACAACAAGAGGTGAACATGACTTGAAGATGTAAGTGTGTAGGTTTAATGGGGGGGTGGATAAAGGGAACTGTGAGGTTCACATTAAATTTGCAAATATTTTTTTCCAGGCTGTTTAGCAGGATGACTGGGAAACATCTTACCTCTAAATTGATAAGCACTACTTCAGATCAGTTTATATTAGCAAGTGTCTTTAAAAAATAGTGGCTCTAGAAGCATTTTATATGAGAATATCTACACTTATCAGCTACTAACCTTGAAGCCATGAGAGCCTTTCTCATAGCTTTTTTTCCTTGTAAGGCAATAGTGGCTCAAAATATACAAACCCGCTGAGTGGTGAGACTGGGGGTTAGTGGTTGTAAGGAGAGGTCTGTAATGAGTCTTCAAAACTATACAAAAAAACACAGCCTTTTGTGACTTGGAAGTATTTCACAGTAACTAGAATAATTTAATCTTGAATTTTTAGTACAGATAGTCTGTCTAGATGATGACATAGCAATGGCACAAGCTATTTCTACAACTCAGTTTGTGAAATATCTTTAAGGAAATACCCTATTAATACTCTGTAGGTGGGTGATTGCATATCCAAAGAATTTCATTCTGCAATAAAACCTTTATCAAGATTTAATTTCCATGAAAGCAGAAAGGCAGAAGTATTTGGGATCTTTGCATTAAATCATGATTAAAACTCATGTGAGGTTACCCACAAATATTTAGGATTTTATTTAATTGAACCCAAGGTGAAAAATAAAACTAATGAATGGCAAAGTTCATTAAAAAAACTTGCAGTTAATGTAATAGTCCAATGATTGCTCAGAAAACCTAGGAAGATTTAAACATACACACATACATATATGTAATATATACATGTCTGTATTATTTTGTTTTCTCATATAAGGTATGCATGCATAGCTATAGGCATGTGTGTGTGTGTGTATGTGACACATTATATTACTTTCAGAGTCAGATTCATTTTTACAAAAAAATAGACACTTTTTTTCAGTGAAGATTCCAACCTAATTCTTTGAACTTGGATTATAGAATCTCATATTCTGCTCTCCTGTAAGTTCGATTTTATCCTTTAGAGTCCAAAAGTGGGAATATAATATAAAAGCTTTAAGCTTCCTTTCTTGCCTCAGAAAATTGCACAGAGATAGTCCCAGTAATCAAACCCATAAAATATGACTTGTTTTATGAGCGAAGATGTCCAAAAAGCTTAAGAGTAACCTTTGAATTTCTGTGGAAAATTATTAAGCCTTCTTTGATGTCTCGCTCTATCCTCAGCTACACATGCCTGATAGTGAAGTTAACGAAAAGTAACAAATATTAGCCCAGAGAATGCAAAAAATAAAGGAAAGTGGTTGAATGCTCTGAGGCTGCACATGTAACAGCATCAGGTCCAAGGAGAAGGAGTTAGAAACTAGACATGTCCATTAAGGTCCCTGGCATCTTCTCCATCCCATGCTCCACCCCACCTTCCCCAAGAGGAAGAGACTGCAGGCTCTCTGCTGTTCAGGATATATTTTAAAACTTTTCATGGTGTGTGAAATGGCCCTTTTTTCTAAATAGACTATGAATATCATCATTTCTAAAGGTGAACCTGAGTACATAATCTTGAGTACAAAACTGGAGATAAAGACTCAACAAACTCAAACTGAATGAACTTAGAATGTGAATATATAGAGCCTTGAAGAAAAATTCAAAGTAACACAAAATTGCTGGGGACCAATATTTATGGAATGCTAATCATGTACATTTGAAAGATTGCTCTCAGCTATTAATATCCTTAGAATGTTAGCTCAGTGTTTCTTACACTTATGAATTGGGAAGATCTCCCTTAAACAAAAGGAGTAGCCTCCATGTTGACTTAAATAGTATTTATTTTGCTCTTACTTAATTATGCATAAGTATAAACCAGCTGTGAACTTCTTCTACCTATGGCTCATATTTGACTTTGACTTTGAAAATCAAAGCTATAACAAATTAAATAAAATACAACTATTAAATAATAAAATTCAAAAAAATATTACTTTAATTTGGTGGATGTAGTTGATTTTCTGAATGTAAATGGCACACTAAAATGTTCTGGGGAAGGTTCTTCTGAATTCCACATGTACGTGTTCTCTGCTCTGAGCATTTTACTAAAAAATCATATCCCTAGAGAACTCTCAATATCAATTGTTCTTCATTTGCCATGAATATATATTTTTACACATTAATTTTCTTCAATTATTTTTTCTGTGTTATAATAATTACAGTAACCCAAAATAATGCCAAATAAATATATGCATAGATACCAAAATTGTGTGGCTGTATTTGGTTTTTAAAATGTTATTTAAGGGGCACCTGGGTGGCTCAGTGGGTTAAAGCCTCTGCCTTCGGCTCAGGTCATGGTCTCAGGGTCCTGGGATCGAGCCCCGCATTGGGCTCTCTGCTCAGCAGGGACCCTGCCTCCTCCTCTCTCTCTGCCTGCTTCTCTGCCTACTTGTGATCTCTGTCTGTCAAATAAATAAAAATCTTAAAAAAAATGTTATTTAAAAATACAGAATAGCAATGTCCAATAGAGTTTTCTGCAACAGTGGAAATGTCCTATATCTGCACTGTCTAATATGGTAGCCAGCAGCCACACGTGGCTAATGAGCACTTGAAATATGAGCAGTGTGGCTAAAGAACTGAATTTTAATTTTTTAAAGGATTTGTTCATTTATTTATTTTGAGAGAGAGAGAGAGAGAGAGCACAAGTGGGAGGGGCAAGAGGAGAAGGAGAGAGAATCTCAAGTGGACTCCGTGCTCAGCACTGATCCCAACGTGGGGCTTGATTTCAGGACCCTGAGATCATGACTCGAGCCGAAAACAAGAGTCAGGGGCTCAACCAACTGTGCCATTCAGGTGCTCCAAACTGAATTTTAATTTTGTTTCACTGAAATGAATTGAGATTTATATTTAAATAATTATGACTAGTGGCTATCATATTGGTAAGTGAATACCTAAAATACATTTATGTTAATTTTTAAAATTATTATCAAAATGGAAAATAAAGGTCATAATCTTATAAAGAATTTTCAGGTGTCTTAGAATACACCCACTCTAGTTTGAGCATGAACTGCTAAGGGTGGTTATTTGATCAGTCTTGGACATAAATATACCCAGCTGTGTATGTCTTCACAACTTGATGAACCCAAGTTAGAATCTTTGGAAACCTTGATTCAAGAATAATGGGACACCTGGTTGGCTCAGGACATTGAGTGTCTGCCTTTGGCTCGGGTCATGATCCCAGGGTGCTGGGATCCAGCCCCACATTGGGCTCCCTGTTCAAGCGGGAGCCTGCCTCTCCCTCTGCTTCTCCCCCAGTTTGTGCTCTCCCTCTCAAATAAATAAAATCTTTAAAAGAAAGAATAAATCTGGTATATAAAAGGATTCACCAGAACTATGAATTGGGGTTCTTAAGGAAAATAATTTTAAGCAGAGAAACTTGAAAAAATAGCTACATCTCTAACTAGCACACGCAGAACCATGAAGTGACAGAGTGTGGTCTACACTACAAGAGCAAATGGGTTAAGAAGTACAATGTGTGGTATTTGAAAATGACTTCAAGCTTTTTGTTTGAGTTTTATTGAGATATAATGGACATATGACATTGTGTAGGTTTAATGTAGACAAAGTGATGATTTGATACATATATATGTATTGTGAAATTATTAACACAATAATGTCAGTTAACATTAGTTACATGCCAGTTAACACCAGTCACCATCTCACATAATTTGTTTCTTTTTTTGTAGTGAGAACATTTAAGATTTACTGTCTTAGCAGCTTTCAAGTGTATAATTATTAACTATGTGTACTGTGCTGTACGTTAGAGCATTTTTTGGAGTCAGTTTCTTTTTTGCAGTGGAGACATCCTTTTCAGGTTTCTACCACCTTCAGTTGGGCCACAAGGAATCCAGCCTCTGGCAGGAAGTCTGGCCAGCTCCCGTCAGACCATTATGGTCAGTCTCTTTTGGGAGGATTGAGAATTCAGCTGGAGACTTAACAAGGCTTATTCTTGCCTAGGCATGCCGCAGGTAACAAAGCACTTCTCACTTATTGAGGGCTTAATATGTACAGGATATGATGAGGAGGTTGTATGGCAGTAAAAAAATAATATCTTCTCAAAACGATTAACAATTTAGTAGGGAGATATGATGTACACAATCTTTTATAGCTAAAGATCAAAGAAATAAAATGCTTAGATCGGAATATATGATAAGATGAGTGGAGCCCAGGATGGGGAAAATATTGGGGTGGCCTGGAAATTTCAGGTAAGCTTCATATATTTAAGTCTCAAAAAAAATATATCTTAAATGTTATTTGATTCTATATATCCTTACCCTTTTAAGTTGCTTTTAAGATGACTGATATAGGCTTAGGCATTCATGAATAGCCAATAGTGATAAGATGTGAAGGAATAAAAGTAAAAGAAATAGGAGAAACACCAAAAACAAAAAACTATGAGAAAATATAAACACGGAAGAGAATTGGGAGTTTCTATAAATGTGTGCACTGTCAGCATCCTTTCATGTGGTGGAAGAACAGTTTTCTCTTATCTGTTAATGTCAAGGTAGGAATACATGCACAGAAATCAAGCATATCTGGAAAGAACAAAAGGTAATAATCAGAAACAAAACAAAGAAGGTGTAAGGACCTATTTAGCCAGAGCGACTCCATCTTGGTTTTAAAAAGCCATTTTGTTGTTTGTGCAGTAAAACTTAAATTGACCCTGCCCCCCAGAGAAACTTACTTAAAAGCAAGTCTGGGAAACCAGTAAAATATGGTTGGCCAGTTCCTAATATCAGAGTCCAAAATACAAGGACAGGTCAGCCAGTTCCTGATAATAGAGCCCAGAATACAAGGACGAGTCAGGCCAGGTGGAGACATCCAATCAGTAAAGCATACATACTGTCTCCTTAACCACCAAAGAATGTAAACCCCGCCTTTTGGGTGCCAAAGTTGAGCGCCAATTCTGACCAGAGTCAGAGAGCTAGAGAGTCAGTAGCTCTTCAAAGAGCTACTAAAGGGTAAATTGTAATTCAACTGGTCACTTGCATGTGGCCTAACATGACTATGCAATGTTACAATCTCATTGGCGACCTAACGTGTGGCCAGGCTTTTGCTCTATAAAAGTTAGTCTGTGAGACTGGGAGGGGTCGCTCTCTTCAGAGACGGCCCTGACCCGTCAGTCTGACTTCTTTTTTTTTTCCATTTTATTTTATTTATTTGACAGACAGAGATCACAAGTAGGCAGAAAGGCAGGCAGAGAGAGAGGAAGGGAAGCAGGTTCCCTGCTGAGCAGAGAGCCCGATGTGGGGCTCGATCCCAGGACCCTGGGATCATGACCTGAGCTGAAGGCAGAGGCTTTAACCCACTGAGCCACCCATGTGCCCCCGGTCAGTCTGACTTCTAATGCTTGGCATAGAATAGAGCTTTGCATAACTTTCACCTTGTCTCAGTCTCTTTCCCCTGGCTGATCAGTCTAACTTCTAATACTTTTCATAAAATAAAGCTTTAAATAACTTTCACTTTGTCTCAGTCTCGTTTCAGTTAATAACAGACCTAACAGGGGGCGCCTGGGCGGCTCAGTGGGTTAAAGCCTCTGCCTTCGCTCAGGTCATGATCCCAGGGTCCTGGGATCGAGCCCCGCATCGGGCTCTCTGCTCAGAGGGGAGTCTGCTTCCTCCTCTCTCTCTCTCTGCCTGCCTATCCGCCTACTATGATCTCTGTCTGTCAAATAAATAAATAAAATCTTAAAAAAAAAATAAAAGACCTAACAGAAAGAAAGAAAGTGCTCACATTGTAAGTTAATGGAATGCAAATCAATAGTTTGAATGTCCACACTGAGAAAATAATATTTCCTACTGAAATTTGAGTTTTGATATTATTGTTAGAGCCACAGTGTTTAGTGCTAAATGTCTATAAAAATATTTTCAAGGTAGACGCACCAAGAAAGTTGCCAAATCTATGAACCATTTGGACCGTCGGTCTTTGTGTGTCCCTAACAATGGCTCCAAACAATGGCCCCTGGGGTGGTCAGCTACTTGTTCTCTACACAGTTGTCTTCAGCAGTGCTGGACATCTCTGATTCCCTTTTTGGATCTGACATCCCTGCATATACCTGGACAGATCATGTTCTGGGTCATAAAATCTCTTGGGAGTAATGAAAATTGTATGAGAGAGGGCCTGAAAAACAAATGCTCAACATGTTCTGCCTATTGAGAGGAATGAAGGGGTGGGGAACTAGCCTCTTCTATGCCAAATATTTTGATAATTTGAATATTCAAAGAATACAACGGAAGAGAGACTCAAGACATTAGCAGCAAAGCTAAAACATGAACAAGTTAAACCAAGAGGTTTCTTGGTTTGTTTTTAGAGATTTCATTATTAGAGAGAGAGAGCATGAGCAGGAGGGGCAGAGGGAGAGAAATCTCAGACTCCACAACTCATCCCTGACACAGGGCTTGATTTCATGAGTAGAAACTGAGTCCGATGCTTAACCGACTGTGCCATCCAGGTACCCTTAAACTAAGAACAAATTAATGAACGCATTCCACTGCAAAGCATCTGAGCAGGAACTGGGTCTATTTCTCTTTTAATACAATCCACTAAAATAATAGTTCTGATGCCTGTAAAGAAATAAAGGAAGGGCTGAGTAGGAAGAGACACCAACTGACGTCTAATTCTCAGAGAGTTCCAGTCAGGCTGAGGAGAAGCTCTTATTTATTTATTTATTTTTAAAGATTTTATTTATTTGTCAGAGAGAGAGAGAGAGAGCACACAAGTATGCAGAACAGCAGGAAGAGGGAGAGGGAGAAGCAGGCTCCCCACTGAGCAGGACGCCTGATGTGGGGCTTGGTCCCACGATCCCGGGATCACAACCTGAGCCGGAGGCAGCTGTTTAATCGACTGAGCCACCCAGGCACCCCTTGCAGAAGCTCTTGACCCAGAATACCTGCGATGGGCACCCATGTCCTGTTCTAGCTCCCACTATGTTGTCATCAGCCGGGAGCAGCCGGGTATGCCTGCTGCCAGGGATCTAAAGGTGAAGCAGCTGAAGCCTGTCAGTCAACTTTGCTCCTTACCACAGGTGCTCTTGAAGGGGTTGTGAGCTGGGTAGCTCCAGGGACAACAGAGGCACTTGGCTCAACACAAAATTTTCTTTTAAGGTCTTTATTCTGAACTAGGAAATGAGATTCTCTCCATGTGGGATTTGAGAAGTCTGATCTTTATCAGGGTTTTTAAAACTCCCTTCCACCCCACACCTATTCTAATTGCTTTTTAACTCACGGCACATTCTTCTGGACTTCATGTATAGGTACTAGAGACAGACTCTTGAGGATGCTTTTAATAGAGAAAACTACCTTTCTGTAAATTGCTCTAAAGTGTTACTAATGTCTCTCTGTAGGCAATATAATGGAGTTTGGGATTGAAAGACTCAAGGGATGTCCTTCTGAAATGATCTCACCTGTAAGTATATATCACAGCAAGAATCCCTAGAACCAGCAGGGTGGTTCTCACTGTCAAGATTTTGACCCTGGGATGAGAAACTCAGGCTTACCATGTTCGGAATGCCATGCTTGGCTGGGGATGAGATACTTAGCCATGGCTGCTCCGTGGTTTGTTTGCTGTCCTGAGGGAAGTAGCATATGTAGCAACATATCATTGATTTTGGACAACCAGAGTGGTTAAAAGAAGCTATTTGGATTATTATAGAGAAAGCTGTTGGCAGGTGTGCGTCTTGAATAAATGAACAAGTTGATAATTACACACCTGGAACCCAAAGAGCAACAACGTGGGTGGTGGCTTGCTGGGGTGGAGACGGATTGTGACAGAGGTTATGGATGAGTCTATGAATGGTCCCTACCTCCTCATCCTGAATTCCTTGGCAAAAGGGATTTAGCTCACAAAGCATGGATGTCACTGCTCTAAATTATGCTAGTAATCTCTTCCAACTCTGCACAGACTTGTGTCTGAATTCTATTTTCTACCACTGTAGATTTTTTTCTTGCATGGCGTTTACTAGGCATGAGAGGATGGAGCCGTGATCCTGATTCATTCTCAGAGGAATGGTTTTAGAATGAATTCAGTAGAATAAAACAGTTTGGATAAGATGCTCTTCTTGATTCCAAAGCATTAGCTCATTAATTAAATATTACTGAGAAAATATTATGTGCCTGAATATATAGAAGGCGTAGACTCAGAGATAAGTAAGATGGGCTTTAAAAAACACAACATGTGTTGTGGCACCTGGGCACCTGGGTGGCTCAGAGGGTTAAGCTTCTGCCTTTGGCTCAGGTTATGGTCTCAGGGTCCTGGGATCGAGCCCCACATCGGGCTCTCTGCTTGGCGGGGAGCCTGCTCCCCCCTCACCCTGCCTGCCTCTCTGCCTACTTGTGATCTCTGTCAAATAAATAAATAAAATCTTAAAAAAATAAGCTCTTAAAAAACACAACATGGAGCAAAAATTCAGAGAGCTAACTATCAACTAGGGTGGTAAGTGAGGGATTCCTATTTCTTGCAGTGAATCCAGACTGACAGAGAATCCAAGGTGATCATATCTCACTGGTGTTTAACATTTTTAGTCTCTTCCTATTTTTCAGGAAAAATGGCAAATTTCTTTGCTTAGAAATGTTAACATTTATTGAGCATTTGCCATGTGAAGGGTACTATTCCAAGCTTATATAGATGATTCACTTGAACATCACAAAATCCCAACGTAGGTACTTTACAGATAAAGAAAATGAGGCATGAAGAGATTAAATATCTTTCCCAATGTAAAACAGTCAGTAAATGGTGGAGTTAGGAAACAATCTAAGCAGCTGAACCTCAAAGCTGTAATTGAACCCGTTCATCTATGCTGCAAAACGGTCACAGCCTTGTCAAGGATTAGAATTAGACCCATCTCTATCCTGCTTCCCATTGTCAATTCCTCTAGACATAGCAGCTTCCCGTCATGTTATTTCACACATTAGTGCTTTTGCACAAACTATTCCTTCCCTCAACTTTAATTCATCAATGATTTAGTTAGCTCTTGCTTTATGCCACGGCAATTCAGGATACCGGGGATTGCTGTACCTATTAAAATGACAAATGCAGTCTTTCCCTTTATTTAGGTTATAGACCACAGGGACTTGAGAGCAAATAAAGAGAAGCTACTGCCTAGAATGATAGGTGTAAGTAAATAAATAGGAAATTACAGTTGTAGTGTTATCATGAGAATTGAAAAGTGTCCAGGAAGCACCCATGGGGGAGGTACGATTTGAACTTGAAGAATTAGGGAGGTTGAAGGTCTAAACAGGTAGCCCAGCGCCTGGCAATTCTGGCCTCTTCCCTACCTTGCTAATTCCTAGGCATCTATCAAGGCTCAATTTCTTCTTTGAGTCCTGTCTTTTCCCCATTTTGATTAAGAAGATTTTTATTAACATCTTGGCAATTTGAACAGAAAACGCTTTATTATCTTGCACTGCTATTTTTAGTTATTGCCTGCTTTTTCTCCCACTAAACCGAAAGAGCCTCAAGGGCAGAAATTATTACTTGCTTAGTTGTGTATCCATTATATCAACTATGGTGCTGGCTTAGCATACGCCTGCTACAAATATTTGTTAATGAGTGAGGAAGTGGTTGAGAGTGAAGCAAGAAATAAAAAGGCATCAATTCAAAGTGAGTTTCCTATATAATACTAATGATAGATTTTTTTTCTAGATGATCAGAGATCCTTAGGATTGTCAATAAAGTTGATTTTGTGTTTTACTCTTATTATGTATGCTTTTGCATCCTTGGGTCAAACTGGTCTGCTAGGTTGGTTAGAAGCTCCCATCGATGTGGCGAAAGTAGTGAGTTTCATCTTTGTATGCACCAATTTGCTTTCATTTATATCTGTAACCTGAGGTTGCCTCATGTACACTGGCCACTTAATCTGCAGATACCTGTTTATAGAGAACCAGAGAAGGGGGCTCCTGGCTGGCTCAGTTGGTAGACCATGTGACTCTTCATCTCAGGATAGTGAGTTCAAAACTTACACTGGGCATTGAGTTTGCTTAAAAAAATAAATAAATAAAGAGAACCAGATGAGAGAGTGTATGTTTGGATCATCTCAAGTCAATTTCCATTCGTGCAACAACTGTCACAGACATACCCCAGCAATGGTGAGCCAATGGCTTCACCTTCACATGTCCAGGACAGCCCAGGTATTATTTCTCTTTACTATCATATTATGTTTGAAAGTAAAGTGGTAGACAAGCCTTCAGGATTAACGTAATGTGACAATGCATGTCAGTATCATCGTAGACTTAGAAAATTTACTTCAAGTAGTATACCACCATTCCTCAATTGTCAGAATAATTTTGTGACTTAGATTTTTTTATAAAATTATTTTCTTTGACTGTCCCCACTTATGTAATTAGTTATACTGAATTACAAAAATCTTCCTTATATTGTAAGCCTTACCTGAGCAATTTAACAGTAGAGCATACTACTTATCTTCATAAACTCAGACTAGAGCTACAAAACTGTTTTCTTCTGAAAGAAGAAAATATAGACTCAGATATTTAGATAAGTCACTTTGTTCCAGATTTGTAACAGATTATAGTCTTTAAAGTCAGAAAATTAGGATATTTTAATGTGGTAAGAATAACAAAGTTATGTAGGGTTACTTACGGGGTGGGGAACACATCATGACTATGATTAAAATGATTTTTGTGGATGCTTTATAGAATAAGGTCAGTAAAATTGGGACTAAAAGCTGAAGACGTTCCATCTGGTGGCTGTTAAATATCATGAATGCTATTTTAGGAGTAACCTCTGGAGGACTAGATTCTCCCTAGAAATACTGTGCTTTAGATTTTAAAGAATAGGGTATGCAACTTTCATTGTCAAATGCAGCCTAATCATTTATTGGATGTTCTTAGTTCATTAGGTTATAGTGATCCTGAGGCCATTTTTGGTGACACATATAAAGTTTATAAAGATAAATTTATCCCTGTACCATATGTCTGATAAGCAGGTTGAAAAGTTTCAATCAGAAATGTGACATATGGTTCACTCTCTGTGCATAAAACGCAGTTGACTCCCAGGTTCCTGGTGAAGGGTACTTTAAATTGCCCAGTAAGTAGATATTACTCAAGGTCACAAGTATTTGAGCATACTTATCCAAAAATAAACATCCCTCTGAATTTAGGGTGATTTCAGTATTGATGGAGAATAAAAGAAGGAGGAAATAGCCAACTAGTTTTAACCAAGCATCCCTGCCCTTCTTCACTGTATTCATGCTCTGAAAAATAATGGTACTGGGAGAGATTTTATTCCTTTTATAATTTATTTGGGGAAAAAACATTAATAACTAAGAGGCAATAAATGATTCACATATACGTACGTTCATCTGCCTTTTCCCCGTATTTATCAGGTGCAACATACACATTTTCTTCCATTAAGATACAGAGAAGGAAAAGAAAAATCTCTCTAGTGAGATGTGATCAGCTTCCAAATAAAAGATTTTCAAGGTTGTGAAGATAGAACCTTTTACATTTCCTCTTAAACAGTGTTGTCATGAACTCTGAAGTACAGGGTCAGAACAAACAGTGAATCTCATTGAAGGGTTAAGGGAGAAAGTAGGTCTCGAGCCCCAGCATTCCAGCCTAAGGGGACACTGTCCTCACCCATTTCGGTGGACACTAAGGATCTGCCATGGAAATCTAGTGCTTGGAAAAACAACTTGAAGACATTTGTCTTAGATCTTTGCTAAGGTACTTTTTCTTACCAACTTACGAGACGATGCAGTACTAGATGCTTAAAAGCAAGTAGGGAAAGGGGTGTTGTTTGTTGGTGGGTAGAGGTACTGATAGTGACTGTGCTTTGGGGAAATACTCAGTGATGAAGGAGTCTGGTTGATAGAAAATTTCCAATGGCAGGTGGTAGAAAACCCCCTGAATTATGAGAATCTACTGCAATAATACTGTATTCTGTCTAATCCGAACGGTGCATGCCACTAATACAAGCTGTCTTTACCCCCTTAAACATGGGTCCTATTAAGTAACAAACAAGAGAGATTTATTTGTCCCCATGAAAGTTGTTTTGTTTTGTTCTGTTTAAGTTGAAACCCACTAAGTTGTCTACCACATGAGGTAAAAGAAAATTGGAATGGGGTCACATAAGTTAAGTCCTTTGCAATTATTATTTGATGTTTCCTTTAGAAATTACTTTATTGGGGTGCGTGGGTGGTTTAGTAGATTAAATGTCTGCCTTCGGCTCAGGTCATGATCTGGGGGTTCTGGGATTGAGCTCCACTTTGGGCAACTCAGTGGGGAACCTGTTTCTCTCTATCTTTCTGTCCCTCCATCCTGCTCCTGTGCTCTCTCTCTGTCTCTCAAATAAATAAATAAAATCTTAAAAAAATGTTACTGTATTAATGTTTACCAAAAATCCATTTGAATATCACCATTTGATGTAAATTATAAAGGAATAAGTAAAGTATACCATAGGCATTTATTCTGAATAATTTTAAGTTACAACTCTTGAAAATTTCTATTTCTAGAAATACATTCTTAGTTCTTTTCTAGTTAACTATCCTTGCAGGACTCTATTTGGTATTTTCTGTTGTCTAATGAATTGAGAAGATAGTTGGTTTCCACATGTCAAATGTTATTGGAGAATCTGACACAATGGAGGGAAGACCCTCAGATTTCCACTGTTTGATGCTTTTACAGAACAAAAAATTAAAATGATAAAATTAGTCATGTCACTTTAAAAAATGCATCTGTACAATTTTTTTTTAATAAGAGAAAAATTTAGCTTCTGGGCTTTGTTTCTATTTATGAAATATTAATGTGTCCTGACATTGAAAAATGAAATGAGATTAAATGACTGTTGTGTCTGGGGTAACAGTACTCCAGATGTTAGAGCTGAGTTGGGAAGATGAGGACTGGGAGATAAGTTCTCCTACAGCAGCAAGAGAGGTTTCTCATCTTTCAGAGACATTTGTAACCCTAAAGCCTTCCCTTAATAATACAGTAAAGCCTGAACTAATGGGATACCTTAGATTTCCTGTAATTAAACAAATCAGCTGAGTGCAGGACTAAATTTCCAGCTCTTTGCAGAAATCTCCCCTTTGTAATTCAAGGGACATATGATCCTTTCCATGTACTTGACAAGGTATGTATGCTGTGCTTTTTCTCTTCCTTAGTAACCCCTCACTTTCTCAAGTCCACCAGGGACCCTAGGCTTAGGTTGTTAGGTCTCTAGGCTTAGGTTGTTAGTCTCCAGCTTTGGTTCTTGCTCTTTGGATAACTTCTGGCTTTCCCAATGCTGCCAAGGAAGGAGGAGAGGATGGCATTGCCAGGGCAATAAAATCCTCTTCTCCTTCATTAATATCTGGCCAGAGAGAGAGAGAAAGAGAGAGAGAGATGGCTCAGGGCTCACAGGTTTGCAGTACAATGGGGGCGGGGGAGCCCTACAGTTGGGATAGGCTCCAGGATGAATCTTCACCACCATGAAGTCTGACAGAATGCATTTTAGCTGGAATCCATACCCTTCTTCTATCCTTTAGATATTAATAGTTAATATGATTCATGAATTAAAGAGAGAATATTTCTTGAAATTTTTTTACTTATTAATGCATTCATTTGATACTTTTTGAATGATCAAATATACTCTGGTTAATTTATTCTACTTCTTTGAGACGTTGTCCTGTGCTATGTGAGATACAATGACAGTCTGGCTATGGTGTCTAGATCCGGGATTGGGTTTTCTATCACCTAATACCCTGCTCACAACTTATTCAGATCTGCTTTAGAACATTCTAGCCCTTCCTGACAATTACTTGTTGGCTGACTGACCTACCAAAGAGACAGTCTATAAAGAGTCATATATAGGTTAGCTCTAAATGGTTAAAGAAATGGAAGCAAAAGTGACTGAGGAGAGAGAGAGCAACCTGAAACTCTGGGACTCTGACAGATTTCTGTAGGGTTATTCTTCTGTCTTAGTTACAGCTCCTCAGCGTTCTCAATCCTCAATCCATGAAAACACCTTGAATTGGTCCGACATAAAAATAACTGACTCTTTGTCTGTGTTGCAAATGGAACTTCCAGAGTCACCGTGTTTGCTTTTCATTGTCGTTTAATCCAAATTGTGAACCTGTTGGGTCTCTATATAATGTTTACATAAAATCAGCCATTTGTGGGATCCACAGTTAACTTCAGTAGCTGCTGGCTACTTTATCAGCTTGCTGGCTGTGTTTGCTCACTCTAAAAACTAAATTGGCACCAATGGAGCTAAAGTAAAACAATAACAAGAGACGAAAGCGTAGAAACCCATAAGCAGCTTAAGATAACACTGATAATATCCTGTTAATAAAGTATTTTCCAAAATCACAAGTTTTCCCAATTATCTTTGTAGGTGTTCTGGCAGGAAGTCTGCAGCCAGACTTCTTAGTAGAATACTAATTCCAGTTTTAGTAAATCTGACACAATGCTTAATTTAAAAGATCAAATTTTAATACCTTATATAATGGGGTATAAGTAAACAACTTTCTCCTATGTAAAAAATGAAAGTCTCTATATAATTGTTTATCAGTTGTCCCAAAGAGCTGAATAATACATTTTGGGTTCATTTGTGGTTCATCCAATGGGCTCCTCATGTGTTAGATGGGGACTGTCCATACTCTTTGAGAATTAAATATGTCTTATCAATGTCTATGTCCCTGTCTTTGGCTATGTTTATGCCTACAACTGTAGCTTAGACAACAACCAGGGAATAACAGGATTGCAAGCTTGTTAAGAATCTGAGTTTTGACTAACTGTCCCCTGATATTAAAAGGAGACAATAAAATACAGAGGGAATGCATGATGCTAGAAGTAGGAATGTGCCATCCAGTTAACAGAGGAAAAGTACATATTTCCCTGAGCAAGGTGACTCTGAACTGCTGTCGTGTATTGAAGTAAACATCACAAGAGTTCACCTTTACTGTATTGAAGTATTTTCATGACTCCTTCATTTTCCTTTCTGAGAAATCTCCCACTCTATTTCATTTCTGCAATTAAGGCCATTGTTTCCAGCCTGTCAGGGAGGATTTGTCTCTTTTTCATATTCTTCCTTTTGTCATTTTGCACACGCTGTTGGTGCATCACAGCTGCACTTTTAATAATATTACATGATAATAATTCCTTAATTCTGTGTTTCTCCACAGGGATAGGCACAGTCCTGGAAGCACACAACAGAATGTGAAATATACTCGATGGCTACTGCACTCTCATCACTCATTCACGAGGTCACTCATTCATATCCCATGGGAAACACCCTGGGCCTTGCGCACTGTTGTGGGTACAGTCTTCTCAGGAACAAAGGAACCATGCAGAGTATTTCAACAAGTGGGAGTCCAGTTCAGGAAACTGGTAATGTAGGTGTTGGAAAGCTGGACGTGCTTAAAAGAATGGAGATCAGACATTATAGGAAGCTGTTCATCGCTGTAAATCTGGGAAAACAACAGAGAGGAGATGCTGTTATGGCAATTTAGAAATGAGGGAGAGGGGCCAATTCCTTGAGAGCTCAGAGGGCTTGAGGAGTTCCCACTGCTCCATGAGCTTCCTGATCTCAGCTTCCAGGACAGTGCAGGAGGGACCTCGGTGTCTGAGACTGGGTGAAGGTACGAATGTGTGGGTGGGGCCAGGCAACTGCTGCTGCAGCTTGGCTAGTGTCGGGACCACCGAGGCCATGACTTGTGGCGTGTTTTGGGAGTACTGTCTACCTGGGTGGAGGGAATTTTCTAGAGCACTTTTCACTTGGCTCTTTCTACCATAACAGGTCTTGCCTCATTCCATTTGGCCAGTTTCCAACTATGACTATTGAAATCATATATTCAGGAACTGGGGAACTGACACACATGGTCTTGTAGTGTTGGGGTTAATGTAGAGCATGAAATCAGCCATAATGTAACACAGAGGCCCCTGAGCACAGGGAAGTTTTCTGAGAAGGATATAGGCCTTGGAAATGCCCAGGCCTGAAGGTCCATTCTGCCATTGGAATGCCTCAGGGAGTTGCCTTCCCAGAAGCTTTCTTAGCCCAAACAGTGGCCTGTGATCTGAGAGACTTATGCATTGTCCCTTGGGCTATGTTCAGCAGCACTCATAGAACCCGCAGATTAGCATTTCATATCCTTCCTGTAAACAGATCCTCCTAGTTTCACCAAGACCCCAGTCACACATCTCAGGCTTCAGAAACAGTGATAAGGGTTTGTGATTATCCTTGAAGGACCAGTAAAAGCAGGAACAAAGAAGAGCAAAGGGTGTCTGCCTCTGAGCGTTGACCCCCTTGCCTTCTCTCTTTCACAGCAAAATTTGGAGTAGTCTTTCATCCATTGGTACAGAGATTGCTGGCCATTTCCAGAATTGTAGAATTACTTTGTTCATCATCAGACTTGAGCCAAAACTGTTTTCATCACCTGACCCCAATAAGCCTTCTCTTTGCTGGTGGACCTCCGTAATGTTTTAGGTACTTATGAATTAATAGTAACTCAGAGCCATTATCTAATAATCCCCCAAAGAGTCTTTTCTTTTGTGGAGAGTGACTGTGAATAATAGTTTTAGATCCTTTCAGGGCAAACTTAGAGTGATATTTACAGCATATTTTCGGGCAGCATTGTAGGATCCTACTTCAAGGTGATACCATTATGTTGGGTAACTGTGAACCTATATTATAGTGCCCACTAGAATTAGACCTTAAGTTATTGAGATCAAGTAGTACTTTAGTAAGATACTCACTGATTTTCTTTTCAGAGATCATTTGGTAATGATCAAGAAGTCATTACCAAAATTCAGAGGACTCGATTGCTGCTTTGATTCTAGTTCCTATGATGCTAATTTGCCTATCTTGCCACTGGAGTTAAAGACTGACCTAAGCTTGGTCCTGCTGAAATTCCACTATTGCCATAGTGATAAGAATCTGGTTACAAGGACAGCATCTCCTACCACCATTCTAGCTTTCGGAGAACAGCCACCACAGAGTTTTCTAACTGATATAATACCTACTTCCTAATGCCTTAGTTAAGGTAATGTCCTATGGTCCCCCTTTGGGAGACATAGTGAGATACGATTTTTTGGGTTGTGCATACTAACATTACTTCAACACTGATCTTCCAAAACCTCTTATTCCTTTTATATTAAATCTGGGAGTGATAACTCAACATCATTAAGTAGCTCACTGCTGAGTCTATATTTCCATCAACTGATCAAGTAAGCAGACAACTTCTCAGTGTAACACATTAAGTCCAGAGTCCCTGGAAAGTAGAATATATACATATACATGTACAAAAATTAATCAACAAAAATATTTTAGAGGCATAGTATATATGTATAATTGCATTCTAGCAGTTTTAAACCAAGGAGGACTAACATAGGAATAGTTTGCTGAATAGATTCAGTTGTTCCAGTACCATTTGGTGAAAAGACTACTTTGTTGATGCAAATTTTGAGTCTTTCAAAGTTTAGGAGTATAAGTTCTATCTTTTTGGTTATATCTGATTACATTTGTAGGAATAGAAGCACTAAATGATAGGTGATGGGTGGGGTCTTGAGGGATTATTTTTTTTCAAGCTAATTACCTCTGGTGAGGCCATAGCAGAATCTTCAAGCAATGGAAAACTGGTTTGTTCATATAGGGGAAGAAGCCCTGCTTTTACTGGCAAGGATACTATACATATCATTTTAAAATATCAGGGAAATTTCAGGATTCAAATTCAAATTTCCTAAATTTATTAGTTTTGCTCTTCAGCCATATTTGCCCTGTAGCTACAAGAAATAAGAGATTTCTTTTTTATAAGTTGAGATTTTAAAATGAATGACATTAAGAAAAAATTCAGCTGAGTAAATCTGAAGATCTAACTGGCTTTATTAATTTATGAATCTGGCAGTGTCTCACTTGGCAAATAGAGGGAAGCTCTGAGGAGTTGTACAAAGTAGAAGGTTATTATAGGATGGAGGGCGGGCTAAGAAATTTATTAGCAAAAGAAAAGAACTGTTCCAGGCAAGTTTGCTTTCCCTTAGGGTAAGAGCAGAGGGTCTTAATGAAAATTCCTTTGGGGGATGAGGAGGGTCCATGTGGCAGATGCCTTGGTGCTGATAGGAAAATCCCTGACTGACTGGTAAAGACTATGTCTCTCAAGGACTTTGAAAAGTATTAAGCCCCAGTTTGGGGACTTGGCCTATGTGATGCCATTTGGGTCTGTGGTTTTCCTTTTGGCACTGAACTCATCATTTATTTTTCATAACACTCAGAAACAATCAGATAACCTCCCAGTTCTTGTGGTTATCATTCCTGTTATAATGGAGAAGAGCAGTAGCCAGTTGGGCTATAAGTCTTGCTTTTAGTAGCTACTTCATTCCTTTTTTTTAAAAATTTATTTTTAAATTATTTTTTATAAACATATAATATATTTTTATCCCCAGGGGTACAGGTCTGCGAATCGCCAGGTTTACACACTTCACAGCACTCACCATACCACATACCCTCCCCAATGTCCATAACCCCACCCCCCCTTTCCCACCCCCCTCCCCCCATCAACCCTCAGTTTGTTTTGTGAGATTAAGAGTCACTTATGGTTTGTCTCCCTCCCAACCCCATCTTGTTTCATTTACTCTTCTCCTACCCCCTTAACCCCCCATGTTGCATCTCCACTTCCTCATATCAGGGAGATCATATGATAGTTATCTTTCTCTGATTGACTTACTTCGCTAAGCATGATACCCTCTAGTTCCATCCACGTCGTCGCAAATGGCAAGATTTCATTTCTTTTGATGGCTGCATCTTATTCTATTGTGTATATATATACCACATCTTCTTTATCCATTCATCTGTTGATGGACATCTAGGTTCTTTCCATAGTTTGGTTATTGTAGACATTGCTGCTATAAACATTCAGGTGCATGTGCCCCTTCAGATCACTATGTTTGTATCTTTAGGGTAAATACCCAGCAGTGCAATTGCTGGGTCGTAGGGTAGTTCTACTTTCAACATTTTGAGGAACCTCCAAGCTGTTTTCCAGAGTGGTTGCACCAGCTTGCATTCCCACCAACAGTGTAGGAGGGTTCCCCTTTCTCCGCATTCTCGCCAGCATCTGTCATTTCCTGACTTGTTAATTTTAGCCATTCTGACTGGTGTGAGGTGATATCTCATTGTGGTTTTGATTTGTATTTCCCTGATGCTGAGTGATATGTCTTTTTCATGTGTCTGTTGGCCATCTGGATGTCTTTGCAGAAATGTCTGTTCACGTCTTCTGCCCATTTCATGATTGGATTAATTGTTCTTTGGGTGTTGAGTTTGCTAAGTTCTTTATAGATTTTGGACACTAGCCCTTTATCTGATATGTTGTTTGCAAATCTCTTCTCCCATTCTGTCAGTTGTCTTTGGGTTTTGTTAACTGTTTCCTTTGATGTGCAAAAGCTCTATTACAAAGCTGTCTTCATCAAGACAGCATGGTACTGGCACAAAAACAGACACATAGATCAATGGAGCAGAATAGAGAACCCAGAAATAGACCCTCAACTCTATGGTCAACTAATTTTTGACAAAGCAGGAAAGAATGTCCAATGGAAAAAAGACAGCCTCTTCAATAAATGGTGTTGGGAAAATTGGACAGCCACATGCAGAAAAATGAAATTGGACCATTTCCTTACACCACACACGAAAATAGACTCAAAATGGATGAAGGACCTCAATGTGAGAAAGGAATCCATCAAAATCCTTGAGGAGAACACAGGCAGCAACCTCTTTGACCTCAGCCGCAGCAGCATCTTCCTAGGAACATCGCCAAAGGCAAGGGAAGCAAGGGCAAAAATGAACTATTGGGATTTTATCTAGTAGCTACTTCATTCTAAGTAAACACGTGATAATTTAAGTGAGCAGGTTGTCATTGCATGTCACAAATTACTAGTGTTTTAATTTACTTAGATAAAGAGGCCTTCATACAAGCTCAAAAAAGTTAAGCAATCTAATTTAAGAATCTTAGCTTGTTCCTAAGTGCGTATCAGTCAAAGACTAGTGAGGGACTAGTCAGAGGGAAAGAAAAACTACACAGTTTGTTTCAGGAGAGGGAATTTAACACATGGGATTTATAACACGGATATTGAAGGGCTAAAAAATCAAAAAGGAGAAGATGAAACGAGTAAGTGCAAAAGCATCTGCTGTCTCAAAGCCTATAGAAACAGAAGGGAGGGAGTGGGCCTATCAGAGGAGGGGCTGCAGCTGTAGTAACTGGAACCATGGATGTGCGGACCACAACTTGAGGAGCTGGGACCATGAAGGAGGTGCCACCATGTGGCAGACTTGGAATTGCAGTGTTTCCCTTTTTTCTCTTTTCCATTATCTCTCCTGAGCTTCACATTGACAGAAGCCAACTGGAAGCCAGCTGCAAAGGGTGTCTGGGAATTTGCAGACTCCAGTATTTAGTACTTTAGAGTATAGTATGATTTAGTAGAGTGGACACACAGCTAAAAAACAATGGGCAAATAACCAACACAGACGCTTATGATTTCTGAACCTCAATTTCCTTATATAGCTAGCTGTAATTCATCCTTTAAGACTCTACTCATTCAGGGGCACCTGGGTGGCGCAGTGGGTTAAAGCCTCTGCCTTCAGCTCAGGTCATGATCTCAGAGTCCTGGGATCGAGCCCTGCATCAGGCTTTCTGCTCAGGGGGGAGCCTGCTTCCTCCTCTCTCTCTCTGTCAAACATTAATTTCCACTTGATCTTTTTCCCAGTTTCCCCTCTGGAGTAAGTAGCCATCCCTCCTTTTTGCTCCCACTGAAACTATTACTGATGATTCTCATATTACTTACTTCAGTGACCCCACTTGCAAAACTTTTGCTTTCTGTTCCCATGATTTCATGCTCTGCTTGCCTAGATGTCTTGGTTCTAAAGGGATGGTACATTTCTACCAGGACACACAGTGGTTTCATTGAACTCAAAGTTAAGACTGCCCCCTGTCCACTTTGGTCTCCTCATGCCTCCGCATCAACCACCAAAGTAGGGATTTACTGTGCTGGCTGGGGTGAGTAATACTGACTACCAAGGGAAGTTTGACTGCTACTCCACACTGGAACTGGGGAAGAGAATATCTGGAATGAGATCTTTTAGGTGATCTCTGTATTTCCATGCCTGTGATTAAGGTCAATGGAAAACTAAAACGACCCAATTTAGGAAGGATAACTAATGGCTCAGATCTTTCAGAAGTGAACGTCTGGGTCACCTTATCAGGTAAAAAGCTATGGCCAACTGAGATGCTTGCTGAACGCAAAGGGAATACAGCATGGGTAGTGGGAAAAGTAGGTATAAATACTAGCTACAGCCATACATAGCCAAATACAGCTACAGTTATAGAAGTGAGGACTGTAATTGTCATTAAACTAGAATTGACCTTATTGGTGTCTCTGGTTTTCAGGCCTTCAGACTTGGACTGAATGGTACTACTAGCTTCCCTGGGTCTCCAGGTTGTAGATGGTAAATTGTGGGATTTCACCCTCCATAATAACATGAGCCAATTCCCTATAATAACTCTCTTCACACACATACACACACGTTTAAGATGTTCTTATCAAAATTTATATATATATATTTATATTTATATTTATCTTCTATTAATTTTGTTTTCTGGAGAACCCCCAGCTAATACAGATTCTAAGAAGAATGTATAGTTTTGCAGTATTTTAATACTGGAAATTTGAAAACTCACATTGTGAGTACTGGGTGAAGAATCATACAGACTTAACAGAATGGGGTATGGGGCTTCATCAATTAAGTTGTTCTTGCTTTGGTCTGCATCAATTCTATTAGTCCTTGTTCATGCCCTCTTAATTTTGCTTCTGCATCTCTAGACCTGAAATCCCAGGGGACATTAATCTACTTTTCTCAGACACATGCACACTCTGTCTACCACCTGATCGCAGGTTGTCTGGAATTGTTTCCATTCTTTACCTATTCAGGAGTTTTATCTCTTTAATTTATTTGAAAGCTTCTCAAGAACAAAGATTTTGTCTAGTGATTTTTTTCTTTGTCCTACATAGTATCTAATGCAATGTTGAGGATATATTTGGTACCCTGTATTTGTTGGATAAATTATTGATAACTACACTTGATACCTTCTCTGTCTACAATGAAAATCTACTTCTTTTCTCAGTCCGTTTTAGAAAAATTGTAAGCAAAGTTGGAAGTAAAATTTAGAAGAATTGTACGTGGGCTGGAGGCAAAGCGTTTCCTCAGCAACTCCCTTTTTCATCTTAAGGCAAATCAGAATGGCTTCTTGCCCATTTTAAAGTAGAGACCCCTTAATTTTTATATTTCCAGATTGAGATAAGTAAGAAAAAACTGTAATCAAAGATGTCCGTGGGTGTTTGCATTCAGTTTGAGTAAATGTTTTTCATTCGGACATTTCATTTGTGGTGTATTTTGGATATGTATTTGGATCTCTAGTTACCACAACATACATTGAATTGTAAAGAGATGAAGAGTTTCAATGTAACAGATGGTAAATTAAGCTCTAAAATAAAATAGATGGATGCTAATGCTAGGCATTGCTTTTATTAGGGCTGTTAGAATTTTTATACTCAGTAAATCTTTGTCAATGTTAAAACTCAATGGCAAAGAAACATGCTTGTGATGGTGCTTGTAAGTATGATTTTAATATAGTTTGGTTTTAATTTTTAAAAATAACTTTACCTTAAAAATGATATGTTCCCATGATAAAACAATTCAAATTATGTAAAAGGCAAAGAAGAAAATAAAAATGTCCTTTAAGTGCATAATTCAGAAACTACTGTTGTTAATATTTTGGTTACTATCCTTTTAGGTACATCTCTCTGTTCATGTATACATATAAGTATATACATAAATTTTACATGAAACACTAAATGATGTTTACACCTATTTTTGACTCAATGCACTATTGTTGATCATATCTTATGTTAAAAGAATAGAGGAACCTCTTGTATCTAATATTTCATTTATTTACCATATGTTTAATGGTAGTCTTAGAGGTCATTTTTATTTCTTTCTTAGTCTAAACAATGCTGTAGACAGCATTTTTATTCAAATATAATTTTTCACTTTGTTCTAACCTTAGTTGAGCTTATTCATTCATTCATTCCACTGATATTTATCAGCTCCAACAGTGTGTCAGTCACTGAGATGCTGTACTGTTTCATATGCCATATGCTGGGAGACAACTCCCCATTGGTCTCTCTCTCTCTCTCTCACGTTTCTGGAAGTCTTGTAAGCAGAAATATTGGCTGTCCTTTTTCTGGAATCCCTTTCCAAGGATGTTTATATGGTGAACAGCCTTTGAAGATAGAAAGAGTGTCTCTCACTGGAGTGAAACGTAGGTAGTGTAATAGAGATGCTTTTCTCTGGAACAAAGATCAAACAGGTTTGCCATCCATTATAAAAGGTTCAAGTTGCCTAAGCTTGAGTTCCTCTTCTGTAATGCAGCCTAATGTGTGGACAGGCAGACCTAACTCTCCTTATATTAACCTTTGGAAATGGAGGTTGGGAATTTAGAAAATGCTGATATGCTGGCTATTGCTCACACTATCAGTAATAAAGTCCTTTGTCTCTGACCAGGAGGCCAGCATCAGTGAACTTGTGGCATGCTTTCTTGTTAGGATGCAAGTAAAATAAAATCTCAGACACTTCCAAGTTTTGTAGCATATTGTACTTTTCTGAATTTTATCTATTCAATGATTTTATTAGGCACTGAGAAAAACACTAGTTAACTAACCTCAAGAAATAATTTTAGGTAAGGTAACAAATATATCTTTTAGATTTACTTTAAGAAATATGTATAATGTATATAAAACAGTATATTAAGAAATTGATAAAGTACACTTACCCTATGGTAGAAAAAAGAAAAAGTTCTCATCATTTCCTTTAATCAATTTCTTATATTAATGCTTGAAACTCTACCTAATTTATTGAATTTTAAATATTCTTCTGTAGACAACAAGCTCATGAATGCTTTAGAGATAATATACTTTATTTAGTGCAATTTTAAGCTAAATATTATGAATGAGATTTCCAAACTATGTCACTAAGGTTTAATGAGGTATAATTACAGGTCCTAAGATATTTGTATGAAAAGCAAAAGCTTACTGTACACCATTAAAGTGTTTTATGTATGATGATGACTGACACTACCCATTATAGAATTTGAATAAGCTTAATTGTCCAAGAAAAATAATTGAAAATAATCCTTTATATGTCAAAAATATAACAATTTATCATATGACTCTGTCAGTTGTTATTTAATATCCTTTCTGGTTATAGACATGCTTTTTTAGTAGCTAATTAGTTATGTCACCAGGAAAACAATATTTTTAGCACTGTTCAGGGTGAAACCTTTATTTTCAATGTGTTGAAATATAAAGTGCACAAGAACATTGGCATTAAACCAATGCAGTATTATCAGCATGACCTGAGTGCTCTGACAATTAAAGGGTAGAACAGAAAATAGACATGAGTAATGATAATTTTTCAGTTTGTTTCTGAATATTTCTATGAAGTGTAACAATATTTTGGGAAGCTAATCACTATTCCATGTGTCATTCAACTGAGGATAGACTAATAACAATTCTAGTTTTAAAAAGTTTATTGTATCTTACATCTAACAGCAAATGAGAGGCATAGGGTCCAAGGAAAGGAAATTGGGAGGAACGTGATGAACACGTGGATTAGATTAGCCCCGATCAATACATGTTTCTGTGTAGTTGAAAGCAAGAAGCAAACTTGGCCCCAAGATTTAACAGGCAAAACAAAGGTGGAAATAAAATAATTTATAAAATTTAGGATATCCATAAATTAAGGCCAGTCAGTTTATTAGAGAAACATCACTTTTCTTATTCCTGATATGTGCAGAATTATCTCTGAGTGAGCTGCTTATTTAAATAGTCCAAAGACATGAAGAAAAAGTTCTACTTGTTACAGATGTTGCTTAAGGGGATGCTGCATCAGAATGTGATACACATTCTCAAGTCTTAGATGTTAATATTGATGTTTAATATTAATATAGAAGAGATGAAAGAGTAGATGGACTGCCTATCTTTTAGAACATCATCTGTAAATATGTCTGGCAATGAAATTTTGACAAGGGTTAAATAGCTGTAACTCAGAGTTACATTTTCTTGCAAGAACCTGGGATCTAGATATTCTATCAAATCTTTAAATGAGTTGTCTATATGTTTGGGCAGCCAGCTGACAAAGGGCAGGCTAAAAGTGTTCTTAAAAACAATTAAGGAGGGTAAGGAAAAACTTGCCCATATAAATGATGTCTTACTTTCTCATGGAAGAGGCTGAAAGTATACATATAGGCAGACCCTATAACCTATATATCTGTAAAGATATCCTAGTAGAATAATAGCACCTAAAACACTCTGTGACAGTATACTTTTGAGTTATAATAGTAGATTTCTACTTTAAGGTTACAGGTTGCTTTTTCTTAGTGTCTGGTTCATTTGGATGAAGGGATGAGCTTGAATAGTTTACTATAGATGGTTATGGGATACTGTCTCTACTTTGTACTCAGTGGGGATGAAGACTTTAGAAAAGACTTTTCCATCTGCACAGAGGTCATTTTCCTGTTTTTCCTTTTGGGTATTTTTGCTTTTGCTTTATGACTACTACTTGAAATGTGATAGATTTATTTGTAAGGCATCCTCTTTCATCTGCAAAGAAAAATTTTTTGCTGCCTCAGGAGCTCAGTTGTCTTTTTCTTTTTCTACTTAAATCCTTTTTTATTCTCTATCACCACTTAAAGTCTTGCATTGGACTTTACGCTGTTTTTACTGCTGTTTGGATTAGGAAAAGCCCCTAGGAGCCTGTTGCTGCACTTTCCTCTGAGCTTGGACTTGTACATTACTCAGGGCACCAGGGAGATAAAGTTACAGCATCTTTCTCTTTCTCTTCCAAATTCTGTTCCAAGATTGAATGAATATTAACATTTAATTCTCTGGGATTTCCAGAACCAAGAAAGTAACTATTACTTTAGAGCCTAAAAAACAAATTCCATAAATGTAAATATTTTTAATATTAATAGTCATATTATAATGAACATATACATTTATTCTAAGTCAATTAAGATAGTATAAATTACAATTACATCTAAGCACAAATAATATAGCTTATAATTGGACTTTGGAATCCTTTACTACTTTATAAGAATCTTTAATTTCTTAGGTCTTTTGAGTCTCCTGCTAACTTTAACCATTTAGCAGATGGAGAAAATGAGGGCTCAGTATCTCATTTCTATTCCATGCTTATGAGTCATTCCCTGTCCACTGATGGTTTTGGCATGAGGAAAGTGAGGATACTATTT
The DNA here is from genome assembly GCF_902655055.1 of Lutra lutra. Lineage (NCBI taxonomy): Eukaryota > Metazoa > Chordata > Mammalia > Carnivora > Mustelidae > Lutra > Lutra lutra. The sequence continues at coordinate 35,732,310 of NC_062287.1, read as the reverse complement.
GCATTCCTTCCCTTTTCTACATGACCTATAAGGAGGAGTGTTGATTTGGATTTAATTCACTTCCAGGATACTTTTTATGCCAAAATTGTTTAAAAAAGATTAAATTTTAGAGTTATAATAAGCTTTCATAAGATAATCATCTTCTTTCTTCCACACTGATTTATGCTTGAGTGTCAAATTGGAATGGGTGATTTCAGAGAATAGAGTTTAGGCTTTGCAGGCCAAAATAGGCAAACAGACAAACCTAAGGGTCTGCTTTGGTTTGATGCTCCTTATACTTAGGGAAAACAAGCTTTCTATATAGTCAGCAAAACGCTAAAGTTTTAAAATAAAGTATGAGTTATACATTCTTTTGACAGTAACATGTTATTTTTGTTTTGTTTTGTTTTTGTTTTTGCTTTTTGTTTGTTGTTGTTGCTTTGTTTTGTTTTGCTTTGCTTACTATATATCTCCATTAGAGTTTTTGGAGAAAAGAAGGATGAGATGGTCAAGGCAGAGTTTCAATATTTCTGGATCTTTTACATAGTACCATCTTAATAACATGCCTTAATCCATTATCATGAATTTTCTTAGGTGATTAAAGGGTTTGCTCTTTCTCTGAGCGAACTGCTTATTTAGTTATACCTGAATTGAGGTAAGAAAATGGTTATTAATAGATCTGATTATTCACATTCATTATATTGGTAAAATTTATTCATTTATTTTTTTTTAGAGAGAGTGTGTGTGCAAGCGGGCAGGGAGGGGCAGAGGGAGAGGGAGAGTGAATCTCAAGCAGACTCCACTGTCAGTGTGGAACCTGATGTGGGACTGGATTTCATGACCTAAGCCAAAACTAAGAGTCCGGCACTTAAATGACTGAGCCACCCAGGCACCCCTGGTAAAATTTTCTAAATAATAACAAATTAAAAACTGTAAAAGGAGATTGATTTATTTAGTTTACTGCAATAAGGAAAATTCCTCACATCCAAGGATCAGAGTGTCTCAGCAGGTGGTTTTGCCTCAGATTTTTATTATTTTATTATTTTTTTACTTTTTATTTTTTTTATAAACATATAATGTATTATTAGACACAGGGGTACAGGTCTGTGAATCGCCAGGTTTACACACTTCACAGCACCCACCATAGCACATACCCTCCCCAATATCCATAACCCCACCTTCTCCTGACCCCCCTCCCCCCAGCAACCCTTAGTTTGTTTTGTGAGATTAAGAGTCTCTTATGGTTTTTCTCCCTCTCAATCCCATCTTGTTTCATTTATTCTTTTCCTATCACCCAAACCCCCCACATTGCATCTCCACTTCCTCATATCAAGAAGATGATATGATAATTGTCTTTCTCTGATTGACTTATTTTGCTCAGATAATACCCTCTAGTTGCATCCACATCATTGCAAATGGCAAGATTTCATTTCTTTTGATGGCTGCATAGTGTATATATATATATATATATATATATATATATATACCACATCTTCTTTATCCTAGATGTCCATCAACAGATGAATGAATAAGGAAGATGCCTCAGATTTTTATAGGGAGGTTTTCTGCAAACAAGTTGCAGATGAGTTGATTTATATTTGGTATTGTTCTGCAAGAAAGGGAAGCTTTAGTCAGTTATCTGAAGGGGAAATGTTTTTCCCTAGTGGTTAGCTAGCCCTAATCTTAGCTAACCAATCATAAGACAAAGTAGGGGAAGTTGGATGGTCGGAGTTAGGCCTTGTCAGCAGGTTCAAGCAAAAATAGAAAAGACTGTTAATCTTTGTCTGTCCCCCACTTCGTGTTTGAGACAAACATTATCTGTTTTAGAATAATCTCAGGATTTTGTGTAATTTCTGCTGGGTTTTGGATCAGTGTTTGGGGATATGGTCCATATAATTAGCAGTTTCTTCTTTGCTCTGTTCCTGGAGAAGTTGAAGCTGAACCATCTGTTGTGCTCTAAGTTGCCTGCAAGGATTCTTGTGATAAGGTATTTAATTGTAGAATACCTATTAGAAGAAAGAAAAATGACTTATAGCGAGTTGGCAACCATTTTTACTAGAAAATTTTTGTGGACAGTTCCTTCAATGCTAGGATAAGGACTGTGGTGGCACTTAGCTTCTTTTTTGAAAAATAGTTTATTTATTTGTCAGAAAGAGAGAGAGAGAGAGAGTGAGAGAGCACAAGTAGGGGGAGCAACAGGCAGAGGGAGAAACAGGCTACCTGCTGAGCAAGGAGCTCAATGCAAGACTTGATCCCAGGGCTCTGAGGTCATGACCTGAGCTGAGGGCAGACACTTAACTGATTGAGCCATCCTGGTGTCCCTGCACTTAGTTTCCTTTTTAAGAGTATCTTCAAATTCGGAGTTCATGTTTTGGTGTCTGTCTTGGTGTATTTAGGTGGGTAGTTAATAGTGGATTATTGAGATTGATGATGGGGCTTTGAAGAAAACAAAGGAGAATATAAATAACTTAATAAAGGGATCAAGTTAGGGATCTGAGAAGGACTGACAAGATTAGTTAGGTAACATGAGCCTGACCAGTTTCCTGAGAAATACTCAATTACCAATAGACTCAATTTCCTCAAATGAAATAGGTGCCTCTGGGGGCTCTCCAGGTGGAATGGAAGTAAGTTTGCCATAGGTCATCTTTGACTCTAAAGAGAATAGGCCAATTGGGACTTTTCCATATGTAAAGTTTTAGTGCCCCTAGATGGCAGTAAAACATGGTAGAGCTGTTTTATGTAAGGTTGGATTTTATGACTTTTACAAGTATGGTTGTATCAGAGTTAGAAGCATAAAAACTATATCAACAGAAATTGGAACTGAGAAAATGGCCATCTGTGAAATTGTGAGAGAAGTGGATTTGACTTTATCTAAAAGCAGTCCAGATTGGATCTGGATTTCCATCTAACATATATAACGTATGAGAAGAATTTCCTAGCATTGCATGTGTCGAAATATCTAAATTAATAGCTGTGGAGGTTTAAAGGCAGGAAGAGGAATTTGGGGAAATATGGTTGAGCTAAGAGGGAAGGGGCAAAGAAACAAATAACTATAAGATTATAAGACTGAGTAATCAGTTCAACAAATATCATCCAAAAGTTTTGAAGGTATTGAATATTTACAGGTAAATGAGGAATGGAGAAAAAGGAAGTGGTAGGTTGTGCCAAAAGGAAAAAGAGAGACATGGCCTAAGGAAGTATTCAAGTAAATGGGTGATTGAAAAATAAAAGAGTCTCCAAAGAAGATATTTAAATGGTGAACAAGCACATGACAAGATGGTCAACATTATTAGTCATTAAGAAATGCAAATTAAAGCCACAATGAGTACCACTTTATATCCTCTAGTATGGCTATAATTAAAAAAAGATGGGCAAAAATAACTATTAGGAAAAATGTGGAGGAATTGGAACTTTCATACATTGCTGGTGGGTATGTAAAATTATACATCTGCTTTGGAAAACCATTTGGCAGACCTTCAAAATGTTCAACATAGAATTACCATGTGACTTAGCAATGACACTCCTAGGTATACATCCAAGATATTTGAAACATGTTCACACAAAAACTTATAAATGAATTTTCATAGAAACATCATTCATAATATCAGCCCCAAAGTGGAAACAACCCAAATGCCCATAACTAACAAAGGGATAAACAAAATATGGTATATCCATGCAAGGGAATATTATTCATTCACAAAAAGGAATGAAATACCAATTCATGCTACAACATGAACGGTCCTTGAAAACATGATGCCAATTGAAAGATGTCAGAAACAAAAGGCCACATATTGTATAATTCCATTTATATGAAATGTTCAGAATAGGAAAACCCATAGAGATAGAAAGTAGATTAGTAGTTTCCAGAGGGTTGGGGCAGGGCATGGGAGGGAAAATGGAGAGTGACTGCTGACTAAATGTAGTTTCTTTTAAAGGTGATGAAAATATTTTGGAATTAGACCATTGTGATTGTTGCGCAACTTTGTGATTCTACTAAAACCATTGCATTATACATTTTGAGAAGATGAATTTTATAGTGGACTACGTCTCACTAATAGGAGGATGATAATAGGAGGAGATAAAAGAGGAATAAGGAGAATATTAAACAGGGGAGTCCTAAGGAATCTTGTTCCAGTGCCTTGGGTGGAAGCTGACCATTTTGTGATGTCATCTGTTTGGTCCTGATTTCTTGGGAAAGCAGTGTACCTCATGTTGTCATCTTCTGGAAGGTTTTGAAAGAACTTCAGTTTAAGGTCTTTCATTGGTGTAGATTTCTATTTGTAATAAAACTTGTATTTTAAAAATTATGAAACATGAGCCCGAGGTGGTATTCCTTGTAGTTCTGCATTTATTTTGGTGGTTGGGAGGACAGATAGTGTCTCTTCCACCTGGGCTCAAGACTGGTCTTTTAGTGGTGTCTTTCAAAAGAAAAGGTGTCTTACCTGAAGATGATGTCAAGGCTATGGTAGGTATATTTGGAGAAAGGCAATTTGTTCTGTTGGTGATAAGTATGAGTGCATTTAGTGATACTTTGTAAGTACTTAAAGCTATCATATTGAAACATTAGAGTCTCCTAAAGTCCAACAGGAATAAGAGACCCTCACTGGCCTGCTGTAATTATTTCATAAGGAGATAAATTTTACTTGGAGGGGTAGGGAGATTGAAGAATTATTAGGGCTAAAGTTAAGATTTTGGATGAAGGCAGGTTGGGTTCCTCAGGGAGTTTGATACTTTAAGTTTTAGAGTTCTAGGCCCATTATATTTTTCTAAAGGTTTAAGAGTAGTAAGAATACTGCAGTTTTTGTGAAGTAGAAGAACTCTGAATGTCTTTTTTTTTAAAGGTCTTATTTATTTATTTCAGAGAGAGAGCAAGAGCAGGGGAAGAGGTAAAGGGACTAAGTACAGAGGTGGACACAAGGCTTGAACCCAGGACCCTGAGGTCATGACGTGAGCTGAAGTCATATGCTTAACTGACTAAACCACCTAGGCCCCCCAAGATCTCTGAATATCTTGAATAAACTCACTAAGGAAGGGATCTTTTCTATTGTGAGAAGAACAAAAGTATTCCCCAAGTGGGGAAAATTCTTTCTAGGAGTAACTTAGCTACAGTAGTGTCAGTAGCCTCTTTGTAGGGAAAAATCTTCTAACTATGGGAAAACATGCAGACTATAGTTAGGACATGTACATAACTATATGACTTTGGGTATTGAGTAACATTCATTTGCCAGTGAAAAAGGGTCTATAAGGGGCTGACTCTTATCCTTGCCTTACTTTTAATTTTTTTACCAGGATTGTTTTCCTAGCTGTTAGGAAAAATCAGGTTTGCCTGCACAATATAAGAGTTGGTGTCCACACCAATATCTGGGGAAGATATCTTTAAGATTTTCTTTACTGTGGGATTTGCTGAGGCTGTTGGATAACTTTTGGGCAAGACCAAGGAAAGACAAGTGGCCATCTCTAAAGCTCATTTGAGAAAATAAGATATCCAGCTTGTTTCTAATAGATATTCATCCTCAGGTACTGGCAGTTGTTCAATACCTTCTCTAAGTAGAAGTTTCTGCTCTAAAGGAGGTTGATGAAGGGAAAATATGCAGATGGTTGAAGGAAAATTTTCTTGTGAAGCATCTGTCGTAGCATATATGTCAGTCAACTCCTTTTCTTTACTGTTGAGAGTCTGACTATTAGTGTGAGCTTCAGTTGTGAGAATAGCTAATTCCTTGGATAGTACTAAGATTTCTAATAGGTTAGTTATTTCACTTCCATTTCCGGTGGGTGTCTTTACAACTTTTGTGACCGCTCTTTGTTTCTATACCATATCCAAATCATGTCCAACATCAAAAGCATGTCTTCTACATGTATAAATGTCAGCTTTCTTATCTTTTGCTACTATGCAAGACTGGTTCAGGCTTTGAGTTTAACAATTTGTATGAGTTAACCTCAGGTAAGGGTTTGAATTTGATGGGTTCTTGAAAATATATGGTAGTATATCCTGTTTGAAATTTCCCATTTCTAAGTCTGAGCTAAGTAGAATCTATAAATAAGAATTTATAAAGAAGATGACATCAAGGTCTTTGAGAGGAGTTTCAGTGAAGTTTGGATGAGGAGGAATTATAGACTAAATGATGGTGACGAAGCTATGAGATTGTTCCTCAAAAGGGAAAGAAGACTAGTTGCACTGAGGTTTAGATTGTGATGGATAATGATGTGAGAGGGAGAAAACAGTAGGATTTCATGGGATATGAGCTAGAGTCAGAAAAATCTAGAAGGGACGGGAGTGGGGGAATGGGTGAGCCAGGTGATGGGTATTAAGGAGGGCATAGATTGCATGGAGCACTGAGTGTTATATGCAAACAGTGAATCATGGAACACTACATCAAAAATTAATGATGCACTGTATGGTGACTAATGTAACATAATAAAATAAGTAAATAAGTAAATAAAATCTTTAAAAAAGTATTGAGTGTTCTCAGTAAGTGGCAGGGTTTGAATTGCATGGAGTACATATAGATTGAGTGAGTAACTCAGCACTGCATCAGCAATGGCATTAACTAATTCTGCAGCAGTGGCATATTTGTACAGACAAACAGAAAAGCCTGAGCTGTAGTATGTAAAGTGTGGCTAAAATGCACAATAGGTCTTTGTCTTTCATTGTGTTTTTTGGTGAAGACCCTTAAAGCACATTTTCCTCTTTGGGCATAAAAGGTAAAAGGACAAAGAGTAATTGGGAAACCCAGCCATAAAGGAAGAGGATAGAGAGGATGTGAGGTTTTGATATTCAGATATGGAAGGGGAGTCCCAATCAAGATGTTCAGAGATGGACTCTTAGTTCTGGTGTATAAAGGGAAGGCAATAGTGGAAAAGTCAGGAGTCCAATTCCATCAATAGCCAATTAATGCTATAAACCCTTGAGTTGTATTTTAATCTTGATGATAGGGAAATTGATGATGGTGTTAATTCATTTAGGTGATAAATATTCCCATCAGGAGAGATACCATGTCCTAGGTAATACACTTGAGGAATGCATAATTGCATTTATCTTTAGAGCCCTTATGTCCCTTGTGGGCAAGAACTTGGGAGTAAATATTGGATGTTGACAAGCAAGCTGTCAAAATTAGGTGAGCAGAGAAGGTCATCTACAAACTGGATCAGAGCTTCAGAATAAGGTTAAATGTCTCAGGTTTGCATTTAGGTTTCAAAACAACTAAGTCCAGGAAACACCTGAGGCATAAAGTGTACTATTTTTTTTTCATAGAACCCCAAAAAAGATATGAGTTGGGGTGAAGAGGTATGCTGAAAAAAAATAATCAGAATATAAGGCAGTGACTATAAATGAACAGTATTGGTTTGAATAGAAGCCAGAATGGTGTTAGGATTAGCAACTAGAAAACCATGGATCTCTTTCATTTACTGTTTTTTTTTTTTTTAAGATTTTATTTATTTATTTGACAGAGACACAGCAAGAGAGGGAACACAAGCGGGAGCGGGAGAGGGAGAAGCAGGCTTCCCACAGAGCAGGGAGCCCAATGTAGGGCTGGACCCCAGGACCCTGGCATCACGACCTGAGCCGAAGGCAGAGGCTTAAGGACGGAGCCACCCAGGCATCCCTATTCATTGCTTTTAAGTCTTGAACTAGATGCCAATAGCCTTCTTTATTTGGAAGGTTGGAATATTTCAGGGACTGAATGTGGGTACTGAGTCCTTAAATTGACTAGTAAATTCTTCTTTATTCTTATGAAGGTCCAGAAAATAACAACAGCATATAAATCTGAGTGTGACTAAAGTTTCAAGAGTATTGGCTTAGGGGGCAATGCAGGTCATTAACTTTCGGGAAAGGTTGGAAAGGGCTACAGGTTAAAGTGGGAAATTAGGGAGCAAGGTTTTGTCACAAAAGCTGGGGAGATAATGAAGAGGAGTAGGGACTGAGGGAAAAGGAAAATGTAATTCATGGAGTAATGAGTAGTGGGTGGAAGAAGACCTGGGGTGGTGCCCATGGAAAGGTCAGGGTGAAGAAGCAGTTTGGGAAGTTTTGCAAGAGGAATGGATTGGTGATGAGATAAGCATCCTTAAGGGATTGTACACTTTGAGATACTGTCTCAGTTTTTAGCCTTGTTGTATCAAACAAAATAAACTGCCACTGGTGAGAAGACATGATAGAGCCAAGATTCAAGGGCATCTCACAGGTGAACAAGTTTAGAGAGCTCTCAGGTGTCCCAGTAACACCACTGGAGTTCTAAACTGCCCTTAGTAAAATCCAACCATTTTCAAAAGTAAAGAATTGAATTGTTACTTGTAGTGGTGAACATCTAATTAGCAGAGGTTTTGGAAAGGGATAAGAAGAGGATTGAGAATTTCCTATAGTACAAAAGTTGAACAGAAACTGGCAATAAAACAAATCAAAATAATGCTTAAAAAATAAAATTCAAACATTACTCTTCTGCCATGGACAAATATCTGAAGCACAGGGATCAGAATCTGTATGCAGTATTGGACCCCTGAATTGCCAGTCAGGGAAGGAACATAATAGGCTCAAGAAGCCTCAGCATCTGGGTGGTGAAGATGAAGACTAGTCCAATACAAGTCATGCGACCAAATCATTGAAGACAAAAACTGGGTAAGAAAGGAGATTGGCTTTATTCAGGCTGTTAAAATAACAGGAAACACCCCACATCAGAGTGGCTAAGCAGTGTCTTAAAACTCTTTTAGGGAGAGTTAAGCCAGTTACACATAGGATGATTTACAACTGGGGTTGTTTTGTAAGAAAGTCAAGTCTCTGTTATCTGAACAGGAAATATTTTTCTATGGGGTTAGCTAGTTCCATGGGGAGAGACAGTTCTAATCTTAAGTAATCAGTTATGAGACAATAAACAGGAAGTTAGAGAATCTATCAATAATGTTTTGGATGGAATTTGTTTCTTAAAACTTAGGGAAAGAAATATCATCTTAGTTTCTTTTATCTGAAACCTGAAACAAATAATGAAATCTGTTTTTGAATTCTTATTCCTGGGTAATGGGAAGTTCTATCTCACTGAAATTTTAAAGATCTTCCCCCTTTTTTTCCTGATGCCTTACCATTGTGGTTGTCTGGAAATTCAAGGAAGTTCCTGGTCCTTAGTCTGCAATTTTTACATAGATACCAGAATTTCTTTATCTTATGTAATATCACTCTCCAGCCTGGTCCTTTGCCTTTCTCAGAGCTAACTTGAAGGTTTCCTTCCAAGAGCTCTTTTCCAGTATTATAATTTTTTTTAAATGAGAGAACACTCTCCAGGTCTTGTGGGACCTGGACAACTCTCATGGGACAACTCTCACCAGTATCCCACGTTGATCTCTCATCTCGACAAATAAGGTATGGTTCTGCCTTACTCTCTGGAAGTCTAGTACCTCTTTCCTCATTGTTCTGGAGAAGCTCAACCCTTTCCTCCAAATTTGAGTCATTTCCCCCCCCATATCTTTGGACTAATTTCTGTATTAACACCTTTTGATGAGCCACCAACTCTCAAATAAACTCTGATTGTGGGAACTGGGGTTGGGGGGGGAAGGCATTTGTTTCACATGAATTTCATTCTATAACATAATGCTCATTAGGTCCTTGGGATAGGGAACCTAGATTCCGAACACATGGTGTGGCCACTTATTTAGAAAGGTGAGGGTCAAATCCATTCAGTGTTTGACTCTTTATAGCAGGGAGAATAAAATACAAATTATTGCCCAAATAAATGATCCTTTGAATTCTCCCCAAGTAAATTTTTACACTTCAAAAATAGTCTTCCCAATGAATTTTCTCTTTATAACTGTGGCATAGGTACTTGTTCGTCTGCTTTCCCTAAGCAGTTATTCTTGTAAGTAAAGCAGTGTCTCAGATATGCTTCCTATTCCTTCTGAGTATTCTAAAAATTGGGTTTATGAGATTACCTACAAAAATAAAGTGAAATAAGTTCATTGCACTTGTTTTTCTATTTTAATTCCAGAATAGTTAACATATAGTATTATATTAGTTTCATGTGTAAAATACAGTGATTCAACAATTCCGTACATCACCTGTTGCTCATCACATCAAGTGTACTCCTTAATCCCCATCATCTGTCTCACTCTTCCTGCTACCAACCTCATCTCTGGTAACCATCAGTTTGTTCTCTATAGTCAAGAGTCTGTTTCTTGATTTGTCTCTCCCCCAACCCCGTACTCATTTGTTTTGTGTCTTAAATTCCACATATGATTGAAATAATATGGTATTTGTCTTTCTCTGACTGATTTATTTTTCTTGGCATTATACTCTCCAGATCTATCCGTGTTGCTGCAAATGGCAAGATTTCATTCTTTCTTATGGTTGAATACTCCACTGTGTGGGTGTGTTTGTGTGTATTATATCTTCTTTATCCATTCATCTATCAATGGAAAATTGGGCAGCTTCCATAATTTGACTATTGTAAATAATGCTGCTATAAACATTGAGGTTCATGAATCCCTTTGAATTAGTGTTTTTGTATTTTGGGGGTAAATACCCAGTCGTGTGATTACTGTATCATAGGGTAGTTCTACTTTTAACTTTCTGGGGAAACTCCATACTTTTTTCCACAGTGGAGGCACCAGTTTGCCTTCCCGCCAGTGGTGCAAGAGGGTTCCTTTTTCTCTACACCCTTGCCAACACTTGTTTCTTTTTTGATTTTAGCCATTTTGACAGGTTTGGGGTGATAGCTCATTGTGGTTTTGATTTGAATTCCCTGGTGATGAACGAAGTTGGACATCTTTTCGTGATTGTGTTTTGAGAGATCTTTTTCATAATCCTGGACTTAAAAACAGTAAGGACATTAATTCAGATGCTGTGTATAGCTATGATCTTTTTATCCTCCTTGTCCAAGCTCTTCAGCCCCTGTTTGTATTTAGGAATCTCGTTTCTTATATTCTTGGGATCTGACATGGGCTGTCTTGCCATGGATCCTTTAACTGATGGAGAGGGAGAGCCTTTATCTCAAACTGGCACTTTTCTAAATTGAGTGAGTCTTTAGGCCCTTCCCTTTCTATTTCCTGGGTCAAACTTAGGAGTGAGGCTGTGCCAAAAAGCCCAATTTCTTGTAGGACCAGGTCAAATTTGTTCTTTCATCCCTCTCTGGTTTATTAATAGTCGCAAAATATATTTTAGCTTTATTTAGGGTTCTCTTTATGAGTACACAAAACCATAGAGATATTTTAGCTTTTATAAACATATAGTGGTTGTAGTTATCTCTTATATGTTTTACTTTTGCACCTGAGCAATGCTCTTTACTTTCATTTTGTGTTCATGTCTCCTCTTCTGATTCGTGTGTGTGTGTGTGTTTCAGGCCCACTATCAATAGCAGATTAAGAGACAATATTACTTGTCGGGGTACCAGGATTGCCTCTCTTCTGTAGTGAGCTCTTAGGGGACCTACAGAAGGATGTACAGAGCAACCATGGTTTTTCACTGCCTTGCTCAGTTGCCATCTGCTGTAGCTGGCAAAATCTGGACCATTGTTCTTGAACACAACATCCCTTCTTCCCCTGGCTAAGTGCTTCTTAATGTTTTGTGGCCAGAGGTCTCTGCATCAGTTTTTAGCTTCAGTTAAATGCAGATAATTTTTTATTTCCATTTAAGGAGGTATTCAGGAAGCAAACCTGTACTGCTTTCTGGTTTTAGATATGGCCACAGCTGGTCCTAAAGTGCTCAGATAATTCAGCCAGGCGCAATGAGAACTGAAATGCCCTTAAAGACTGGGTCACTAAAGCAATCTGCTTCTAAAGGTTAGCAGCTGCCTGTCCTTGTGTAAGAGTTACTGCTGTAGCACCTGAGTAATGGGCTCTCTTCAAGATTCAAGATCTCTTCTAGAACTGGCTTTTCATACCCCCCAAACACCACCATTTTCCAGGAATTCGTTGTTTCTGTCATAGGCAGAAGCCATTTTTGTAACACACTCTCTTAGAACATTAGACTTTGACTGAATTTATAATCAGGCTTAGGATGTCATGGTGTTCTCATATCCATGACATCTGCTACTGACCTCTTCAAGACAAAGCTCTCTCTTAGAAATTCAGAGCCTGAACAAAGGACCTTAAAAATAATCTTCAGTGATATGTGTGCTCTCTTTTCCTTTTGAACACTGTGTCCTCAAAATATATCTACCTCGAAGTGTTAGTAAACATTCATAAAATTTCTGATTAAACTGAATCTTAGCATGGCCTTCTTATGGTTGTTTCTTATTATTGTTATTCTTAAAGTTAAAAGTTATTTACTATCATTTCTCATCTGTTTGAATTATTTTTGAACTTGGTTTTGGCAATGGGTTAAAAACTAATAAGTTCAAATTATAGTTGTTATGGTTAGTCCATAGTTTGGCCATAATCTACGGGAATATTTTTAGTAATCTGGAGTGAGGGCTCAGTCAGTAGCAAGTATAAAATTCTCTACAATCTTTGAGGGCAAGAGAGAGAGAAAATAGTTCTTCTCTTCTAAATTAATTTAAATTTGGCCCTGAGACCCCATTTGCTAACATGGTAAAAAAAATTACTCTAAAATTTATTTTTGGAATGGTTTCTCACTACCTAGATTTCATAACATTCTGGAATTCAGAGACACATAGCAGAGTGTTTATAAAGCAAATTAGAAATTTCTCATTCCTTGGCAGTATTTGTTGTTACTTTGCTCCATCTGTTGTATGATGCCATTGTTGAGACTTGTTCTTTATCATCATCTGGACACTGATCGCCTAAGTGTGTTTAAAGACACTTCCTTAAAGCAGTCTTCTCCATTCCCTGATAATTGGGCTGTATAGAACTTCATTCATTCTTAGGACTTTGGTGCTTAATTATCAGCCATATCTAACATCTGAAGCCTAATGTTGGTGACTAAATATAAGAACATATGTCTCTACTATTTGTGGAAATGTGCAGATGTCTACTAATCACCATTTCCTCAGGGGCTATTTCTTCTTTTCAACTCTCAGAATCAGGTTCTTTCTCCTTCTTCTGAATAAGACTCTAGTTCTCAAACAATAGAGCAGACTTTTTTTCTGGATGACTGGCAAATTCTAACTATGTAATGCAAAAGCAATTCTCTATAGGAGAAAACCTTGACTGATTATAAGAAGGGGAAAATATATCTTACTCTCTTTTACCTTTTCAATGACAAGACATAATCCTTAATAATTCAGTAAGTTTTCAAACCACAATATAAACCCATTGAATGCATTTTCTTGAAGCCTGGTAACATAGTCACTCTTCTCATCATTGCACCCTCAAATTGCCAGGTACATTTGTAGGCATTAGTAAATGCACTGAATGTTGAATTTTCATGTTGGCTGCTTTTATGTTCTATGTAGGCAATTCTATTGTTAAGAAATGTAGGAGCTATAGCTATAGATTTCCCCTTGTTGATTACACGCATTTATTTTGGATACATCAGTAATAAAATAGAGATCCTTTCTTTTGTAGAATTTATATTCTGTTGGGCAATGGGGGGGAAATAGAGATAATAAAATAAAAATAAATAAGTAAATAAGTAAGTATATAGTATTACAGATGGTGATAAGTGCTATGGAGAAAACCAAGGCAGAGAAGAGAGAGAAAATGTAGAGAAGGCACTTGAAATATACAATGCAGTGCACAGGGAAACTCTCATTATTCAATGGATGATATTTGAACAAATATGTGGAGTAAGTGGGAGAATTAAGCATGTATGAAAGTCCTACAGAGAAAAAGAAAGGCTGTGCTGTAAAGCAAAAGCTTACCTGCCTATACAAGAAATAGCTTTGCGGACTGTTAGGTGTGGATTGACTGGAGGGGGACAGTGATAAGAGACACAGTAGAGGGGTAAGGAGGGTGGGATTATGTAGGGTCTTGCAGATCACTGTAAGGAGTCAGGCCTTTTATCCCAGTGAAATGGTGAGCCTCATATGGTTTTGAGCAAAGGAAAGACATGAAAGTTTTAGTAGCATCACTATAGTTGTTCTGTGGAGATTAGATGACTGAAGGTTAGAAGCAGGGCAGAAGCATGTGATCAATTGGGAGGCATTTGAAATAATCCTTAGTAATTGGTGATGGTGGCTTGCACCTGGGGTGTATCCAGGCAGGTGGTGAAATCCTGTATCTGCTTTGGAAGTAGAGCCAACAGAAACCTAGACTTTAATGATTTAATTCATGTTTATGGGTTCATATTCTCTTTGCCCTGTGTTTTGCATTCTTAATCGGTACTTCCACTGTATTTCTCAAAGAAAGTATAGGAAAGAAAATAACTGATTGAGCTGGGCTTGCGAATGAGCTGTTAAGAATGCCTGTTTTAAAGAGTTATAGGACACCCGAGCTGATAATGGTTTTATTCAGGAAGAATAGAAAGTTAAGTCTCAGTAAATTCTTCCTTTGCTGTACCATTTAGATTCCGCTTTGAGTTTTACAGCACCACAATACAAGTATTAGTGGTGGATGGGTACTTGTGGAGCTGCAACACAGCATGAATTCTTCCTGACACCTATTGGGTTATATACTGCAATATCCATAAAAGAGCTCCAACTAGTCCAGTCATTTCTCTTGAGAATGAGAAAACACCTACTCCTCTTAAAATAATAATAAAGAACAGTGGGATACAAAGTCCCATTAGGAAGATCAGATGCAGGACTTTGCTTTACTAATTTGCAGAAGAGAAAACATGCTTCAGTGAAATTTGTCAGAGCAATGCCACATGGGGCTCTATCATGAGAAATTAATAGACAATCAAAGAAAACAAGAAGTCTCCTATTTTTTGTAGATTCAGAGCTAGGCACTTACTTATTTTTGTAGTTTTCTCTTAATAGTCCAGTAGTTTCTGCCATGCAGCAATTTCATTAACGCTTTGATCATACTAGTAATATAAACTCAAGCTTTCTGCAAAGGCTTCATTGCCCTAAAGAGTCAGTAATTGGCCAAATGGCTTTTAGAGTTTTGCTTGGATTCATCACAGTACAAGTAAAAATTAATTACCCCCACAGTTTCTGCAATGCCATAATACAAGGGTGTCAAAACTTGTCTTTCTAAATGGCATTTCCTCGTATCACACTGGATATGGGGCTGGCTATAAATGTGATTTGTGGAAACCATTAATGAAGTACTAGACCTAATTGACTTCTCTTAGCTTTATGACAACATAAAAAAAGTTCTGCACTAGTGATAATTCTTTTAAAGTTCTGTAGTTGGAAATACATGACTGTATATTTTTCCAATGAGGCAAGACTTAACGTTATTTAGAATTTGAAATGCGAGCTGTAGCTAAGGAACAATATGGCATATATGACTATTTTGATTTTTATCATTATTACCATCATTATCTTTATCTGCTGCGTCTGCTGGGCTCCTGCTATATTGGTACCACCGTATTAGGCTTTGTGGAAACTGTGCACCAGGGAAGAGGCATAGTAAGTGGGTGGCTCACACTGCTGTATGAAGGGGTGTATTTTGACTATTGTTAAAGTTGATTTATGACAAGAGATTTAGCATAGGAACACTGTTTTCCTCACTAATATGATACTTAAGACTCTACAGGAGTCTAACTCTGAGGCTTTGGTTCACTTATTAATTCTGTAATCTCTGAAAATAGATGAAATATTTAAAAATTGGAGATTCATTTGGATATTAAACTAGGATAGAAATTAGGTAATGGGTAAGAATCTTCTCTCTTTTGGTCATTCTTTCTCTGCTTATACTAAAAATACTGCTAATCAACTCAGAGCAGCCATCAGTTGGTAGTGATGAGGAGAGGCCATATTTCAAAAAACTATTGTGAAGGTGGTAGCAAAATATGTTAATAGATTAAGTGAAACATAACATAGCAAAGCAGTGGGAATATCCTCTTATTTTGTCTGGGCTTCATTTCTTCCCCACTTCTCCCATCCCTTGTACTTTTAAATGAACTGTCAATAATAATCTACATCTCTCTGACTGTAGGGGTATGCATAATAATCTGGGCTTGATCAGTCTCTACAGCAAATTGTAGTTGTCCAAGGGTGGGCTCATGACTAAGAAGGTGTATTCATTGTTCACTGTTGCTCTAACAAAGTATATAAATTTTGCAGCTTAAAGGACAAAATTATTATCTTATAATAATTATGTTGTAAGTATTGGGCTCACTGAAACAATCCAGGATAATCTCCCTATATTAATACCTCTAGCTTTAACTTCATCTGCAGAGTTCTTTTTTGTCATATAAGAGAACATACTTATGGGTTCTGGTGATTAGGACATCTTAGCAGGCTTTTATTAGAGTAGTAAATCCTAAATTGGGAAAACAATGGGTATTCAACCTTTAAAGTAATTCCTAGTTTCCTAATCATGAGAATGACAGGGATTGGAGACAACCTCTGAGGTGACCACTGATGGAAATGCAGAGGAATCTGCTGTTTTAAGCTATTGAGATTTTTTTTAGGTTATTTGTTACCCTAGAATAATTTACCCTATCTGACTGATATATTCTCTTTTATAATTTACAATTGTTGCTGCTTTCCAGGTGTCATTTAATTTTAGATTGATGCTCTTGGAGAAGCAACATCTATTTTTCATTGTTAGAGGTGGAAAATTATTTCTTGCTTCCATATTTCTATACGGAGAAACTGTCATTAAGATAAAAGTACTCCTGGCTTCTCTTTGTCCACAGGCAGAAGGGTCAACAAATTAAAATAAGATTGACTGAAGACACTGGGCATGCATAACTCATCTTCTTCTCTTCTTTGATCAATGGGATCTTCTTGAACTTAGAGGGCATCTATTTTCATTTGTTTTCAGCCTGTGGTATGATGAGAAATATGGGCCCTATACTTGCAAGAACTCTTGGGGCAATTCTGCTTAATTCAGGTTGTAATAATAGCAAGTCTTTGACTCAGAACTAAAACTGCATTATCTCATTATCTAATTTCTTTTTAATTGGTAGTAATATTTATTTTTGATATCTGCCTGACCCCTGTCTCTCTCAACCGATACCATACTTGGAAGAAATAAGAAGTACATGTGTAAGTGATTCGATGTTCTATTGGGTGAGAGTTGGATTATTACCCTTTAGTTGCTTTAATTTTCCTTTCTTTTTCCTTTCTGTTTACTCATTTTTTTCAGCTTTATTGAGGTATAATTGATAAATAAAGTGGTAAGATATTCCAAGTGTACAATGTGATGATTTGATATGCATATACATTATGAAGAATTTCCCTTCATTGAGTTGACATATTCATCACTTCATTTGGTTACTTTATTGATTGATGGATAGATTGATTGTTGAGAACATTCAAGTTCTATTCACTTATCAGATTTCAATTATACAATACAGCATTATCAACTACAGTCATAATGTTATGCATTGGAGACTCAGAACTTATTTATCTTATAACTGAAAGCTTGTCCACTTTTACAAGTCTCTCCCTATGTTCCTCACTCCCCAGCCTGTGGCAACCTATTTCTCTATTCTCTTTGTTCTTAAGTTTGATTTTTTTTTTTTTCATTGCACATATAAGTCATACCATACAACGTTTGCTTTCTCTGCCTGGTTATTCCAGTAAGCATACTGCCCTCTAGGGTTATCCATATTCTTGCAAATGACAGGATTTCCTTCTTTTTAAAGGCTAAATAATATTTCAATTATATATACACTACATTTTCTTTTGATATTCACCCATTAATGGACAGTTTGTTTCTGTGTCTTGGCTTTTATGAATAAGACTACAGTGGATATGGTGGTATAAATAACTCTTTGAGATACCTATTTTGTTTCCTTTGGGTGTCAAAGGAAATGGGATGGCTAGATCATATAGTAGTTATATTTTTAATTTTTTGAGAAACCTCTGTACTGTTTTCCATAGTGGCTGTACCAGTTTACATTACCACTGACAGTGTACAAGGGTTCCCTTTTCTCCACATCGTCACCAGCACTTGTTATCTCTTTTTTTTTTTTGATAATATATAACCAAAAAGTTGTGAAGTGATATCTCATTGAGTTTTTTAAATAATTCTAATTTATTTTTTATTAAGAATAATATTTAATTTTAAAGTATGAAGTATAAAGGTTATCACAGTCTTTTTTTCTATCCCCCTTTTTCTTATGTAATTGAGATCACACCATCTATAGTATTTTTAAAGGTAGGATTAATGTAACAATATTCAGAAGCCCCAGATGGAATGCAATATAAACATAGGCTTGATGACATGTCTTCTCTTGAGGATTTTCTTTTTTTCTTTATTTCTTTCTTTTTTTTAAAAATTAAAATATAATGTGTTATTTGCTTCAGGAGTACAGGTCTGTAAATCATCAATATTACCCAATTCATAGCACTCACCATAGTAGATACCCTCCCCTGTGTCCATAACCCAGCCAGCCCATCCCTCCTCTTCACCCCTCAGAAACCCTCGGTTTGTTTTCTGAGATTAAGAATCTCTTATGGTTTGTCTCCCTCCTGATCCCATCTTGTTTCATTTTTTTCTCTCCCTACTCCCCGACAACCTTCCACTCTGGCTCTCAAATTCCTCATATCAGAGAGGTCATATGATAATTGTCTTTCTCTGATTGACTTATTTTGCTTAGCATAATACCCTCTAATTCCACCCATGTTGTTGTAAATGGCAAGAATTTTTTTTTTTGATGGCTGCACAGCATATATATATATATATATATATATATATATATATAGTATATATATATAGGCTGCACAGTATATATATATATATATATATATATATATATATATATATATATCACATCTTTTTTAAAAATTTTATTTATTTATTTGAGAGAGAGACAGTGGGAGAGAGCATAAGAGGGGAGAAGGTCAGCGGGAGAAGTAGACTCCCGGTTGAGCTGGGAGCCTGGTGTGGGACTCTGGGATCATGACCCAAGCCAAAGGCAGTCGCTTAACCAACTGAGCCACCCAGGTGCCCTATACCACATCTTCTTTATCCATTCATCTGTTGTTGGACATCTAAGTTCTTTCCATAGCTTGGCTATTGTTTTGACTTGCATTTCCCTGATGATTAATGATGTTAAACATCCATTCTTTTACCTGTTGACCATTTGTATGTCTTCTTCAGAAAAATCCATGTTCAGATCCTTTGCCTATTTTGAAAATGGGTTATTGGCTCTTTATTGCTATTGAGCTGTGTGAGTTACTCACATATTTTAGATATTAACCTCTTATTGAATAGGTGGTTTGCAAATATTCTTTCCCATTCAGTAGGATGCTTTTTCATTTTGTTGATGCTTTTCATTGTTGTGCAGAAGTCTTTTAATTTGATGTAGTCTCATTCATTTGCTTTTGCTTTTGTTGCCTTTGCTTTTAGTGTCAAATCCAAAAATTCATTGCCAGGACCAATGTCAAGAGGTTTATCCCCTATGTTTTCCTCTAAGAGTTTTATGGTTTCAGGTCTTACATTCAAGCATTTAATCCATTTTGAGTTGACTTTTGTGTATAGCATAAGGTAGGGACTTAGTTTCATTCTATTTCACGTGACTGTTTAGTATTCTCCAAACCATTCATTGAAGAGACTATCCTTTCCCCATTGTATATTCTTGCTTTAATTAATAACTTTGACACAAATTAATTCACTATATATGCCTAGATTTCTGGGCTCTTGATTCTGTTTCATTGATCTGCTTGTTCTTATGCCAGTACTATACTCTTTTCATTACAGTAACTTTGTAATATGGTTTGAAATCAGGAAATATGATGTGTCTAGCTTTATTATTATTTTTTTCTCAAGATTTCTTTGCTTACTTGGGGCCTTACATGGTTTCATACAAATTTTAGAATTGTTTGCTCTATTTCTGTGAAAATGTCTTTGGAATTTTGATAGGGATTTCATTGAACCTGTAGATTGCTTTGGGTAGTATGAAAATTTAACAGTATTAATTCTTCTGGTCCATGAACATGGAATATATTCCCATTTATTTGTGTCTTCATTTTCTAATATCAGTGTACCTATCTCCTCCTTGGTTACCTATCTTCCTCCTCCTTGGTTAAATTTATTTCTAAGTATTTTATTGCTTTTGACATTTATAAATGCAATAGTTTTCTTAATTTCTCTTTCTGATAGTTACCTATCTTCCTCCTCCTTGGTTAAATTTATTTCTAAGTATTTTATTGCTTTTGACATTTATAAATGCAATAGTTTTCTTAATTTCTCTTTCTGATAGTTCATTGCTCATGTATAGAAATATAACTGATTTTTGTATATGGATTTTATATCTTATAATTTCATTGACAATATTTTGGTGGAGTCTTTAGCATTTTTTATATATATAAGATCATGCTGTCTACGAATAGAGACAATTTTACTTCTGCCTTTCTAATATGGATGCCATTTGTTTTTCCAGTTTACTTGCTCTGGCTAGGATGTTATATACTATATGCTTGTATAGGTATATAACTATAGTTATTATGTTATATACAAGTGGTAAGTGTGAGCATCCTTATCTTATTCCTAATCTTAGAGGAAAAGCTTTCAGCTTTTCACCATTGAGTATAATGCCGGCTGTAGGCTTGTCATATACATCTTTATTATGTTAAGATACATTCCTTCTATATCTAGGTTTTTAGGAGTTTTTATACTGAATGGATATTAAATTTTGTCAAATGCTTTCGTTGCATTTATCAAGACAATCATATTATTTTTATTGTTGCTTTTGTTAATGTGGTATATCACAATATTTTGTAGATGTAGGACCACCCATGCATCCCTGGGATAAATCTCACTGGATCATCATATATTATCTTTTTAATATGTTGTTGAATTTGATTTTTAAATATCTGTTGAGGAGCTTTTATATCTAGTTCATCAGGATATTGGCCCATACTTTTCTTGCAGTGTCTTTGTCTGGCTTTAGCAATAGGGTGATGCTGGCTTTGTAAAATAAGTTTGGAAGTGTTCCCTCCTATTCTATTTTTGGGAAGAGTTTGAAAAGGGTCAGTATTAGTACTTTAAATGTTTGGTAGAATTCACTGGTAAAGTTGTCTGATCACCTTTTCTTTGTTGGGAAGTTTTTGATTATTGATTCTCTCTCCTTACTAGTAATTAATCTGTTCAGATTTCTTTTTCTTTTTTTTATGATTCAATCTTAGTATTTCTTTAAAGATCATATTTATTTATTTGAGAGAGAGAGAGAGGAAAAGATGGAGCACAAGCAGGGGAAGTAACAGAAAAAGAGGGAGAAGCAGGCTCCCAAATGAGCAGGGAGCTCAAGGTGGAACTTGATCCTAGGACCATGGGATCTTGACATGAGCTGAAGGTAGATGCTTAACCTACTGAGCCACCCAGGCACCCCTCAGTCTTAGTATCTTTCTAGTGTTTCTAAGACATTATTCTACGTTGTCCAATTTTGGGTGTATAATTGTTCATAGTAATTTCTATAATCCTTTGTATTTCTGTGCTATCAGTTATAATGTCTCAATTCATTTCTTTTTCTTTTTAAAAATTTTTTAATTTAAATTCCAGTTAGTTGACAAATAGTCTAATACTAGTTTTAGATGTACAATATAGTGATTCATATATCAATTCAACAATTCCATATATCACCTTGTGCTCATCATAACAAGTGCATTCTTTAATCTCCATCACCTATTTCACCCATCCCTTCATCCCCTCCTCTCTGGTAACCATCAGTTTATTCTCTATAGTTAAGAGTCTGTTTCATGGTTTGCCCCATCTCTCCCCCTCCTTTTGTTTTATTTCTTAAATTCCATATATGAGTAAAATTATATGGTATATGTCTTCGTCCAACTGACTTACTTTGCTTATTGTAATATTCTCTACCTCTATCCATATTATCACCACAAATGGCAAGATTACATTCTTTATTATGGCTAAGTAATTTTCTATTGTATATTGGTATACCACCTCTTCTCTATCTATTCATCAGCCGATGGACACTTGGGCTGTTTCCATAATTTGGGTATGGTAAATCATGCTGCTATAAACATCATCATAGGGTAGTCCTATTTTTAATTTTTTGGTGAACTTCCATACTCTTTTCCAGAGTGGCTGCACCAGTATGCTATTCCCACTAACAATGCAAGAGGGTTTCCCTTTCTCTGCACACTCTAATACCTGTTTTTCTTGTATTGTTGATTTTAGCCATTCTGACTGGGGTGAGGTGCCATTTCATTGTATTTGTTTTCCCTGATGATGAGTGAGGTTGAGTGTGTCTGTTGGCAGTCTGTATGTCTATTCATATCTTCTGCCAATTATTTTAGATTGGATTATTCATTTTTGGGGTGTTGAATTTTTTAAGTTCTTAGTAGTTTGGACACTAACTTTTTATCAGGTATGTCACTTGCAAATATCTTTTCCCATTCCACAAGTTGTCTTTTAGTTTTGGTGATTGTTTCCTTTGCTCTGCAGAAGCTTTTTATTTTGATGAAGTTCCAATAATTGATTTTTGCTTTTGTTTTCCTCACCCAGGAGACATATCTGGTAAGAACTTGTTATGGCTGATGTCAAAGAGATTACTGCCTGTGTTCTCCTGTAGGATTTTTAAGGTTTCAAGTCTCCCATTTAGGTCTTTAATCCACTCTGAATTTATTTTTGTTTAAGGTGTAAGAAAGTTTCATTCTTTTAGATGTTGCTGTCCAGTTTTCTAAATCCGTTGTAGAACAGATTGTGTTTTTCCCATTGGATTTCTTTTCTGCTTTGCTGAACATTAATTGACCATGTAGTTGTGGGTTCATTTCTGGGTTTTCTATTCTGTTCAATTGATCCATGTGTCAATTTTTTGTGCCAATACCATAGCTTTGTCTTGATCACTGTAGCTTTGTAATATGACTTGAAGTCTGGAATTGTGATGCCTTCAGTTTTGGTTTTCTTTTTCAAGGTCATAATTCATTTATGATTTTATATATTTAGGTTCTCTCTCCTTTTTTCTCCGTGAGTCTAGTTGAAGAGTTGTCTCTTTTATTATAAAAAAAAGCAGCTTTTAGATTTATTGATCTTTTCTACTATCTTTTTAGCCTATTCCTTTTATTTCCACTTTGACCTTGGCTATTTCTTCTTTTCTTCTAAATTTGGGCTTAGTTTGTCCTTATTTTCCTAGTTCCTTGAGGTATAAAGGTAACTTATTTCTTTGGGTTTGATTTTTTTTCTTAATGTTGTTGTTTACCCGTATAATTCTGCCTTAGCACTGCTTTTACTATATTCCATAGGTTTTGGTTTGTGGTGTTTCCATTTTAATTTTCTCAAGTTATTTTTTGATTTCTTCTTTGATTTCCTTTTAATCCATTGGTTTTCCAGGAGCATGTTATTTAATCTACATGCACTTGTGAATTTAGTTTTCTAATTTTCTTCTTCTAACTGATTTCTGGTTTCTCACCATTGTGGTCAGATAAGACCTTGATAGGATTTCAATCTTCTTAAATCTATTAAGACTTGTTTTATGGCCTAACAAATAATCTATGTTGCAGAATATTTCATGTGCCCTTAAAAAATGTGCATTCCTCTGCTGATTGTTGGAATATTCTGTATATATCTGTTAAATCCATCTGTTTTTCTGTGTTGCTTGACATTGTTTCCTTATTGACTTTCTGTCTGGATGATCTATCCACTGTTGGAAGTGGGGTTTGAAGTTCCCTGTTATTATTGTATTTCTGTATGTTTCCCCTTTCAGATCTAGCAATATTTGTTTTATATATTTAGGTGTTCCTATGTTGGGTGCATAAATACTTAAAAATATTTTAACTTTGATGAATTAAGTCCTTTATCATTATATAATGACTTTCTTTTTCTCTGGTTTTAGTTTTTAGCTTAAGCTCTCTTTTGCTGAAGTATAGTTACTTCTGCTCTCTTTTTGTTTCTATTTACATGACATATCTTTTTCCATCTCTTTACTTTCAATCTCTGTGTATACGTAAATCTTAAGTGAGTCTCTTATAGGCAGCATATAGATTTGCCTTCTTTTTTTTTTAAGATTTATTTTTTATTTATTTGACAGAGAGATCAGAAGTAGGCAGAGAGGCAGGCAGAGAGAGAGAGAGAGAGGTGGAAGCAGGCTCCCTGCTGAGCAGAAAGCCTGACGCGGGGCTCGATCCCAGGACCATGAGATCATGACCCAAGCCGAAAGCAGAGGCTTAACCCACTGAGCCACTCAGGCTCCCCAGATTTGCCTTCTTTTAATCCATCAGTCACTCTATGTTTTACTAAAAACATAATTTAGTCCATTTACATTTTTATTGATAGGTATGGATTTACTATTGCCTTCATCTTTTTTCTAATTGTTTAGTAATTCTCATGTTCCTTTCTTCCTCTCCTTTTCTTTTCCTTTGTCACTCAATGGGGCTGTAATGGGTATTCTTTGATCTCTTTTTCTTTATTTTTTGTGTATCTATTATAGGCTTTTGCCCTGTGGTTATCATGAGGCTTACATAAAATATATTTATAACAGTTTATTTTAATAATAGCTTAACTTTGAATGCATACAAAAGATCTTTATTTTTACACTCCCCCTCTCATATTTTATTTTTGATATCACAATTTCCATCTTTTTTACATTGAGTATCCACTAACACATTATTTTAATTATTATTATTTTTAATACTTTTGTCTTTTACCCTTCATACTAGAGTTATAAGTGATTTACCCATCACCATTACCTATTAGAGTATTCTAAATTTAACTGTATATTTATCCTTACAAGTGAATTTTATACTTTCTTATTTTCTTGTTGTTAAACTAGCATCCTTTGTTACATCTTGAAATCTTGAAAAGCCCTCTTTAACATTTCTTTTTAGGCTGGTCTAGTGGTAATGATTTCTTTCAGATTTTGTTTATTTGGAAAACTCTCAAATCTGAAGGACAACTTTTCTAAGTAATGTATTCTTGGTTGGCAAAGGTTTTTTTTGTTTTTTGTTTTTGTTTTCTTTTTGTTTTTTAAAGTACTTTGAATTTATCATGCCATTACTTCTAGCTTGAAATGTTTCTACTAAAAAATCTGCTGATGGTCAGTGGGAATTTCCTTCCATACATAGGTTGTTCTTTTTCTTCTTTTAAGATTCTCTCCTTGTTGGGGCACTTGGGTGGCTCAATTGGTCAAGGTGGCTGCCTTCGGGTCAGGTCATGATTCTGGGGGCCTGGGATCAAGCCCCGCCTGGGGCTCCCTGCTCAGTGGAGAGCCTGCTTGTCCTTCTCCCTCTATCTGCTGCTCTGTGTACTTGTTCTCTGCCTCCATCTCTCTGTCAAGTAAATAAATAAAATATTTTTAAAAATTCTCTCCTTGTCTTTGACTTTGGACAATTTAATTATTATATTTCTTTAATTTTTGACAATTTAATTTTAATGTTTCTCTTTGGATTCTTTTTATTTGGGAATTTTTGGACTCCCTGGATTGGAATATCTGTTTCTTTCTCCAGGTTAGGGAAGTTTTCAGCCATTATTTCTCTAAATAAGCTTTCTGCTCTTTTCTCTCTCTCTCCTGCTTCTAGGTACTCTATAATGTATATATTGACCTACTTAATATTGTCCTATAAATCCTTAAGCTATCCTCAGTCTTTCATTTTTTTTTTCCTTTTTGCTTCTCTTAATGTATTCTACTGCCCTATATTTAGGTTCTCTGATCCTTTCTTTCACTTTATCTAGTTTGTTGTTCAAATCCTCTATGGAATTTTTTAGTTATTGTATTTTTCAGCACTGTGATTTCTGTATGTTGCTTTTTATGTTTTCTGTCTTTTTGTTGAAATCTTGCTTTGTTCACACATTGTTCTCTTGACTCGATGAGTATCTTTATCTTCATTATTTTGATGTCTCTTTCAGGTATATCACTTAAATCTATTTCATTAAGCTTGGATACTGGATATTTGCTGTGTTCTTCTGTTTTGAACATATTCATTTCTTCATTATTCTTGACTCTCTGTGCTGGTTTCTGTGCAATAGATAAAAGAGCTACTTCTCCCAGTCTTGACAGACTGATCTCATCAGTCAGCCCAGCTTATGCTCCTTATTGTTTCTCTAACCTTCATAACTGTCCAAACTGCCTCCTTTGATTTTAGTTGCTCCCAGTAGTTGAGAGTGTGCCAAGACCCATCATTGTCCCAAAGATGATTACAGTCAGCAACTTGATTGAAGTTGATTAGAACTGTTGCCCTCAGGCAGCAACTTTAAAAATATGCAAATAAGCCAGGGAAAGTGTTTTTCTATAGGGAAAGACTGGACAATGCATGTTCTTGTTTCCTCTCTGGAGAAGTAGCTAGTTAATAACCACTGCTTTTTGCTACATTACTCTGGTACACATGAATAGAAGCCCTATTGGCTATGAAAGCCAAGTAGTCTTAGGCCCATTCCTCAAGCTTTAGCCATCAAATCTGAGGTACAGGTGTGTGCACAAGTTCCTTCTAGTGCGATGTCAGTTAAGGTGGTATGTTCTCCCTCTTTACCAGACATGGATCCTAGAATTGGCAAATCATAATATCCTATGTCTTTGGTGATAGTGAATAGTGAATAGCCAATATGTGTCACTGACCCAGCTAATGTATAAAAGACTTTCCTTGGCATTAGTATTTGTATTGGTATATAGATATTAGATCGATAATAGCTACAAACAAAAACCTCTGTATAATTTTGTTAAAGTTGGAAGCTGGCTATTGAAAATGAGGAACTGCCATCTTCATTAGCTTCATAAATGAAGTCTATTTGTAGTCAAAGCAAATATTTCTAACATAAAGAGGGAACTAGGCTTAAGACAGAGAAAGGGAGAGAAAGAGAATGAGAGCAAGAGGAATATGCCTTATGACATCCTTTAATCTCTAGTTCTAAATTTGCCTGAGGCCAGTTCCACCTCTGGGTGTCTTGGTTAAACAATAAAATACATTTTTTTTTTATTAAGAGTGTTTGAGCTCAGTTTCCTTCACTTGTTAGTGAGTGAGTTTTGATTACTATTGAAGGTTATAAATGATGAGAGGCACTGATGACAGAGGATAGGGGACCTATTTTAACTAGTTCCCTGAATTCAGCTGCATATCTATGAGACTATTCTGAACAACCACAAAATAAGCCTGTGAAGTAAGAAGATACATCTGGATCTCTATAAACAGAATATCTCAGGTGTTTGGTCTTGACATATGAAGTGGGGAGCTGTGATTCTGCAGGCAGATATCAGAAGATAAATGGAAGGCAAGGGAGGGATCCTCTGGGATCCTGTGCCACTGGACCACAAAAGCCTCCCACACTGGGGACTGGCACAGACTTACAGAACCAGTAGTTGTGGGGAAAGGTCTTTAGGGCAGCCCCCAGACTGAAACCTGGAGGTGCAGGGTGTGTGTGTGTGTGTGTGTGTGTGTGTGTGTGTGTGAACTGGGGGTGGTTGGTGGTTTTAGAAGCAAATAGGGCATAGATGTGCCTGGACCTGGAAGTGAGGGCTAGGAGTGCTGCTGTGGGGTGCACAATGCAGGATATTGCAGTTTTTAGTAGCATAGACAGAAACAAAGACAATGTGGCCTGGAGACCTCACTGAAGAACAGACTGTGATCTCTCCGTTCTGAGACAGAGGTCTGGATATGGTCACTTCATTTTTTTTTAAACTTTATTTTATTTTTTCAGTGTTGCAAGATTCATCGTTTATTCATCACACCCAGTGCTCCATGCAATACGTGCCCTCCTTAATACTCACCACCAGGCTCACTAAACCCCTCACCCCATCCCTTCTAAAACCCCAAAGATACAGATGTAGTGAAAAGAAGGGCCGTCTGTACCTCAATGTTCATAGCAGCAATGGCCACAGTCACCAAACTGTGGAAAGAGCCAAGATGCCCTTCAACCAACGAATGGATAAAGAAGATATGGTCCATATATACAATGGAATATTATGCCTCCATCAGAAAGGATGACTGGAGGAAATTATGCTGAATGAAATAAGTCAAGCAGAGAGAGTCAATTATCATATGGTTTCACTTACTTATGGAGCATAAGGAATAAGATGGATGTGGTCACTTCTTATCTATCTCTTGGAAGAGACACAGAAAGCTGTCAGGGAAAGCTGTCAGAGAACAAAAGTCCCCCCAAACTGGTTATCACTGAGCCCATCTCCCCCCATAGTGGGGCAGGGCAACTCTGCCCAAACAGGGTTGCCTGAATAGCAACATGGCAAGCTCCTCCCCCAGAAAACAACCTAGAAAACAAGAGACTGACAATGCTAAGGTCCCTATAAAACAGGTGTATCTTGCTTTGGGTTGTGGTCAATAATTTGGACTCTCTACATTCCTTCAACCACCCCTCAACAGAATGACTAGGAGAAAGAACCCTCAAAAACCCTCAGGGAGGGGCACCTGCGTGGCTCAGTGGGTTAAAGCCTCTGCCTTCGGCTCAGGTCATGGTCTCAGGGTTCTGGGATCGAGCCCCACATCTGGTTCTCTCTGCTCAGCAGGGAGCCTGCTTCCCCCTCTCTCTCTGCCTGCCTCTCTACTTGTGATCTCTCTCTGTCAAATAAATAAATAAAATCTTAAAAAAAAAAAACCCTCAGGGACTGTGACCTCTGCCACAGAACTAATGGGTATGGATATAAGCAAGACGTCAGAAATAGACCTCAGGGTAATAGTTATGAAGATGATAACTAGAATGGAGAAAGCCATTAATGGCAACATGGATTCTCTAAGGACAGAAATGAGAGCTGATCTGGTGAAACTTAAAAATGCTATCAATGAGATCCAATCTAATCTAGATACTCTAATAGCTAGGGTAAATGAGGCAGAACAAATTAGTGATTTAGAGGAGAAACTGATAGAAAAGAAGGAACAGGAGGAGGCCTGGAACACACAGTTTAAAATCCATGAAAGCAGAATTAGAGAAATAAATGACACCATGAAATATTTCAATGTCAGAATTATTGGGATCCCTGAGGAGGAGGAGAGAGAGAGAGAGGACTAGAAGGTAATTTGACAAAATTATAGCCAAGAACTTTCCTAATCTGGGGAATGAAGCAAGCATTCATGTCCTAGAGACAGAGAGGACTCCTCCCTAGATCAAGGAGAACAGACCAGCATGTAATAATAAAACTTGCAAATCTTAGAACCAAGGAAACCATCGTAAGGGAAGTTGGGAAGAGATTCCTTATGTATAGAGGGAGGAACATCAAACCTGTCCACAGAGACCTGGCAAGCCAGAAAGGGAAGGAAAGACATATTCTGGATACTAAATGAGAATAAGATGCAGCCAAGAATTCTTCATCTGGTAAGGTGGTCATTCAGAATGGATGGAGAGATAAGGAGATCCCAGGACTGGCAGAAACTGAAAGAATATGTGAACACTAAGGTGGCCCTGTAAGAAATTTTCAGGGGAGGTTCTATAAAAGTAGAAAGACCTGAAGAATGATATAAAACAGAAATTTATAGGACAATCTACAGAAACAAGGATTTCATAGGCAACGTGATGACAGTAAAATCATATCTTTCAATAATCACTGTCAATGTGAACAGCCTAAATGCTCCCATGAAATGGCACAAGGTAGTAGATTGGCTAAAAGGACAGGACCCATCCAAACACTGTCTACAAGACACTCATTTTGAACCCAAAGATATATCCAGACTGAAGGTGAAGGGATGAAGAACCATGTTTCATGCCAACAGACCTCAAAAGAAAGCTGGGTAAGAAGTCTCATATAAGACAAATTAGATTTTAAGCAAAAGACTGTAGTTAGAGATACAGAAGGACACTATATCATTCTTATAGGGTATCTCAAACAAGAAGATCTAACAATTGTACATATCTATGCCCCCAACATGGCAGCATCCAACTATATAAGCCAACAGCTAATCAAAATAAAGAGATATATTGATAAGAATATGTTAATAAGTAGGAGCCCTCAAAACTCCATACTCAGCAATAGATAGATTAAACAGAAAATCAATAAATAAACAAGAGCTTTGAATGACACCCTGGACCAAATGGACCCTTATAGATATATACAAAACATTCCACCCTAAAACAAGAGAATATTCATTCTTCTCAGGTGCACATGGAACTTTCTCCGGAATAGACCATATACTGGGTCACAAATCAAGTCTCAATTTATACCAAAAGATTGAGATTATTCCCTGCATATTCTCAGACACAATGCTTTGAAATTGGAACTCAAACACAAGAAAAATTTGGAAGATATTCAAACACTTGGAAGCTAAAGATCATTCTTCTCCAGAATGTTGAGTCAACCAGGAAATCAAAGAAGAATTTAAACAATTCATAGAAACCAATAAGAATGAAAACACATTTGTCCAAAACCTATGGGATATGGCAAAAACAGTCCTAAGCAAAATACATAACCATCCAAGCCTCACTTAAAAAAGTAGAAAAATCCCGAATACACAAACTCTATACCTTAAAGAACTGGAGCTGATTGAAGCAGTGATCAAAAATGTCCTCAAAAAACAAGAGTCTATGACCTGATGGATTCTCTGGGGAATTCTACTAACAATTCAAAGAAGAAATAATACCTATTCTCCTGAAGCTGTTTAAAAAAAAAAAAAAAAAGGAAAGAAAGGAAAGAAGGAAGAAACCAAAGGAAAACTTCCAGACTTATTCTATCAGGCCATTGTTATCTTGATTCCAAAACCAGGCAAAGACTTCATAAAAAGGGAGAATTCCATACCAACATCCCTGATAAATATGGATGCCAAAATTCTCAAAAAGATCCTAGCTAACTGGATACAGTAATACATTAGAAGAATTATCCATCACGACCAGGTGAGATTTATCCCTGGGATGCAAGGGTGGTTCAACATTTGGAAATCAATCAACATGATAGGACTAATTAATAAGAGAGAAGGACCACATGAGCCTCTCAATTGATGCAGAAAAATACAGCATCCTTTCCTGATTAAAACTCTTTAGAGTGTAGAGATAGAGGGAACATTTCTCAACTTCATAAAATCCATCCATGAAAAACCGACAGCAAATATCATTCTCAATGGGGGAAAAGCTGAGAACCTTTACCTTAAGATCAGGAACATGGCAAGGATGTCCACACTCACCACTGTTGTTCAACATAGTACTAGAAGTCCTAGCAATGAAAACCAGACAACAAAAAGAAAAGAAAAGGTATTCAAATAGGCAAAGAAGACAAACTCTCTCTCTTCACAGATGACTTAATCCTTAATGTGGATAATCCGAAAGACTCCATCCCCAAACTACTAGAATTCATACAGCAGTTCAGTAATGTGGCAGGATACAAAATCAATGCACAGAAATCAGTTGCTTTCTTATACACTAACAATGTAACTGTAGAAAGAGACATTAGAAAATCAATTCCATTTACAATAACACCAAAAACCATAAGATACCTTTGAGTAAACCTAACCAAAGAGATAAAGCTTCTATACTCTAGGAACTACACAACACTTATGAAAGAAATTGAAGAAGACACAAAAATATAGAAAACCATTCATGCTCATGGATCAGAAGAATAAACATTGTTAAAATGTCTATGCTGCCCGGAGCAGTGTATACTTTCAACACCATCCTGATCAAAATACTGACAGCATTTTTCGAAATGCTGGAACAAACAATCCTAAAATTTTTATGGAACCAGAGAAGACCTTGAATCACCAAGGAAATGTTGAAAAAGAAAAACAAAGCTGGGAGCATCATGCTTCCTGATTTCAAGCTATACTACAAAACTGTGATCACCAAGACAGCATGGTACCGGCACAAAAACTGATACATAGACCAATGGAACAGAAAGAGAGTCCAGATATGGACTCTCAACTCTATGGTCAAATAAACTTTGACAAAGCAGGAAAAAATATCCAATGGAAAAAAGACAGTTTCTTCAATAAATGGTGCTAGGAAAATTGGACAGCTATGGAAGAATGAAACTTGACCCTTATCTTACACCATACACAAAGATAAACTCAAAATGGCTGAAAGACCTCAATGTGAGACAGGAATCCATCAAAATCCTAGAGGAGAACATAAGCAGTAACCTCTTCAACATCGGCCCCAGCAACTTCTTTCAAGACACGTCTCCAAAGGCAAGGGAAACAAAAGCAAAAATGAACTTGGGACTTAATCAAGATAAAAAGCTTCTGCACAGCAAAGGAAACAGTCAACAAAACTAAGAGGCAACTCACAGAATGGGAGAAGATTATTTGCAAATGACACTACAGATAAAGGGTTGATAACTAAGATCTATAAACAATTTCTCAAACTCAACATCTGGGAAACAAGAAGCAAGTAAAAAAAAAAAAAAAATGGGCAGAAGACCTGAGCAGACACTTCCCCAATGAAGACATACAAATGGCTAACAGACACATGAAAAAATGTTCATCATCATTAGCCATCAGGGAAATTCAAATCAAAACCACATTGAGATACTACCTTACACCAGTTAGAATGGCAAAAATTGACAAGGCAAGAAACAACAAATGTTGGTGTATGTTGGTAGGAAGGCACATTGGGGCAGCCACTTTGGAAAACAGTGTGGAGGTTCCTAAAAAAATTAAAAATAGAAGTACTATATGACCCAGATATTTGTGTCTTGTAAATACCCAGTAGTTACCCCAAAGACACAGATGTATTGAAAAGAAGGGCCATATACACCCCAATGTTCACAGCAGCAATGTCCACAATAGCCAAACTCTGGAAAGAGCCAAGATGCCCTTTAACAGATGAATGGATAAAGAAGATGTGGTCCATATACACAATGAAATATTACTTAGCCATCAGAAAGGATGAATACCCAACTTTTGCATTAACATGAATGGGACTGGAGATTATGCTAAGTGACATAAGTCTAGCAGAGAAAGTCAATTATCATACAGTTTCACTTATTTGTGGAGTATGAGGAATAGCATGCAGGACATTAAGAGAAGGAAGGGAAAAATGAAGGTGGGGGAGGGAAATTGGAGGGGGAAGAGAACCATGAGAGACTATGGACTCTGGAAAACAAACTGAGGGTTTCAGAGGGGAGGTGGGCAGGTGGATGTGTTAACCTGGTAATGGGTATTAAGAAGGGCACGTTTTGCATGGAGTACTGTGTATTACATGCAAACAATGAATCATGGAATACTACATCAAAAACTAATGACATATTGTATGGTGACTATTATAACATAATTAAAAAAAAGGTTATAAATAATGAACCTAAAACAGTATGGTTGCATAAATACCAGAACCATTTTACTATTGTTTGTTGTTTATGATAACTGGTTTGTGGGAAAAAGTGTAGTGATGAGAAAAAAATTTTCACCTTAAAGTGATTTTAAGTTATTTAGGTCAAGAAAATGCATAGACAATAGAAAAAATATATATAAAAATTTTTTTTGATAGCTGATACAGATGGTAGAGCAATTGATCCAGATTGCCCAGAAAAAATGGCACTGAGAAAATTTTTTGATGAAAAAACGTGCAAAAGAAGATAAAGTTATTGGTGAGTGTTCCTATATACAGTTATCAGATTTGAGAGAAACACCAGGAAGAAAATGGTAAGGATTCAAATCAGGAAATATGCTGATTTGAATGCAAAAGGGGAAAAAACTATCTCAGAAGTTCAAGGAACAGACGTGCCTATACTAAAAAATATAACGAAGGAAATTTATAAAGGATTACTTTTTAGAAAGAGGACAAATGGTAAACAACAGAATTATGAGCATATGTTACTCCTGACATAACTTTTAAATATTTAGGATGTGTGTTTATTATTATTTTTTTGTAATTTAATCATAATATATTTTGAGTAAATATGTTAAGTCTTTGCTGCTGGAGTAAAATTGGCTAAGGTTTTACTACTGAAACCAGCACCTTCTTATGTTGGACATAAATTATTAAATTTATCATATATTTAACAAGACTTGAACATCTGTCAAAAAGAAACAGGCAGATTTCTTTCATTTCCTTCTTTTGAGCAAGGATCAAAGATCATTTTCTAAAAACTTTTTTTCTATTGCCTTACTATTCAGATAATAAAATCCTGCTTTGTAGAATCCTTATTACATATATTTGAGCAGCATTTATTTACTTTCTTTGTATTATATTAAAGTTTTGTTCCCTTTCAATTTATTCTTGCAGCTCTTATCAATGAAGGGACTCAGAAATTATTATTATTGAGCCTATCAAAGTGAGCTGTTCAATATTATATCAACTGGGCTTTTATAGTGCCCTAAGGTTTATGATGGTACCTCTGTAAATCATCACATTATTTGATCAATGAAAGATAACTCTCACTCTATGAGCTTCATTTCCATTTAATAGTGTGAAAAAAATCTCTATTAATATCAGATGTTAAATTTAGAGAGCACATTAACTCTCACCTCTCCTCATTGAAGTGTTCTACAGATTTGAACAAAACTTGATTTGATACCTCAGTCATAGTACCTCCTAATTATAACCGAAATCCAAGCAAAGCTTTTATTATATATCTAGAAAATGTGTAATAAATCATTTTAATGCTGATGCTTTGGCATCAGACTACACCTGAGTTTAAAGTTTGACTTTCCCATTTACTAGCTGCTTCATCTTAGACAAGTTATTCTGACACAGAATTCCTTCATTAAAGGGAATTAATAATACATATTTCATGTGGTTGGAGTTTAATGAGCTATATACAGGTCAGACACTTAATACAGTATCTGCTACTTGGAAAAAATGTCAGTAGTCGTGACAATTATAACTATGACAGTGACAAAGCTATTATTACATAGGATCTAAGACAGGAGCCTCTGGATCCATACACAGCAAACTCACACTATGTCTAGGGAAAAAATAGCTTGATGTCATGTTTCCTCTTGTCTGTTTATCTATGAATAAAACAAAATTATTCTGTTGTCATTTTATCCAAAAAGCCTGCTCTGAAATATGCTTCAACACTTTTCCTTCAAGTCAGTAATTTGAAATAATGTATTTTCTGAATGTAAATTAAAATAAACACAGCTGTTTTTATTGTTCCCAAGCTGGAATTGAAATAGGGTCTCACACAACGGCAGTCTCCTGGAACTTCAGCCTTCTCAGTTTCCTCTGTGGCTCCAAGATCTCTGTGCGGAAAGTCCTTGCAGTAATAAATGCCATCTTCCATGTCCCTCATGCCTTTCATATTGCAAAGGTGTGTGCCTTTGACTTCTGATCCTGCTGTGAGAACCCCTGTATAGCTAGTATTGATGCTTCCACTTGCTGTCACTCACTCTGTGATGTGCTATTTGCCATTTTAGGATCCATCCTTTAAATCACAATTCACTGCTCCTGTGTGTTCTGTCATCTTCATAGAGAAGTTCCTGTACTTTTCCTCTTTCTTTCTTCAGTGCCTGGTGAAGTGCTTGGCAAATTCTAGGGTGCTCATTAAATGAATTAATGCAACTTTTATTTCACTCACTGTTTACTACAATCTTTACTCTAAATGTTCTTGGACTTTTCTAAAGGGAGACATGCTTCTTTTAAGGAAATTTACTCTCTGACATTTTATTTTATTTATTTTTTTTAAAGATTTTATTTATTTATTTGACAGAGAGAGATCACAAGTAGATGGAGAGGCAGGCAGAGAGAGAGAGAGGGGGAAGCAGGATCTCTGCCGAGCAGAGAACCCGATGCGGGACTTGATCCCAGGACCCTGAGATCATGACCTGAGCCGAAGGCAGCGGCTTAACCCACTGAGCCACCCAGGCGCCCCGACTCTCTGACATTTTAAAGATCCTTTTCCTGCAGTCCCAACTCTCCTCACTTATTGAGCTTCTATCACATTTACTTTCAGTGGTAAATTCTTTCCTCACTGTGGTATATTAAATATTGATTAGGAAATATTCACTTTATGGATAGAGTATATACTTCTCTGCTTTATTGCCATTCAGCTTGCCATATGACTTGGTTTGGTTAAAGTATGCTAGAGATGAAACTTTCATGGAGACTTGAAAGGATTTATATGGTTGGTCTTGCCCTCGCTGTTGAGCTTCTGACTTTCACCAAAAGAGAATATGACTTTGGTAGTCACTGGTCAAAGGAAGATGACAAACATAAGGAGAAGACCAGGACTCAAACCACAGCCTGGAGCCTCTAAGACTTCTAAGCCCAGTTTAGAAAAGCCAAAGCCCAGTTGACCAGAAGACCTGTACGGGAAAATTGCTTAGTTGGTTTATGTCACTATGTTAAAATAATTCGTTCTGCAGCATAACTGTGGTAATAACTGATTGACCCATCCAATCTAAAGAATTGGGGTGGGTATTTAGGTTTATGAACTAATCTGAAGAATATTGAAGGAATAAAAAGTTTTAGTAAGTTTTTCTTATTATTAAACTGATTCATATACACATAAATACATGAATCTACAAAGTCAACCCTTGACATATAATGAAACAGTGTCTGAGCTGTATAGAACTTATTTTAAGTTCATGCTCTGGAATTTTTGTTGTAATAATGAACTACATCTATCACCTTAGTTCTAAAGCTTTAGCAATTAAAAACTAAAGAACTGAGTCACCCAGACTCAGTGCCTGGGGTGCCTGGGTGGCTCAGTGGGTTAAAGCCTCTGCCTTCGTTCAGGTCATGATCCCAGGTTCTTGGAATAGAGCCCCACATCAGGCTCTTTACTCAATGGGGAGCCTGCTTCCTCCTGCCTCTCTGCCTACTTGTGATCTCTGTCAAACAAATAAAATATTTTTTTTTTAAAAAGAGTAATCTTTATTATATAATAGCTACCTGAACTTGCTGGGAGCCACTTGTTACACACAATTGTGTATTTTCTTGTGTTTATATTAGATCACCTTAAGTTACATATTAAAACTAGCTTGTTATTACTGTTATTACATAAAGAATTTCCTATTTTGCTAACATTCAAGATGGACACTCAGCTATAAGCAAATTTTCCTTGTTCCTTTGTTTCCCGACTTAGAATTATCTTTTTCTTTTTCTTTTCTTTCTTTCTTTTTTTTTTTTTTTTTTTTTGGTAGTCTACACAGTGCCATTATTTTCATAGGTTTAGGAATATACTGCTGCTTAATGAATAATTAGCTATTTCTATCTTATTTGTTCTTTTGAGTTACACACACTGAGGAAATTCTTCCACTTCTGCTGAGGACTACTTTTTCCATTGTGCTGGTTGACACTTGTTTCCTAGGCCAACTTTGAAAATGATATTTTTGTTTGTTTTTGTTTTCGTTCAAGCATAATTAACAATGTTACATTAGTTTTAGGTGTTCAATATAATGATTGAACAATTCTATCCATTTTTCAGTGCTCATCAGGATAAGTGTAACCCTTAATCCCCCTTTTCTACTTCACACATCTCCCGAGTCACCTCTCCTCTGTCAACCATCAGTTTGTTTTCTGTATTTAAGAGTCTGTTTTTTATTAGTCTCTTTTTTCTTTGTTTGTTCCTTCATTTTGAGTCTTAAATTCCACATATGAGTGAAATCATATGGCATTCATCTTTCTCTGACTGCCTTATTTCACTTAACATTATGTCCTCTAGTTCTAACTCTTTTTTTTTAATATTTTATTTACTTATTTGAGAGAGAGGCAGTGAGAGAGAGCATGAATGAGGAGAAGGTCAGAGGGAGAAGCAGACTCCCCATGGAGCTGGGAGCCCGATGCGGGACTCGATCCTGGGACTCCGGGATCATGACCTGAGCTGAAAGCAGTCGTCCAACCAACTGAGCCACCCAGGCGTCCCATGTCCTCTAGTTCTATCCATGTTGTTGGAAACGACAAGATTTGTCTTTTTTTTTTTTTTTTTTGTGGCTGAGTTAATTTCCATGGCCTATATATACCATTTCTTCTTTATCTACTCATCTATGGATGGATCCTTGACTTCCTTCTGTATCTGGGCTATTGTACATAGTGCTGCCATAAACATAGAGATATATTTATCTTTTCCATTTAGTGTTTTTCTTTTCTTTGGGTAAATGCAAAGTAGTGGAATTACTGGATCATATGGATATTTACCTTTATCATTATGTAGCATCCTTCTTTGTCTGTGATTATAGTCTTTGTCTTAAAGTCTATTTTGTCCATTTTAAGTGTTGCTACCCCAGCTTTTTCTTTGCTTCCATTTTCATGAAAAACATATTTCCATCTCTTTCCTTTCAATCTGCATATGTCTTTAGATCTGAAGTGATTCACTTGTACAAGGCATACATAGATGGGTCTTATTCTTTTAGTCACTCTCTGTATTTCTATGTATTTTGATTGGAGCATTTAGTTTTTTAATTTTTAAAATTTCTTTTCAGTGTACCAGAATTCATTGTTTATGT
Organism: Lutra lutra; assembly: GCF_902655055.1. NCBI lineage: Eukaryota > Metazoa > Chordata > Mammalia > Carnivora > Mustelidae > Lutra > Lutra lutra. The sequence goes on along the minus strand of NC_062287.1, from coordinate 35,694,181 downwards.
ACCACACCCAGTGCTCCATGCAATACATGCCCTCCATAATACCCACCACCAGGCTCACCCAACCTCCCACCCCCCACCCCTTCAAAATCCTCAGGTTGTTTTTCAGAGTCCATAGCCTGTCATGGATCAACTCCCCCTCCAATTTCCCCCAACTCCCTTCTCCTCTCCATCTCCCCATGTCCTCCATGTTATTTCTTATGCTCCACAAATAAGTGAAACCATATGATAATTGACTCTCTCTGCTTGACTTATTTCACTCAGCATAATATCTCCCAGTCCTGTCCATGTTGATACAAAAGTTGGGTATTCATCCTTTCTGATGGAGGCATAATACTCCATGGTATATATGGACCACATCTTCCTTATCCATTCATCCGTTGAAGGGCATCTTGATTCTTTCCACAGTTTGGTGACTGGCCATTGCTGCTATGAACATTGGGGTACAGATGGCCCTTCTTTTCACTACATCTGTATCTTTGGGGTAAATACCCAGTGGTGCAATTGCAGGGTCATAGGGTAGCTCTATTTTTAATTTCTTAAAGAATCTCCACATTGTTTTCCAAAGTGGCTGCCCAAACTTGCATTCCCACCAATAGTGTAAGAGGGTTCCCCTCTCTCCACATCCTTTCCAACACATGTTGTTTACTGTCTTGTTCATTTTGGCCATTCTAACTGGTGTAAGGTGGTATCTCAATGTGGTTTTGATTTGAATCTCCTGATGGCTGGTGATGATGAACATTTTTTCATGTGTCTGTTAGCCATTTGTATGTCTTCATTGGAGAAGTGTCTGTTCATGTCTTCTGCCCATTTTTTGACATGATTATCTGTTTTGTGTGTGTTGAGTTTGAGGAGTTCTTTATAGATCCTGGATATCAGCCTTTTGTCTGTACTGTCATTTGCAAATATCTTCTCCCATTCTGTGGTTTGCCTTTTTGTTTCGTTGACTTTTTCCTTTGCTGTGCAGAAGGTTTTGATCTAGAAGTCCCAAAAATTCATTTTTGCTTTTGTTTCCTTTGCGTTTGGAGACATATCTTGAAAGAAGTTGCTGTGGCTGATATCAAAGAGGTTACTCCTCTGGGATTCTGATGGATTCCTGCCTCATATTGAGGTCTTTTATCCATTTCGAGTTTATCTTTGTGTATGGTGTAAGAGAATGGTCAAGTTTCATTCTTCTACAAATAGCTGTCCAATTTTCCCAGCACCATTTATTGAAGAGACTCTCTTTTTTCCACTGTATATTTTTTCCTGTTTTGTCGAAGATTATTTGACCATAGAGTTGAGGGTCCATATCTGGGCTCTCTACTCTGTTCCACTGGTCTATGTGTCTGTTTTTGTGCCAGTACCATGCTGTCTTGGTGATCACAGCTTTGTAGTAAAGCTTGAAATCAGGCAACGTGATGCCCCCAGCTTTGTTTTTCTTTTTCAACATTTCCTTAGCAATTTGGGGTCTCTTCTGGTTCTATACAAATTTTAGGATTGTTTGCTCCAGCTCTTTGAAAAATGCTGGTGGAATTTTGATCAGGATGGCATTGAAAGTATAGATTGCTCTAGGCAGTATAGACATTTTAACAATGTTTATTTTCCAATCCATGAGCATGGAATGGTCTTCCACCTTTTTGTGTCTTCTTCGATTTCTTTCATGAGTGTTCTGTAGTTCCTCGAGTACAGATCCTTTACCTCTTTGGTTAGGTTTATTCCCAGGTATCTTATGGTTCTTGGTGCTATAGAAAATGGAATCAATTCCCTAATTTCCCTTTCTGTATTTTAGTTGTTAGTGTATAAGAAAGCAACTGATTTCTGTGGATTGATTTTGTATCCTGCCACATTGCTGAATTGCTGTATGAGTTCTATAAGTTTGGGGGTGGATTCTTTTGGGTTTTCCATATAAAGTATCATGTCACCTGTGACGAGAGAGAGTTTGACTTCTTCATTGCCAATTTGAATACCTTTTATTTCTCTTTGTTGTTTGATTGCTGTTGCTAGGACTTCTAATACTATGTTGAACAAGATTGGTGAGAGTGAGCATCCTTGTTATGTTCCTGATCTCCACGGGAAGGCTGTGAGCTTTTTCCCATTGAGGATGATATTTGCTGTGGGTTTTTCATAGATAGATTTTATGAAGTTGAGGAATGTTCCCTCTATCCCTATACTTTGAAGTGTTTTAATCAGGAATGGATGCTGGATTATGTCAAATGCTTTTCCTGCATCAATCGAGAGCACCATGTGGTTCTTCTCTCGTCTCTTATTGATTTGTTCTATCACATTGATTGATTTGCTAATGTTGAACCATCCTTGAAATACGGGGAGGAATCCCACTTGGTCCGGGTGGATAATCTTTTTAATGTGCTATTGGATCCTATTAGCTAGGATCTTGTTGAAAATCTTAGGATCCATATTCATCAGGGATATTGGTCTGAAATTCTCCTTTTTGGTGGGGTCTTTACCTAGTTTGGGAATCAGGGTAATGTTGGCTTCATAAAAAGAATCTGGAAGTTTTCCTTCTGCTTCAATTTTTTGAAACAGCTTCAGGAAAATAGGTGTTATTTCTTCTTTGAATGTTTGGCAGAATTCCCCAGGGAATCCGTCGGGTCCTGGGCTCTTGTTTTTTGGGAGGTTTTTGATCACTGTTTCAATCTCATTACTAGAATTTGGTCTATTCAGCTTGTAAATTTCTTCTTGGTTCAGTTGTGGAAGTTTATAGTTTTCCAGGAATGCATCCATTTCATCTAGGTTGCTTAACTTATTGGCATATAACTATTGATAAAAATTTCTGATGATTGTTTCTATTTCTTTGGTGTTAGTTGTGATCTCTCCCTTTTCATTCATAATTTTATTAATTTGGGTCCTCTCTCTTTTCTTTTGGATTAGTTTGGCCAATGGTTTATCAATCTTATTGATTCTTTCAAAAAACTGGCTTCTAGTTTTAGTGATGTGTTCTACTGTATCTCTAGTTTCCATCTCATTGATCTCTGCTCTCATCTTGATCCTTTCCCTTCTTGTGTGTGTCATTGGCTTAATTTGTTGTTGATTCCCCAGTTCTTCAAGGTGTAAAGAGATCTGGTGTATTCTGGATTTTTCAATTTTATTGAGGGAGGCTTGGATGGCTATTTATTTCCCTCTTAGGACCGCTTTTGTTGTATCCCATAGGTTTTGGACTGAAGTGTCTTCATTCTTATTGGTTTCCATGAATTGTTTCAGTTCTTCTTTGATTTCCTAGTTGATCCAAGCATTCTTAAGCAAGGTGATCTTTAGCTTCCAGGTGTTTGAATTCTTTCCAAACTTTTCCTTGTGGTTGAGTTCCAGTTTCATAGCATTGTGATCTGAGAATATGCAGGGAATAATCTTAATCTTTTGGTAACAGTTGAGTCCTGATTTGTGACCCAGTATGTGGTCTATTCTGGAGAAGGTTCCATGTGCACTCAAGAAGAGTGAGTATTCTGTTGTTTTAGGGTGGAATGTTCTGTATATATCTATGAGGTCCATCTGGCCCAATGTGTCATTCTATGCTCTTGTTTGTTTATTGATTTTCTGCTTGGATGATCTATTACTGAGAGGGGCTTAGATCTCCTACTATTAATGTATTCATATCAATATGACTCTTTATCTTCATCAACAGTTTTCTTATGTAATTGACTTCTCCCATATTGGGGGCATAAATATTTACAATTGTTAGATCTTCTTGGAGTATAGTCCCTTTAAGAATGATGTAGTGACCTTCTGTATCTCTGACTACAGTCTTTAGTTTAAAATCTAATTTATCTGATATGAGAATCACTACCCCAGCCTTCTTTTGAGGCCCATTGACATGAAAGATGCTTCTCTATCCGTTCACTTTCAGTCTGGATGTATCCTTAGGTTCAAATTGGGTCTCTTGTAGACAACATATGGATGGGTCCTGTTGTTTTTAATCCAATCTGCAACCCTATGCCATTTTATGGGTGCACTTAGGCCATTGACATTGAGAGTGATTATTGAGAGATATGTTTTTATTGACATCGTGTTACCTATGAAATTTTTGTTTCTATAGATTGTCTCCACATATTTCTGTTCAATGATATTCTTAGGATTTTTCCTCTTTTATAAAACCCTCATTAATATTTCCTGCAGTGTCAGCTTGGTGGTCACATACTCTTTTAAACCTTGTTGGTCTTGGAAGCTCTTTATCTCTCCATCCATTTTGAATGTCAGTCTTGCTGGATAAAGTATTCTTGGCTGCATGTCCTTCTCATTTAGTGCCCTGAATATGTCTTGCCAGCCCTTTCTGGCTTGCCAGGTTTCTGTGGGCAGGTCTGACGTTTTTCGGATGGGCTTTCCTCTGTACGTAAGAAATTTCTCCCCCCTAGCTGCTTTAAAGAGCTCCTGTCTGGGAATTATGATTCTTCATTTTCACAATCAGGCGTCTTGAGGTCTTTCTAGATTCTCTGATCTTGGAGGGAGACCCTTCTGCCTCTTGTACATTAACACTGGTTCCATTCACCAGATTGGGAAAATTTTCATGGAGAATTTGTTCAACTATATCTTCTAGTTTTCTTTCTTTCTCTTCCCCCTCAGGGATTCCAATAATTCTGATGTTGGAACATTTCATGGCATCATTTATTTCCCTAATTCTGTTTTCATGGCTTTTAAGCTGTTTGTTCTGGGCTTCCTCCTGATCTTTTTTCTCTATCTGTTTGTCCCCCAGATCACTAATTCTATCTTCTGCCTCAGTTACTTTAGCTTAAAGAGAATTTAGATTAGATTGGAACTCACTGAGAGCATTGTTAACATCATCCCTGGTGGCTTCCACTTCTGCCCTAATAAATTCCATTTTGTCATCAAAGGCTTTCTCCAACCTAACTATTGCCTTGATAATTGTTAGCCTGAATTCCCTTTCAGACATACTGTCTATGTCCATATCCTATAGCTCTGATGGAGAGGGCCCAGTCTCTGAATTTTTCTTCTGTTGGGCATTCCTCCTCCTAGTCATTTTGTTGAGAGATGGCTGAACGGATGTGTAGCTGAATGTATCAACTGTGGTGCAGGCAAGATGCACCATAGAATGCTTCTGAGCAATTCAGAGTCCCCACCAAAAAGAAAGAAAAAAGAAAAAAGACAGAGACAGGAAAAAAAAAAAAAAAAAGAAAGATAAAATAAAAGAGAAGGTCCAGGCTGAATGGGCCCCCAAGGTAAGATTTATGAAGTATACAAACAAAAACAGACAAACAAAAAGACCGATGAAAGTAGATGACAAGAGAAAAATAAATAAATTAAAAAAAGAACCCTGTCAAAATGAGCCCTACACATAAGATTTATATACTACCAGAACAAAAACAAATACACAGAAACACTGACAGAATAAAAAGATGAGAGGGTGGTTATAAATTCTCAGTGTGGGTGAGGAAGATTATTTTGATTCTTCCTGGATGTATCTTGATATCTTTGTTAAAGGACTCAACTTTCCTAAGATAAAGGGGGATTAAAACTGGTTTGCATATAGTTGTAGCATTGATTGGGGAACGGGGGTTATCTTGAAGCTTATCTCTATATGAATATTAAAAAATAATAAAAAAATAAAAAATAGAAAAGCAAAAGAAAAACAGGTATATGTATCAAAAAAGTTCAGG